>NC_090939.1:882809943-883112974 GCF_040938575.1 Ambystoma mexicanum
TCTGTCATAGATATGGAATACGTCAGAGGACCCAATCCCCTCGAAGAACAAGTTACTTTCTTACCTGGTAACGTTCTTTCGATGGGATGGTCCTACTTATCACATCGGGTGACGTCGGCCGTCGCAGGAGGTCCTCGGGGACGGCGCATCGACGTCATTGACGCAGGACGCAGACGCCAAAGATTTTCCGAAGCAGCACAGCTGTGGACATTACCTGTCATAGATATGGAATACGTCGTCGGACCATCCCATCGAAAGAACGTTACCAGGTAAGAAAGTAACTTGTTCATTTATATTAAATAAGAGGAGATGAGGAAGATCCTTGGTGTACTTTGCAGTCTTGTGGTAGAAGATCAGAGGTGAACTATCCCAGTCGCACCTGTTGCTGGCGATCTTATAGAAATTGTTGAACTATTTGATGACCTATTCTGTCGCATTGCCCACCTCCCTAAGCCACCTCAGCAAGACAGTGATGTACCGTGTCAAATGCCGCTGAGAGATCCAGCATTCAAAGTAGTGACAGCTCATCCTGATCTGCAACCCAGAGTTGCTCATCCCAAACTGCCACTAAAGCGGTCTCTGTGCCCAATCCCGGACGGAATCGAGATTGACAGACAGTGTCCAGTAATACATCCTTCTCCACATATTACTGTAACTAGACAGTAATTATTTTCTCTAGGATTTTTCCCGGTCATGGCCACAAGGGAAGCCTTACCATACAAATTGAAAGACAAGAGCCAAATGAAAGGTCTAGAACCGAAGCCTAAGATAAAGGAGCCGTGGAGGCCTACAGGTTCATCTCGGAAACAGGAAGAAGACTGAAGAAGAGTCAAGACTGTAATACTTGTAAGAACCTTGCCAGGGGAACACTTTATGTGCTGATTTGTAGACTAGGGCTAGACATTTGTAGAATAGGGTTGTATTAACTGTTAAGTCAGAATCTGGGCTCTGACAATTGGTTATGGTTTGAAGAGTTTTATTTTTGTTTAAAATCATATTCCCCTAACTCTACAAGTCTATGTCCTAGTCCAGGGATCCCCAACGTGTAGCTCGGGAGCAACATGTTGCTCGCGGCACCCTAAATTGTTGCTCGCCAGTTGCTCTGGGCCATTGTGTGGAGGACTAGAAGGAGGTGCTGAATGGATGAGACCTCAGTAGCACTGTAGTCAGTACAGAGTCCTGGACTGTGCAAGAATGTTGGCCAATGAGCCGCTGTGTTTCCAGCTGGCTTTTTTTTATACATGCAAGATTTGTGTTTGGTGCCACCATGCACATAATTTTACAGTAAATGTTCTTACTAGTTATGGTAGTCTCATTGCTAAAACCCTGTCATCTCCAGTTACTTTGCCCAGCTGATAAATGTATTAATGAGTACATTATTTGAACCATGTTTGTGTCATGGAGAAAATTGGCCTATTCCGTTCCTTGGTACAGCTAGTATGAGCATAGTGGACAAGGAGGTGGTATGCATACCCAACTTTCCTTTATTGAATAATGTGCATGCACACTTTCTGTACAAGTGAGGTTTGTGTTTGATGCCACCATATTTATCGACAACATTCATTTTGGTGTCACCTGTATTTATATTACATAGTGTCCTAGTGGAAAAATGGTAATTGTTTGATACTGTGCCCATCTGGCACACGGTTAATGGGCAGATACGGTAAATGCATGCCCACATTTTTCATAATTAATTTTCCCTGTATTCCAATCCAATTAAGTTATTGTTAACTTAAGGCAATTTTTTATGCCATTTTGAAACTATAAATCTGACCAGCAGTGTACACACCCCTCATTAAATCATGGTTCAGTTTTC
This sequence comes from Ambystoma mexicanum, assembly GCF_040938575.1. Taxonomy (NCBI): domain Eukaryota; kingdom Metazoa; phylum Chordata; class Amphibia; order Caudata; family Ambystomatidae; genus Ambystoma; species Ambystoma mexicanum. The sequence continues at coordinate 882,811,760 of NC_090939.1, forward strand.
TTTTTGAGATTCTACATTCTGCATCGAACCATGGTGCATCCCTTTCTATAACCTGGAGCTCCTGAACTTGGGGGCATGGTTTGCCAATAGCTCTGTAATGGATAGTTTCTCCTAAAGACTCAAACAAACTCACGCTTTCCTTTGTGGCCTCTGAACTGTACAACAGTTTTAAGAGAATATCTTTATTTCTTGTGAATTAGTAATTCTTTCCAATGCCTCCTTTTCGAGCGTAGGCATCGCCAACCAGCCGCTCTGGCTGTCAGATATCTTCTTCGTGGTGCCTACCCTGGCCATTGGAAAATGAACTCCAGAGGATTGTGTTTACTCTTTATTCAATAAGAAATGTAACATTTCATAACATTCCTGAAGAAAAAAAACATCCACAATACAGTCATCAATGACTGTGGAACAGTATTGCTGATCTCGTATGCTTAGGAATGCACCATTTGCCATTAAAGATCCCATAAATTCCTAGGCAGAATCTCAGTAGACCTGAAAAATCAGTGCCCCGTTTGTGGCCCTTTTTACTGTCCATACATTTGCACTAATATTTTGCTCAGGAACCTGAAACCCCTGGTAATGTTTACTTACTCCTACTCTATTTTTGAACAGCTGAACTGGTCCTATATGTCTAAAAATGTACTACTGACCACTCAATCTCCTCAACATTTCTTGTAAATCACTAAACGTCAAATGAAGTTAAAGGCCTTCCACATTTCCTTGACTAGAATAACACGTGGTCTAGATAACTATTAAGTACTGCAAATTAAATGTTCTATACACAGTTTTAACTTTGTTACATTTCTAATTTGTGTTGCAAACAATTTGTCCGCCAACTGTGCGCCGATATGTTCCGTCGAAAAATTGATGTTGCTCACCATTTAATTTGATATGCCAATTTTGCTCATTGCACACAAAAGTTTGGGGACCCCTGTCCTAGTCTATTATAATGGAACGTCAAAAAGGTGCTAGTAAACATGTTGTAAATTTACAAAAAAAAGTAATCTTTCCGGAATCCTACTCTTACCTATTCAATTTCCCTATTAACTAAAATAAAAGAAACAAAAAACATGGAAAGACTTTGTGGTCATATCCACTAGAATGGGTGGCTGCTGGCTTCTAACCCTAACCCTCTGAGAAAAAGGTTTTTGCTCATAGTTGCATTCAGGATAATCAGTTATTGGCGTGATGGAACGTTATCAAGGTTTTCCAGTCCAGGTCTCTGCGTTTCTTCCCGCTCGTGGATTCTCTTTCTTCCTCCCCACTCTGTCTCCCACTCAGTTCTTCTTCTCACTCTGAGGTGGTCTCCCCCCCCCCCCCCCGTTTTGAGATTTGCCAAGTCATTTTTTTCCCCTTGTAGAATACTCTCTGGCTTTCCTCCTTCCAACTCTGGTTTATCAGTCCCTCCCCACTGTGGGGGTTTTCTGTTTCTCACTCCCCACGCTGAGGCCCTCTTTTTGTTTTCCTCTCTCCCCACTTAAGGGTTATTTCCATCTCTCCTAGCTGTGGGCTCTTCCCACTCCCCACTGTGGTGCTTCCTTCTTTCACCCCACTCTGGGGTTGGCCTCTCTCTCTCTATCCCCGCTCTGGGCTTGGTCACCTTCTCTATTCCTTCTTGTGGGCTTATCAGTGCTCTCCTCACACCTGGGCCTGTCACAGTCTCTTTTCCCACACTGTGCCCCTTGGTTCTTTCACCACACCGGCCATCTCCCTGTCTCATTTCCCCACTTCTAGACCTTTTGGGGTTTCCCCCACCTCAGGGTGTCGGTCATTCCACCTTCTACAGCTTTCCCCCCCCCCTCCTGGGCTTTCTCCTTCTTTCCCCGCTCTGGGGCTTGTTTCTCTATCCTTCACCACTCTAGGGTTTCTGGGTCTTTCTCCCACACCGGGTCTTGTCTCTCAGATGTTTCTACCCACCGCTGGTGCCTCTGTAGCCACAGCGTACCTGTATCTGATGAGCAGCGCTCCCTGAGAGGACTATATAGGCCATCTCCCTCTCGTCTTGCCACAGAGCTGCTTGTGCAACTGCTCATTTGGGCTCTGCAGCGGTGGATGTCTACTGCGGGTTCCCACTGGTTTTGGTGCGGGAGCTTGTGTGGTTCCTCCGCTCGATTCGCCACACCCCACAGCTCTGGTTTCTTCCCTGCCGGGCCATGTTGCACTATCCTATTGTGGATCTCTGGGTGTGACACCACGTTTGGTGTTCTATCTGAGCCTTTCCCTTTGCAATTGTGTAATTAAACTCTGTGAATATTTCTCCCTGATTTCTTATTCGCCTGACGTGCCTCCAGGCGGCTGGTCTTTCTCCCAGTCTGTTTTCCCTTTGTCTGTGGTGGTGTAGGAAGCTGGATTGGTGTGCTCAGTTTTCGTAGCGGTTTTCCATAAAGAGGATAAAAAGAAGTTTGGGTCAGTAGCCAGGTCTGCCATGTCAAAAAGGGTATACATGAATATTTCAACTGCCAGCCACTGTTAAATGGTTCTCACACCTTACACCGCATTAGTCTCTGAGGGGAAATGATGGTGATTTAAGTTCTTTAGATTTTCCCTGTCCGCTAAGGGGCAGTCACCTGCAGAGGGATTCTTCTTACCCTGTCCCCTCGGGGTGTTAAGCGTAGCAGGCTCGTCTCCCTGGCACCAAGGGGGGGTGACTCCCCCTTGTGCAGAGGCGACCAACTCCCTGGATTAGTCACAGAATGTTTTTGGCTAAGAATTTTAACATTTACCTTTAAAGCATAGGGAAAACCAAGAACGTGCTAAGGATATGTTCAGATTTTCCTGTTGGCCATTGGCTTGGATATTGCTTTCCCAAAAGGGTGTCCCAGCATGGAAAAGTACTGAAGACTAGATTTATAAACCTTGATTTGCTGAAAACATTGCCACCAGTGTCTGAAATACCAGGAGAATTCCATGTTGTGCTGCACCAACCCTGGCTGACTCTGTTTTTCCGAGTGCCTTTAGTCCAACCCCTTCCTGGAAAATAATACCACTTTGAGCTAAAACATCTGTCTTGCAGCTTGTCATTGCTCGGCCTTCAAAAAAAAAGCCCATAGATGTATCTGTTGATCTAGGCGGACCAACTGCACACCTCTGCCATCTTTCTACAAGGACTTTGGAAGTGTATTCTGTGCCTGCCTTGGTGACTGCCTGAAAGAGATCATCAGACCTTGGTTTGGATCGTCAATCTTCTCTGCCTATTAGCCTGCTGATTTTTCAGTTGCCATCCTATAATAGCCCAATGTTTTCCCCCACATAATTTAAAAACCTAATTAGTTTGGTATATATGATTATCTTGTTCTGGCAGAACTGTTTTAAATGCTTTCCTTTTGTCTTATTATCGTGCCAACCCCATTAATACACCCATTTTACTTTCAGGCTTTCTTCCGAGGGAATGTATGCCTCTTGCTAGTCTCTCTGCTTTTTGTTAACTAACATGCATTTGAAGCATCCTCCATTCTATAAAACGAACCCTTGGCCAAACTTTGACTGGGTCTCTTGCTAATAATATTCCTACTCTATCCGTATTTACCGCAATGCATTCTTGCCTGCCTGCTTGCTAGCAATTAAGCAGCCAATGTTTTGGCATTCCCTACTTTGTTCGACTTACAAAGTGGTTGGATCACAGTTTGCCGAAAAATCCGGATGGTGGGTTGCTTTGGTTGTGTGGAAAGGGGGGTGAGAAGGTGGGTGAAGTGGAGTACGTGGGTCTCCACTGTATGTTGCATTAACAAAAATCTGTTTTTTAAAAAAAAGTAGCAAAATGTGATTCGAGCAATTGATCCAATGTTTTTTCCTGAATCCATGACATCAATGTTCCATCTTCACAGTAATCCCAAACTTCATTGGCTCTTGTAATGAAGCATGGCTTTAAATGTAGACCATTGAACTCAGACGTGTGGCCGCCCTCATAATATTACATGGGCATCACAGTACATCATTGTGTAGAGTGCTCCTCTCCCAAAGGACCTGTATTTGAGTAACTGTCATTAAAGCGCAGAACGTTGTTGTTCTTGTGTTGGTATTTTATGAGTGATGGTTGAACCCTGCTGGCATTTACTGTTCCATGTCTCCTGTAACACAGCTTTATGATCAAACGAGCGCAAGGAAGGAAGCGGTTTGGCATGAAAAATTTCAAGAAGCGGTGGTTTCGTCTCACGAACCATGAATTTACCTATCAGAAAAGCAAAGGTAATTAAAAGAAAAATTGAAAAAATAAGTTAGCAATTTTTTTTCTTCAATTCATAATAGTTTGTTATAGTCGTTGTCTTACCCGTGTAGGCAGTGTCCGTCCACCCTCCATTTACCCACTGCATTATGGGAAAGGACATTTCACTGCACTTTACCACGTTACTTTATGGGCGGTAAAAGGCTAGGGTGTAGAAAGATGGGCATTATTGGGGTGATTGAGTAAAGTGGGGTGGCTGGACCTTGGAATATGCAGTGAAATTGCCGGCGCATAGAAATGCCATGATTTCTTATGTGCTTATTGCAGTTGTTCCTGTTTTACTAAAATTGGAAGTGGATACCTGTGATTTCCTCCTGCATGCGTGCCCACCCCAGAGCTGCTGGGCAAAGGTGCTTTTGCACCGTCAGCCTTGGGGGCGGGGCCCGGGCACTATGGAAATACACCAGGAATGAGTTTCCGTGAACCAGTGTGAGATTTTCATCCATAGAGAGGCTCTACTTAAACTCGCAACCCCATGCAAGAATGTGCAGCTGGGTGTTCACATCAATTGCAGTATATAGATAAGACCATATACAAGCAATGTTATTGAGAAAATGCATGTAAAGAGGGCATGCTGATTATTCACAAGTCCTAGCCGTCAAGTGATTAATAATCGGAAACATACAAATAGAAATATGCAACTGGTGTTTCCAGAAAGAGAAAACAATATTTCAAGTATATTTGCTTATGTTTAACAATACCGTATTCATTATAATTGTTCTTTTGTAACGCGCTTAATACCAGCGTGTGGATCCCAAGTTGTGTTGCACTGCGTGGTCTTGCTTCGAAGTCAAACGCGCTGCCCCTGGGCTATCCTTCCGCGCCTGGACATGTGATATCCGGATAGGGTGACCAGACGTCGTTGTTTTGGCGGGATGGTCCCAGCATTTTCCTCTTGGACCCGCCATCCTGAGAGGTTTTTTTTCCATTTCAAAACCGCGTCCCCGGATTTGAGGGACGGGTGAATGAATACAGGTCAGCTTGCGATATGCGCAGGGCTTTAAGTGGGGTAAGAAATCGAGGGGGCGTTGGCTTGTCGGAGGGTCGTGGCCTGAAAACTAGGCAAACGTAGGGTATGCACACAAATATATATAAAAGTTATATATTTGTGTGCGTACCTTACTATGGTGTGTGTACTATGCAAGCCATCTATGTTTAGAAAAGATGGCTTGCACAGTACACACACCATAGTAAGGTACGCACACAAATATATAACATTTATATATATTTGTGTGCATACCCTACGGTTTGCCTAGTTTTCAGGCCAATTTTTTTAAACATTTCGGGTTTATAAAAGATGGCCTTGAAAGTACACATTTCAAGCCATCTTCTATAAACCTCGAAATATGTCGATGAATCCCCAGGTTCGCCGAGGGTTAAAGACGCCTCGGCGACCTGGGGAAACAAACGGACAGTAACTGCCTCTGGTGACCTCTCGCGCGAGGGGTCACCAGATGCAGTTACTATGACTGACGGAAGTGGCAGCCAGGCACAGCGTCGCTGTGGTTGGCTACCACTTCTGTCAGATCGCCTGACTTCATGGCAGGCGCCTCTCAGCCGCGACGGGATAATGCATCCTGCCATTGTTGCGGGCGGTGGGACGGGGCCCCGGCAGGGCCCCGCTCAGCCCCACTTTTTGGAGACTGCCGGGGCCCGGCCCCGGCCCCCTTTAAGCACTGGATATGCGTATAAAAAAGCCTGTTCATGTTAGTGTTACATACGCAGTACGGCTGGGGGTGTGGGGGGGGGGGGGGGGGCGGCTTTGGGGCATCACCGCCTCCTTGTGCTGAGGCATTGCCAGTTCTAATAACTGAGGGCACAGTGCCTGCTGCTTGAGCCGGTGATTGAACCCAGCTCTGGCTCGCACTAATTGTTTTATATAATTGTGTGCAATCCACGGATCCTTGTTCGTGTGGAGCGAGCCCTCGTGTATGTTCCAATTAAAAGCGGAACACATGTTTTTTTATTCTTGATGCACAGATTATTTTTAAAAAGCGATCTCTCCTGACGTGGTTTGAAATTAATATTCTTTCAAAGCATTATCCAGCGTTTTGTTCTTTTAATTCAATGAATCGTCCGGGACTTTATAGTTGTTTCCTTATCAAACAGTCTGAAAGACTCAATCACCATACATTTGAAAGCTGTTACATTCTGATTGAATTCACGTGTGTAACCACATGTTCGTGTGCTAGGGTGACCAGACGTCCTGGAATCGGGCCCTCTGGTCCTTGTAGTTCCGGCGTATAGTTTATATGCATATATGCTTCTTTTTCCAGCCACCATTCCACGCTGTCGCCTCGTTAACTCCGCCCGTCGCGATTTTGCGAGGATAAGTGCGTTGGTTTCTCTTTTCAAATGTTTCACGGAGGAGTTTCCTCCTCCGCCCCCATAATAATCAGCCACCCCAAGCAGAATTCCAGCTCCCTATGGAGCCCTAAAAGCCAGACTCGCTTTTCAGATGCTATTTTTCTAAAATCCCTTTCGGTGGCACTTTACTGTTTGGGACAAGGTTGTTGGTTGCCACTGCTGGAGCTTAACACGGGAGAGCAATGCTTGATCTGTGCGCTCACTCATTCTAAAACACGAACTACCTTTTTAAAATGCTTTCATTATTTGAGCAGCACATTGCAAGCTGCATATTAACCCTCTCCAGCCCCACACTACAAGCCAAAATGTACATTGAGTATATGTACTAACTGACAATGGCGTGCATTTGACAGAGCAAGCAACAGACCAGGTATTAAAGGGGATGAGAATGCAGCTAAGTATGTATCATAAAGAATAGAATACCCCCTTTTTTTTTCTTCGAGGTCCTCATCCGTTCAGATATGGGTAAATCGTCACTTTCAGAATTGCCCTTTTACTCAGTCGTCAAGAATAGTCTTGACAACATGTGCACACGCCTGACTCTGTTGACCTGTTTCGCTGTGAAAGGAAAAAGGTCATCTTAGGTGCACATTACTTACACATGCTTGTCTTACCGCCTCGAGAGCGGTCGACAATTCTTTATACTTCTCCACCCTGAGGTGGGTCCTGGAAGAGAAAGCACAAAAACAGGTTATACAAATGAATGTTACTCACTCCTCGTCTTCGTCATCCTCCAGCCCATTGATGATGCGGCCTCTGACGATAGGGTCCGGATCTGCTCGCAAATGTCCCTGTCACAAATGCTTTCGTGGATGGCCCCAGTCTTCCACTGGTCCGGCGCTGCCGCCTCCAGCTGGAATTCTCATACAAAACGCTCTGCTTCTGCGTAGTACCAGGGGGCTGTCCAGTTGTAAGGGATCCTGGCGTCCCACACCACCCATCCCAGCCTTCGCCAGACCGGGAGTAGGAAGAAGCAGGCCATCAGGAAACCCACATTACTTTCATCACTGCTCCTCAACGTGAGCCTCACGCAGTTGCAGGTGAAGAAGCCTCTCAGCATGGTAGGGATGTCCGGCACCCCCTTCCCACCTTTGTCATGTGTCTTATACATGGTGACTTTCTTTACTCTATTCATCTTGCAGTTCCAGATGAAGTAGAATACCAACCTCATGATGGTTTTTGCGGTTGCCCTCGGCACTGGCCAGACCTGGGCAAGATACTGCAGAACCGGTAGAACATCGTTCATCAGGGCCAGCGTCTTCGCCTCTACGCTCAGCCTCTGCAGGCTCAACAGCCCCAACTTTTGCTTAATTTTTGCCAAGTGCTATTTCCACGACCTTGTCGCTGCCCCTTCGTAGCCGTACCACACACCCAGGATATTCATGTGGACCTGTCTAATGGGGAAGGGCAGAGCGTCGTACTTTGGGTTCCAGTCCCCGAAGAGCATGGCCTCCGACTTCGTGCAGTTTATCCTGGCTCCTGGTGCCTTGCCGAAGTTCTTGCAGGTCCTTACGAGGGCCTTTACTGAGCACCGGTCTGTGCAGAAGACAGTAATATTGTCCGTGCACCTGCCCTACTCTATGGTGCAGTTAGTCACCCCCCCATCAGGATGGCCCTGGAGTTAACAAGCAGCAGCCTCAGGTTTCGAAGACTTCTAACCGTTCATTCTTGGTCGGGGGGCATACACATTGATCAGTCGTACTGGTTCGCCTACCCATGAGTAGTCGACAGACAGCACATGCTCGGTCACTGATTCAACCGTGAAATGCTTCCCTTCACAAGAATGGCCACATCCGAGGACTTGCAGTCGTTCCCTCCTGACCAGAAGGAAGGCCCGCGACTCCACTCCACCTGGAGTTGTTTGTACGACCGGTCATATGGTATTCGACACTCTTGGGCGAAGCACACATCGCAGTTCTGCAGTGGTCGAAGTGTACGAAAAGAAGTAGTGGAACTATGTTCCCTGCTGGCCGGCACCCACTCTGCACAAACTCCATCATCACGGCCCCTCCCACACACACTGCACACCACCAAACACTTGCACCTGCTGTTTAAGGAAACGTTCAGTGCAATGCACTGAAAGGGCAAGTTTCAACTTCTTCCTACACTTTTTTATTTTAAAATGAAACCATTCCGGAACGGTTTCTTTTTAATATAAAAGTATAGGAGCTGTAAAAGGTAATTTAAAAAAGTAGAGGAACACCGCTCCCGACCGCTCCCGCTCAGTTCGACCACTTCAGTTCTGAGCTGCCAGAAAGCTTACTGTGCTTGCCCGTCAGGTCCGATCCTTCAAGCTTCTAAAATACCCCTACTGCACTTAAGGAGGATATTTCAAGGAACCTTTGCACTCGTTCCTATATTTGGCCATTAAACTCCTTGTTGACTTGCAATATCCTTATAACGTATGGTTGGAGGCACTTTAACACACACCTACTTACAATAATTGTGTTTGCATTTCCTTGCACTGCCCAGTGCTTAACCTCGTTAACTACACATGCACCGTTTGTGGCTTCTTTTTATTTGTTCGGGAAGTGCAGCGGGGCAAATTTGTGTGCGCTTCCTGGTGAAGCCCACGCAGCAGCTGCTGGAAATCCCTGTTTTTTTAGATGTAGGCCATGCTGATTGACAGTGAACCGGCAGACCCTGGGTGAACTTGGGCTACTGTTTTCAGTAAACTCCCTGAACCGTGCTGGATTTTCCACAGGAGCTGCCGCTGGCTGGGCAGAAATGCTAGACCGTCTCGTGTACAATGCTAAGGACCAGGATTTTACAAGGCAAATAATGTCGTGGTGACCACAATTACAGATCATTTGATCTTTTTTTTTATGTTGGTGCAAGAGCGACATCATGTGGTGTACCGAACAATTTGTGATTTATTCATGTGTCGCCTCTTGGGTTTCAGGCCAACATGGATTTTCGCTTATTCAAGGAAGGCGGGGGTCTATACTTTACCCCTCTCTACACGTTCAACAGGCTTCATGCAGGTAATTCCTTAATATCAGGAATGGATGGTTTTTTATTCATGTAAAATTCATGATCTACAAAAAGGACTCTGCCTTATTTTAGTTTGTTTTCAAGATGTAGTTAAAGTAGATAATACTAATTTAGCATTTATATAGCGCTACGAACCCTGGGGCATCTGAGCGCTGCTTATTATTACCCACGTGTGGTGCTCATTTATTGACCTCGGAAGGATGAAAGGCTGAGTTTGGCCCTGCAGGGATTCGAGCCTGCGCCAGCAGACTCTGCACAGATGTCAAAGCGAGCACTCTACTGGCTGTGCTCTCGTACCGGCTACTGTCCAATACTGATATCCATTATTTAACTGCCTGTTTATTACTTGGCACATCATTATAGACCGTGTCTTTCTTTAACTCTTGTGTGTGTAATTTGTATATATGTCACACACCACACTTTCTCCAGTCTTAGGCCCTCATTATGTGGTTGCCAGTAGGCCTCTGATAGTACTGGCGGTCTACTGGCAACCTCCGCTTACCTTTTCCACCACCCGATATCGTGGTAATATTGGGGTATTACGGGCGGCAGCGGAACGGTAAAACTCCACGAGAAGGGAACACTGAAACCCTGGCACCGTTTGTAACGGTGCCAGGGCTTCAGTGAATAATCTGCTGGTAGGGGTCTGAACTACCGGCAAGTTAGGCCTGCCGATAGTTCTCAGCCCCTACCAGCAGACTCTGAGTGACCCAGTCTGAAAAAGGTGCCGGTAACCGTTGTTACCGGCCCTTTTATCCGGGCCGGGTCACTCGTAATTAGGGCGTAGTCTTGCCAAGCCTGTTGATGTAAGCATGAATCGTGCGTGCTTGACTCGAGCTAAATGCTTCACACGATCTGACGTATGTTTGGCCTTGCTCGATACATTCCAAAGTCTATTTACTGCATCTAGTCCATTGTTTGGCAAGTTAAACATCCTGGATCCAGTGTAATCTGCTCTTAGTCGTCTTGTAGGCCTCAAAGCCTCCATAGATGTTCGGAGTGAGACTGCTCTCATCTGCCTGGCTGCTGCTAACTGCGCGGGTACCTGAGGTCTTTGTGAAGGACTCAGAATCGACTTCTAAGTGCTACACATACAGCCCATTACATGCTTTGCTTCAAAGCTCAGATTCTTTAGTAACATGTCATGTTTCATTAACCTATCGTCTTTAAACACGCTGAGCAGAAAATCCAGGCTTGCCCTTACAAAACTTGCCATTTAGTTTGCACTTAAAAGCAGATGCAGAAAGTGAATGCTTGCATCCTCGCGCTTAAACACATCACTACTTACAGTGCTTTAAGTGGCCTGGGCGAGCCGGGCCCAGGCCCCGGCAGTCTCCTAAAAGTGGGGCTGAGCTGGGGCCCTGCGGTGGCCACCGGTCCCACCACAACATTGGCGGGACACATTATCCCGCTGCAGATGCACCGCCATTAAGTCAGGCAAGCTAACAGAAGTGCCAGCCAGCCACAGAGTCGCGGTAGCAGGCTGGCACTTCTATCAGTCTCTGTAAATTGAGGGGTCACCAGAGGAAGTTACTATCCCTTTGTTTCCCCAGGTCGCCGAGACGCCTTTAACCCTCAGCGAACCTGGGGATTCCTTGACATATTTCGAGGTTATTCTAAGATGGCTTGAAAAGTACACAATTCAATCCATCTTTTATAAGGCTTTGCCGATGGACAAAGACTTCTCTGGCTTTGTCCGTCAGAGCTTTATAAAAGATGTATTGAATTGTGTACTTTTCAAGCCATCTTTCATAAACCTAGAAATGTTTAAAAAAAGATGGCTTGAAAAGTACACAAACCATAAGGTATGCACACAAATACATAAATGTTATATATTTGTGTGCGTACCTTAGTATGGTTTGTGTACTTTTTTAGGCCATGCCTGTCCCACAAGCCACGCCCCCAAATGAGTGCCCCCCCAAGTTCTTATCCCAAAGTGCTTTTGGTTGAACGCCCTCGGAGGGATCGGAGTCCAAAAATGTGGGTTGGAGAATTTGGGAAGTGTTATTATGCGTATGCGGATTTCAGCCTATAAAGTTATGCGAGGGTGGCCAAGACCCTGCTAGTCACCCATGTCTAAATGGAGTGTGTATGAGTAAAGCAGCGGAATACTATGGGCTAAAGGGGGATTGTCTTTAAGGAGATAGTTATGTGGGAAGCTACTTTAAATGTCTCAAAGATGTGTCCAAATCCTCCTTTTATTCACAGTCCCAAACACACAGAGTTGATGTTGTATAAGGTGACTTTGTGTGGCACCAGTTGGCCTGGTGAGTGCAAAGTAGCCCCTGGTGGCTGCTGTGCCAAGCTAACCAGATTGGTCAAAGCTGCAAACGTTAAATAGCTCCCAGCAACTGTGATCCTTACCATAGTGTAGTCTCCAGCACCATGCCTTGTCTCTCATATTTCTGGTTTCATGCCGAATTACTGCTCTTTGTCTACAAAAGGCTACTGCAATTATCCTGCACCAATTGCAGTCTCTTTGATTCCCAAAGCAGATCCCTTACGGCATAGGTCTGCAATCTGTGACTCTCCAGCTGTTTTAACCATGGCTCCCATTGACTATGCTGGCTAGGGCTGAATCTGCCAGTAAGACTTAATCTCTCATCCAATCCAGGATGTCCAGGTGCGAGAGCGCATATCACTGTATATTCTTTTCTTTCTTTGAAGATGTCCGGATTGGATTTGCTGAAGAAGTCGTGACGTAATGCATAAAAAATATTTAACAAGGGGGCGCTGTTGCTAGCGATCGAGTATGGCCGCATAGAGCAGGATCTCCGTGCTGGGGACATCCTTGTCGAATTACTCCTGCGTGGCATTGCGATTTTAAACCACACTGGGAGGATGTTGCTGGGATACGTCCCTGTGGCTGCTGTCGGACTCCGGGCCCCAGAGGAGCTGCATCCGGAAAGTTATTGCTGTTTGAAGGCTGCCACCAGGTATCTTCCGTGGTGGCCGTGGTGCGGCTCCATGCAGCACACTCCTACTGACATCTGAGTCCGGGACACAGCAGGCCCGCTGGGGCAGGGGCGCTGCTGGCCCAGACACGCACAGTGTTTTTTGCGCTCCTCATCTGAGGCAACGACTGAGGCACTCTACAACTGGACCCCGGCCGACTGCTGCTTCGTCAGCTGGGGCGGCCGGCCTCGCTGGCCCTGCCCTGTGGACCGGCCGCCGCGACCCCTGGGTCACTGTCCGCGACAGCCACATCGCGCGTGAGGGCTACAGCGCGGGGAGGCCGGATCTCCTGCCCCGCCACCATCCATCAACATGCAAGGTAGTACCCACATAGACGGGCCGGGTGCCGGGGCTGTGTGTTGCCTGTGGCATGGTCGCCCGCATGGCGGTCGCATTGTGCCGATGCAGCCCTAGTGAAGGACGGGCCCTGCACACACAGCCGCATAATTTCAGCTGCCGCCTGTAAAAAGGAAGACATTAATCGCACCTACATTGGCCTCTGGTGGTGACAGCCCCCGCTCCCTGCTACTGATCCGAGGTGGCCTCTTCGAATATGGGGCTGCCTCACACAGATCTCCCCTCTTTGAATTCTGCCTTGAGACCCAAAGTGGGCTCCCCAGAGGGCACACGCTACTGCGAGTTTACGAGCGTGTGTCCTGGCTACTGGTCCTGGATCAGCGTTGGTCCCTCCGCTTGGACCCAACGCACATCACTGCTGTTACCTGGGAGTCCCATCTTCGGTAACATCTACAAGTTTGAACTTGCCTCCCTTCATGTACTGTACCCAACAGACGGTCCTCACCTTCAGCGTCTGTGTGTGACACATGGAGGCCTATAACAAAGTAGTGTGAGATAACCATACTGGGCGGGGGTTACCCCTGGCCAAAAGAATTGAAGTGCCTCTGGGACCTGACTACTAGGATTACGTTGGAGACCACAGTCCACTCAGAGGACAACACATAACTTGATCATTAGTGATCAGCGCACCATGGTCCTGCTGCACCTGCTTGTCCCTCCGGCCTAATGATCTTCAGCTGCACCTGTATGGTCTGAGGCCATTGGCTGACCCACTGTCGGTGGGCACACAAATGGTCTGCATGCCCAGGGGGGCCAACAAGAAGCAAAGTACCATCAATATGTTCGCAAAGGCAACGCTGCAACCAGCAGGATCACAACCGGAGCAAGGGGCAGTCATGTCGTCGCCCTCAGATAACCAGGACACATTGAAGATGTTCGAATACATGCGCAAGGGGTTCACTGACCTCCATTCCAAATTGGACGACATGAGCGGGAATATCTGCTCAATCAAGACTCATATGGAAAAGACAGATAGTCTGGTAATGGAGGTAGAAAACAGGATGAGCACCACTGAAGACGACATTGGCTCCCTCCGATCTGAAGTGAGCACTCTATCCAAGAGGTCAGCAGGAAAAAGGAGGATCTCGAATCTCGCTCTAGGTGCAATATCATCTGCATCATCGGCATTCCGGAAGACAAAGTTGAAGGCCCCATGGAAGACTACATAGAGCAAACCCTATTGACCCTGCTGGGCTCTCCAAAACTTTCCCCATAATTCGCTATTGAAAGGGCACACCGATCCTTAACAGCCAAACCCAAACCTGGATCCCCTCCCCGCCTGATTATAGCAAGGGTGTTGAACTATCGCGACAGGGATGCCCTGCTCTGTGCCGATAGGACCAAGGGTGACCATCTGCTGGGATCCTCCAGGATTCACCTCTACCTGGACTTCTCCCCTGCCGTCCAACAGGAATGCAAAACCTTTCTGGCTGTGAAGAAGAGGCTGCGCGACCTGGGAATGAGATACTCCATGCCTTTGTCATACACCCCCTCTTCCCCACCGGTGACGGCCCGTGTCGTGGTAATCACTCCCGGGGACGTCCCCCCGGCTGCCCGTTGTGACGATTGACCTCCTTCGTGGGCCAGCCCTTGTTGTGTTTCATGACATTCGTCCTTTGCCGAAGCGATTCCCTTGGCCTGGGCCGAGTCCCACATGTTCGAACTATGCTGTAGAAAGAAGTTTTGTTCAGTGATGTTATGCCACAATGACCTAGTCAAAGTCCCAGCATGAGTGTGCTAATTTTCGGTTGGCGCTAATGCCCATCAGGCGAAGTTGCCAATGGTTGTGTTCTGGGTTGGGGATCATCCTTCCGATTGGGGAGGGCTGCGGGTGGGGGAGGGTGGGATCGGGGCGAGCACCAGGAGACAAACTTCCTTACTACACTCATGGAGATCATTAAACCTATGGCCACACACACATGGTCTGGGCAGGGGGTGTTACCAACGGCCTAGACTACCGTCTATGGATAACATACAGATTGTGGAACGATGGGTGACACTGTAACTTACATGAGCTGGAACATTAGGGGGCTGGGTAATTTTGTCAAGATGCGAAAACTTCAGCTTTATGCCAAAAGGCATCAGGTCAATGTGTTCTTTCTACAGGAGACACACGGCCTTGCACCCGTATGTGAGAAATTTGCTAAGTCCTGGGGTTCTCAATGGTTTTACACTGCTTACTCTTCTCAAAAACGAGGTGTAATGATCATTATCCACAAGAGTCTCCAATTGGACAAAAGGCAGTCCACATTGACCACGTAGGGCGTTATGTTCTATTGTTTGGCACCTTACAGGGCAAGGAGGTCGTATTGTTAAATGTGTATGGACCGAACGTAGACGATCCTGACTTCTATGAACACCTATCCAGATTCCCACTTGTTCCGATACTCTGGGGGGGCACTCTCAATGTGCACTACGACAGATCTACCTCCAAGCCTCGCCAACTCTCAAAGGCAGCTAGGGTTATCCTGGACCTACAGGCCCATTTTGAACTGGCCGATCCATGGCGAATACTTCACCCGACTCCCGCACGTTCTCCTTTTACTCGTCCATGCATGACTCCCATTCCCGCATCGACAGATTGCTCGTTACAGATACTTTACTAGCGGCCATCACTCATACTTCCATTCTGGCTAGGACATTCTCTGATCACTCACCAGTGACAATATCCCTCAGATGGTCTGCGGATGTCCCAACGTCCCGGACATGGAGATTTAAACCACACTCCTTGTTAGACATTGCATATGAAGCCGAACTAGGCACCAATATTGACAAATTCTTTAATTCAAATAAAAATGTCTCATCCCAAGCCACCTTGTGGGAGGCGTTCAAAGCTTATGTAAGGGGAATGGCAATATCCAGAGAAGCAGGGGTGCTCCGAACTATTAGGAGATACATAGCCAGAAGCGAAGCGAAGCTAAGCTCGCCGCCCTAGAAATACAGTATGCCGGTACACAATCAACCGACACGTTGGCCAACAAAAGTACCGAACTAGACTCATTCCGTACACTTGCTGAACGTGAGCATAAATTCCTAGACAGACCCCAGGCAGCACGCAGATACAGTGAGGGTGAGCGCCCTGGTCGAGCCCTTGCTTGATTGATCTGGCTCGAGAGGGGGTTGTCGCGTATCCCAGCATAGAAAGGGCAGATGGTACCCTAGCCCTGTCATCGCGGGTGATGGGGGATGAATTCCGCTCCTTTTATGTGAAGTTGTACGCCAATGCCGATACAGCAACGGAGCATGAAATTGGCACCTTTCTGGGTGGCTTTCCGCTCTCGATTATTTCCACAGAAACCAGGAAACCCTTGACGTCCCGATATCTGCTGAGGAGCTAACGAATGCCATTGATTCGCTGGCCTCCGGCAAGGCTCCGGGCTCCGACGGGTTCCTGATCGAGTTTCATAAGAACTATAAATCCTGCCTTGTTCTTCCGCTTCTTGCCCTCTGGAATGAACCGTGCCTCACAGGAACTCTACCAGCCTCTCTCCGAGAAGCGATAATAACGGTGTTGCCTAAACCAGGTAAACCCGCTACGCAGTGTGGTTCTTACCGGCCCCTCTCGCTTATCAACTGTGATGCTAAAGTCCTTGCCCTCAGACTGGCCCCGTATATGCACTACATCATACGCCCGGACCAGCCAGGGTTCATCCCGGGCCGCTCCACCTCCCACAATTTGCGCCGATTATTCAACAGATTAACCCGCATTGACTCTGGTGCCTTGGCTGTTGTTGCATCCCTAGATATGCAAAAGGGATTCGATTCCGTCTCCTGGAGGTTTCTATGGCAGGTACTCGAAAAATGTAATTTTGGTCCCCAATTTAGAGCCTGGGTCAAACTATTGTATTCCTCCCCAGTCGCAAGAGTCCGCACTAACAATCTGTGCTCGACACGATTTCAGATTGAAAGAGGGACGAGACATGGGTGTCCCTTCTCGCCACTGATATTCGCTCAGGTCATGGAGCCATTGGCTGACAATATGACAGTGACACTCACACAGAGGGTTGCGCCTGACTGGCTCCCCTGAAATAATCTCAGTGTATGCAGATGACGCTCTTCTTTTCATCTGAAAGCCCGACACAAACCTCTCCCCAATACTGGAGGATGTCATCCATTTCGGCGAACTATCAGGTCTCTGAGTGAACTGCACCAAATCAATCCTCTTCCCGTTGACTGAGGCCAACGTTCCCCCCCCCCCCTCTGACATTCAGAGCTTTGTCTGGGCCCAAACCGAATTCATATACCTAGGGGTGGTAATTACGCGAGGCCCTGCCTCTCTGTACGATAACAACTATGGTAATTACTTAGCTAAATTGGCTTGGAAGTGCGCTGGGTGGGCAAATCTTTTAATAACCCTAGCAGGTAGGATTGCTGTTCTTAAAATGGTGGAACTGTACAGATTCCTTAACGTCCCGATCTGGCCTGGCCGAGTATTTTTTACAACACTCGCCCGAATCATTAACTGTTTCCTCTGGCACTCGGGCGCGGCCATTCTGAAGCTCACAACATTGATGACCCCAGTGGCGAAGGGGGTTCTCGGCACTCCCAACTTTGAGGGGTACTGGATAGCTGCCCAAACCCACCATGCATCCTTTTGGTTCGCGCCTACACACCCACCCCTTCACGTTAAACTGGAACGCTTAACTACTGATGACCGTGATATCCGCTCCTTGGTGTTTCCTAACTGCTCGGTTCAAGCCAGACTATGGAAACGAACCGGAAACGTGCATTAATTTCATGGCAATTGTCCTCTCTGGAACTTCCTTCCCAATTCCCCTCGGTTGGACTCCGGAACTGTGGACAGCTGGGCAACTGCAGACCTGTTAACTGTCTGAGATGTATTTGAACAAGGTGCCTTCACAGAGTGGAGTGATCTCCCTAGACAACTACGAGGTAGACCTACTCGTTGGCTGCAATACCCCGGCCTGCAGCGAATGTTGAAAGCCAAACTCCCCGGATTTCCCAACATCACACAAGATGACCCAGTCCTTTCAGAACTCATTGACACCACGTCCATGAGGGGCAGGGTCTCAAGGCTGCACACCCTATTTCAAACTCAAAGTTCTCCACCGTTCACCAAACTTCGAGACCCCTGGGCCAGGGACTTGGAGGTTGAGTTGACCAATCAGCGCAGGGATTACATGTGTACCCGCTCCCGGACAGTCTCTTTCAATTCCCTTTTCAAACTGATCCAATGTAAACTATTACATAGGTTTCACTACACACCGGCTAGGCTACATAATATGTCACGGGATCACCCACACACGTACCCACGATGCAACTCTGCGAACGCTGACTAGATACATATGATTTGTCATGTCCTCAAATCACCCAGTTCTGGTCCAATGTATGCACATCTCTGTCAGACATGCTAGAGTGTACCATTGTTCCGTCCCCACTAACCTGTCTCTTCTATCAATTGCCTGTATTGAGTCGAGACCTCAAGAAGTTGGCGAGCCTGGGGCTCCTTCTAGCAACCCGTTGTATTCTCCTGGTATGGCTCTGATCCAGACACCCTACATATGAACAGTGGTTCTGCAACCTTTCGTGGGCCTCAGATACCGAGGATCGCTGGATGCTGATGCAACCGAGCAGGTCCAGACCGAGAGACATTTGGGGGCCCTTTCGACTTTGTCTGCTCTCTGTCTGACGATACTTGTGAAGAGGCAGATACACTGCCTTCTCCTCCCCCGCCATGAGTTAAAGTATGAGATGAATTTATGACTGATCAGATGCCTACTTACCTCATATGCTCAAATGTCACTTTGGCCTGTTGGCTATTTCACAATATTGTAACCGTACTACGAATGGCCTGTGATTTGAAATGGTTTGAAATGATACATTACTCTTTGTTGCAATGCCAAGCTAATTGTTAAATAAAGTAAAAAAAAAAAAATTAACTAAGAAAAGCACTAAATATTTAACACTACCATTCAGCATTGAACCCATTATAGGGCGTTAAACATGTGTTCTCGGTTACACCTGTACATTGTCATCATCCTGTATCCAGCCTTTCTTTCATTTGTGTTGCTCTGTTGCATCTAATGTTTCTCTTTGTAGCAAATCGCTCGAGCAACACCCCTGCGGGAACAAAACAAGAAAAAACAGGTTGGTTCTGCTCAGCAACAAATCAATCCTACAGTAAGAGTTTAAGGTGGATATCATTATCTGGCAGGTTGCCTGGGGATGCACTGCACTTGCCAGCGATTTTAATACATACTCTCCTGTGGATAGTGGTAGCAACACAGGTCCTCTTCAGATATAATAGTAAAATTGGAAGATCTACTCGGGCACCCCTAAAATTGTGTGCCCCTATATACAATGGTGATTTGGCTTTTTTATTAATGTATTAACAGTGTCTAGCGCCATCTCTATTTAAAGACCTTTGCAATACATTTGGCACAAAAAGGCCTTGGTGTACGTGCCGTTTTTGCCATCTCCCTAATTTGTCTGCATTGTGCCACTAAACATTCTTCTAATCATTGTGGCACAGATTGTTTTTCCTGCCTCTGCTCAGTGGCATTAGAAGTCAGTTGGGTCCGGGCGGGGGCAGTGCAACTGGCATCCACCCCAGAGGGACATCTGCCTTGTGATGAGCGAGATCCACCTTAAGTTGATTGGGCTTGAAAGTCGTTAAGGTGGGAGAAACAAAGTTGATTCTTACGGAAAAAATTGTCTTTAAGATTTAATGAAGGAGTCCCATTTCACCACAGTCATCTGTCCTTTATACATGCTTTCTCATTTCTTCTTCGTCGTTTACCCAGTTCCCAAGATCTTCCCCTTTGTTCGTATTTGAGGTTTGCAGCGTGTCATTTCACTGGGAAGGCATTGCAGCGTTTGGTAGCTCTGCTCACATTGCAAACTGTAAATACATGCAAGGTAAATGGACACTTCCTGTGACCTAGTGTGTAGGTTCGTCTCAAGCTATTAAATGTTAAATGCCAAATATTGAGTTTTATTTAAATTCACCCACAGGTGACCATCCCCTGTGCAGCATTCCCATTGAGAACATTTTGGCTGCCGAGAAACTGGAGGAGGAATCCTTCAAGATGAAAAATGTGAGTATGCCCTTAAGTGCAAGTATGTTGTTTTGTGGTGGAGACCTCTTCATTGAAAATGACAATATTCCATTCTTTGGAAATTCATTTTTGTTGTCGTTCCGTGCAGAAGGGTGTTGCAAGCACATGTAATTCTGCCCACTCTTGGCTCACCATTCAACGCCGTAAAATATTTGGACTCCTCTCACGAAGTCTTTCATCTACCTCTAGATACTGTTCCCCTCATTACAAATTTTAACATGCGATGGCTTCTTTAATAAAAGTTAAGCAGTGTAATGCTGGCCAACAAATTTAAGGGACCATTTCAGGCTGAGGATATAATGCTTCCTTGGCTTTTGTAAGTAGGAGTCATCAGGTGACATCACTGCTTTAAATTGGGGAACTGATGTGGATGGGATTGTTCACATGTTAAACAGTAGTCTTTACATTTAGATAAAGAATTGTGACTTCTGTTTCTGTATTTCCTAATTTTTGCTGAAATATCAAAACAAATATTTAGTCAACAAATTCGAAAACCACTTTGTCCCATGCCTTTCATTCCATACTGAGGGAATGGGACCAGAGAATGCCGATTGTTACATCAAATTCAATGTTGCAGAATATCCCTTTGGTGCAGACCCAATCTCTGTGCACGGGCCCTTCTGTAGTCTGCACCTAAATAACCCTGGATCGTTCTGTACGTCCATGACTTATGAAGCAGCACACACGCCTCAGGGAGCCACCAGTGCTGCACCTTCTTTAATGGCTAAAACCCAGGCCCGAGGGTATTCGTCTAACTCCTAAACCTTACACATTTGCATGAGGCAGAAAATGGTAGAAAAAGAAGTCTGCAAGCCCCACGATGTGCATGATCTACCCCTGTACAGATTGGTTTCATGGTCTTCCTACAGCTTAGCCGTGTGGTAGTGCAGTAGGAAGACAAGTCACAACGGTGGAAGAATCCCTGTGCAATCTATTCCTAAAGGAACACAGGGGAGAGGTGGTTCAGGATCTTTTCTCCCATAGTGAACAGGGCTAGTCTCCTCTGAGGTGATGCTGGTGCTTTCACACTTGTGGTTAGTGATCCCTGCAACACCACACTCCATGTATTATCTGTATGCCGTGTTTTTAATTAGGCCAATACTAGTGCATCCCCCCCCCCAGTCGTTTTCGTCTCAATTGTTTTAATATGTAGGATGTTTTGGGGGTTTGGGATGGGGGGGGGGCAGGTTACTGGGTGAGGTGCGTTAGTTTGCTTATGGAGACAAACCTTCCCCCATTTAAAAGAAAAAATTGAAAATTCGACGAAAACGCCATCAGGACGAAATGCAAGAGCAATGTGCAAACGAGGAAACTGATTTCGTCAAAACACGTACAGCCGTTTTATAATATAACGAGGCTATACGCTGCCTCCTCGGGAGTGACCTCTGCACACACGGTTGCTGGCTACAGGGGTGTTTCTCTCAAAGTCCCCTTTGGCTGGATCAGAGGAAACCATCTTTGTCAGGTTCTGCCATATTATGACTGCCGATGATTCTAAGATCATTTTTAAGGGAGTACTAATGGTGTATATGCTGAGGCCTGCCCACTTTCCTCCACTTCTGCTTTCACCCCCTGACCCCTCCCACTTCCATCCCTCCTCTCCCAAGGGATCGACATGCCACCACCAGCTCTGTCAAATGCTTCTCCGCCAGAGGAGCAGCCTGTAGCCTCAGGGAGCTTAGTAAACCTCTCCCACCAGAAAAAGCAATTCTGCTCAGGTTCTGTCAGCCAAGGCTAACAAATAAGAAATTCTGCATGTTTTGTGTGTAGCAAAGAAAATGTCTGGAGACTCCAGGCAGTGAAGACATGCCTAGATGCAAAATGTTGCAGGCCAGTCAAGTGAAAGAACCTTCCTCCAACCCAGAGGCTCAATCCGTAGCGACATCTATCTTTTCTCAGCGTCTATTCCTTCCACTTCACCCGCTTCCTCCCCGTTTTATCCCAAAAGAAAAAATGAGAAAAATAACCAACAACCTTGGCAAAAAACTGTGCTGTACATATAAGAAAGGCAAATGTGGGCTCCACTTTACCTGCATGCAGTATGCACCAATGGCAAGCGATTCCAGATTGTACATGCCACTGCTCCCCTATTGGGAGCAATTTCTAACTGGCCTTTTTTCAGTGGCAAGCAGCCTGCAGACACTAGGCTTGAGCTGGTGGCATCGCTGGCATGTCCGAGTCAATCTAACAAAACAACATTTATAGCCCTCCCTTCTCATCCTCTCCATTTTGTCCTTCATTCCACAGAGGATGAGCTGGGACATCTACAAACATCTGTTATCAGCAGTAAAGGCCACTCTATTAATACCTGTTTGTTATGTTAATGAAAAAACGAACCTGCTCACAGCAAAATCACTACAGAGTATACTTAAGCTGCACTTTCACACACTCATAAAGTGGAGAGAGGGAGCTCTTTCCAAGGCTTCTAAACCATGTCCCAGGATGGTAGACTTGGCAAGATGGTACTTCTTTTGCTAAACCAAGGAAGAGGCCGCAAACTACTCCACCCCCCCCCGCCCACCACCCTCCCCATTGCATCTTCATCTGGGGAAAAAACTGCAAAGTTGGACTCCCCCCACAGTATGGAGCACACTGCACTAGTTGCACAACATCTACCTCCCTTGAACAATTTATGGACTCGTTACCTGGAGAACAAGGGTTTGGCTCCCACTTATTCTCTCTGCCGCCACCCTCCTTCTTTATACTAAGTCACTGGCCACAAATATTGATGTCAACAACTTCACTGCATATGAATGTTGTAGGACAACGACCGATGGAGCACTTCTGTGCCCTCAGAATGGATACAGAGCATTCATTGAATTTGCTTTCAGATTATGCTTGTCCAAGCAGTTCTGGCCTTGCTTTTCCAGGCGATCTAGGCACTCATGTCATCCTGTATGATGGCGATGTGAGAGACCAAGCTGCACTTTGCAGAGAAATGGTCACTGACAGGAGACCGCTCGCTGTGTGCCACAGTTAACCAGGCAGCGGAACCTGGTCTCGGCGGTATAACAAGAGTACTTTCCATAGAGTGAACTAAGTTTGGAGACAGATGTGCACAACATAATAGTGAAGTGCGGTTGATTGGAGGAGGAAGGAGAAGGCAATAAAAGGAGGGTGTGTGATAGCAGGGAATGACCGAGGAGGAGGAGGAAGTAACAAGTGTGAGGAGAGAAATAAATCAGGAGAGAGGTGGGGAGAAAAAAGGGGAAAACATGTTATACTTGTTCTTTTATAACGCGCTTTCTGGGACCTGTACTGTTCTTTTTTCCATAATTAAAACGTGCATACAAGTCCCTGCGGGCACAGGCTAGTGCACTTTGCAGCCATGAAATTAGGCTGCTCGTGTAGCTTTACACTCCTAAACTGAAGCACAGCAAGGTGAGCAGTGGACCAAACCTTGAATACATTGCTAGACAAAACCAACTCCCAATATGTTTCCATAAAGACTAAAATGGTGCCCGAGTAAAATGTAGAATGCGCTGGATGAAAACTGTAAACGAGTAACTGTAACATGGTGAAACGTGAGGGAAGTACCAACGAGCAAATGTTTCCCAACGGCCAACATTGGATTTCATCCACCTGCATTCCCAACCTTTCTGAATTTTCAAATTGTAGTCCTTTATGGCATCATGGCACGATAGGGAAACTGCTACTCGAATCTATCTTCACACACAAATTCAAGAGGGTGAAGAGAAGAGAAGGGGAGGAAAGGCAAGTGAGGTGGAACAAATTACACGCCTCAACGAGGACACTTAGTCAACCAGGCCCCCTCGCAGTGTCTTTTACTTGTGTAGTGTAATGGTGGCTTATAAGGTTGCTTATATTACCACCTGCAGAGTCCAGATTTTACTTGCATCGTGGGCGACATTAACATTATTATCCCAGATCTCTGGTACTCATTTAATCAAACTGACGGCTAGCCGAGGGGGGTCGCTCACGCTGTTGACTTGCAGGTTACATCACACAGAGGGGCTGCTTTTTGGTTCCTTTAGGGCTGCACTCGGTCTTTAAAGGGATGGTCTAGTAAAAATGTTTATTTAAAAAATAGATAGGCAACATAAAAAAAAATACTAGCATTCTCTGTTTTAAAACTTCCTATGTAAAATTTTGAGCTATTCAAGCTCAACATTTGCAAAAGCAAGCACATGGGCGCATCCATTTTGTGAAATGGAGGCCCTCCTGTGTTGGCTTTTGCTTTTGCGGCACTAATGAAGGAAAAGCCAGCCAGCTGTAGTAAACAAAAGCTACCGCTGGGTGGCTTTCCCTTCATTAGTGCTGTAGGCGGAGGACGGGGACCGGAGACCAGAGCAGGGAAGCTGCAGCTAAAAAAGTGCAGATGTCCAAAAAAAGAGTGCCGCTGTGGGCCACCGGCCAGCACCGCCACAAATTAAACACTTGTTAGTTAGAATTGGGAAGATGAGATGACTACTTAACCCAGATTTCCTATATGTGGAAAATGGCAGAATCACTATATTTACACTCTTTTAGTTAGTTGTGATAATGTGATATCTTCTGTGAAAATTAGCATTACATCTTGTGTTTAGCTACGAGCTCTTTTTGACAGCATTGCCATATTTTACCTTGTAGTAAAATAGAACATGTTTATTTTGAGTGCTCTGTGACAAATCCAGGGAAATTCGTGCCTTCTCCCCGAGGGGGAAGCAACCACCCTCCCCCTGTTTAGCTAGGGAGGTGAGCCAGCTCTGCAAGACCTTCCATAGGCATCGAGACAAGTAAGACCTCACCTGGAGAGACTCCCCATTAGGGAACAAGGACTCCTGTTACTGTGAGGAACTCCTTAACTCCTTCCCCACGATGGCATATATTGGAGGCTTAGAGTTGAAGAACAATATAGAAGCCAAAAATGTGGCTGAAGGAAATATACATGGTAACCAACAAGAAAAAGGATCGGTCTCTTTAAAGAGAGACTTTCAGCTTCTTTGTCTCCGTTATGTGGAAGAGGATGAGAAGCCGAGGCAGAGAGGGGAAGGGCCCCCCGACTGAGAGGCGGAGGCGAAGAAGACTGCAAAGCCTGTGAAATTCAGAAGTACTCCGATTCTTAATAGCAAGGTGCTGGAGGTCCAGCTTTTATCCGGATGGAGAAAGTGAGGGGAAAGGGAACCCGAAACCTGGTGGTGGTGTGACCACGACAGCCTTGTGGTGGGGAGTGTACCCAGTCAACGACGCCGAAACCACAACGTGGAGAAAGCAGTGAGCTGGCCGGTTACAGGCAGGAAACCTGACCACTGAGTGGAAGCGGACATAGAGTGGGATGCCAACGAAAGCAGAAACGCAGAGAAACGAAGAGTGAACCACAAGAAACTGAGCAAGCGCTGGCCCTGAAGATGTTCCCCTGGAGCTATTGAGGTAATTCTCCTAGCCTTATTTTTTTATTAGAATAGTGATAGGGTCAGTTAGCTTTAGTTTCTGGACAGCAGACTTACTCTTTTCCTTTGGTGTCACATCTTGATGACTGACGAGCACCTTAGGTATTTATATAGTGTGAAAAACCGAAGGGCTTTTCCCCATATGCTGCCTCTCCTCAGGTAGCCAGGGGAAGGCCATCACTGTTGGTTCCAGACCCTATGGTGGACAAGCGAGGGAGGATCACTGATGGCGAGTCCTCTGGGATTGGGGAGGAGCCCGAAGGCGAGACATGGTATCTCCTTTCTTTCAAAACCCCCTACCCGGCATTTCCTCCGCCTTCATAGGCTTTTGTGAATCCTGTCCTTTTACCCCCTCCCCAGTTCCAACAGGTACCAAGATAATACAGCAGCATATGAGGACCAGGAAAAGAGAATTTAAAGTGTTAGCCCATGTTTTACAGCAATACGATTATTGCCCTTTTCTTGACAGTACTTTACCTGATTTGCCCACAATCGCTAGGGAACACTTAAACTCCCATAATTCCATTTCCCCACT
The DNA here is from genome assembly GCF_040938575.1 of Ambystoma mexicanum. NCBI lineage: Eukaryota > Metazoa > Chordata > Amphibia > Caudata > Ambystomatidae > Ambystoma > Ambystoma mexicanum. Next base: position 882,837,659 of record NC_090939.1, read on the forward strand.
CAGCTGCCAAAGGACAGGGGCAAAGAAGAACATGTTGGGAGTTATGAGGATTACCCATAGGAATGAATGGGCAATATCTTCCGATGGGCATTCTCCATTTTGTCCCTTTACTAAGGTCAGGCAGGGCTAGGCAACTACTGCCACCTGACTCCAATTGACGTTCCCACCAAGTATAAAAGGTGGAGCACACAGGCACACTCAAAGTGAGCTGGGGATACTGGAAGGACCAGGAAGACCAGGAGAAAGCAGTAGCTTAGAGAACCCTGGAGAGCCTGGAGAAGGATGGACTGCCAAGACACTTAGCCTGTAAGTAAAAGGGAGGCTGCAGTGTGGCGAGGGAGCCGTGTCTCCAAAGAGCCTAACAAGGGGCAGCTGGATTTTTCTGGCAGTGTCCAAGCCAGTTCTCGTTCCCTGGGTGAGCTACTGAAGCCCAGGTGTCTGATGGGCAGGTGGTGATTCCCTGACCTCATGGCTATCCCATTGAAGAACCTAATGGCCCCAAAATTGCCAAAATGATGCTGCGGGGAGTTAGCGAAGTGGGAACGAAACGGGAATAGTGCATTGTGGGACTTGGAGTTTGAAGTTTGGGCCAACTGGAAATTAGTCAGTTTGTTTGAGAAGCTGAGCGAGGCTGGGTACGAGAAGGAACAGCTCTTCCGAGGTTGATGCAAACCAAGCTGTGGAAGTTGTTCGGCCAACGGGCTGATCAACAATTGAGAGGATCGAGAATAAGCCACATGAGATTGCCAAGCTTTCGGGAAGCTGTGAGCGTTCGAAAAGCACAGCCGAGCGAGCAGAAGCAAGAAACCTTGCAGGTGCTAAGAAAAAGCATGCAACCTGCCCGGGTGAATGGTAGAGTTTGGGTGGAGCAGAAGAGGTGCTGGTAACAGAGAGCCTTGAAGTGCAAGGAAAAGATGAAAGCAAGTCATTTAGCACAACCAGTGAGTTATTGAGAATAACATCAACCAGACTTTTGTTGAAGAGAAAGTGACTGTGATTTGAAAGGTGAAGGTTGCGCGTGTACCGATTAAAATGTGAATGAAAAGGAAAATTATTAAAGGGAAAGGAAAAAAAGTTGGTGGTCCTGCACAAGGAAGGTGCACATTGGAATGTCTCTATGAAATGTTACAAACTTTGTTTTGAAACATATTGCAAGCCGAGATCAAACAAAAGAAAGTTGAATAAGAGGAAAATGAAATATGTGAATTGTGGAATATTTCAAGAAGGTCGAAAAGGCCAAGAAGGCAAGTGAAAGAGAATAAGAACTACAAGTACCAATAGACATTGGTACTACAAGAAAAGATTGTGAATTGAAGGAATATGGAAAGAGGTTGAAGTGGTCATGCAGAGATCTATGCAACTCCCTGCAGCTTCAAACGTCTTTGACAGTGAAAGATATTTTGGATGAAATGTGGGGAAGGGAACCCCACGAAAAGACAGGCTCATGCCCTGCAGAGGGAAGCCTGTGCAGAACTGTGAGAAATTGAAACTATATGAACTAAGTATTGTTGACAAGGTGGCTGAAGCCTAAGGAAGTAATGCAACGACCAAGAGTTAAAAGCCTTAGATTGAACTGTTGAACTGTACCAGTAAGCCAAAGTGTGCAAGACTGATAGAACGGTGCCATCCACCCACCCTTGTTTTATTGAGAGACTCTCTAGACCCTGGGGGTTGAACCTGGGGAAGGGAGTTGGTGCTGAAGCCATTCTGACATTTATTTTTAACACACTATTTTCCTTTTTATATTCCCTTGACATTTGTTATCTTGAGCAGAAGGCCAATGTTAGGTTTTCTTAGAATAGGCCTTTTTATTTTAATCAGACTGATGTGGACTATTTTGTTTGTTTTCATGGTCGAGAATACTCCCATTGTAGAGTTAGGGCAAGATAGGCTATTTCCAAACCCCTTTGAGCAAAATAAAGGTTTATGAAACTTGTATCCATTGTATCTGTGTCTGCTTTTGATACCATGCCTTCCTCACAATAGGCAGGGATTACCCCATAGTGATAAGGAAAGAAAGGTATTTTTCAGATCATTTAATACATAACAAAGTGAAATGTCAACCCAGTGCCTGCTTCCTCCTCCTGACCCACCGCAGCACTCATAAATCATAAAGACCCCCCTTCTTCTATTAAATAGCCTTTGTGTGTCAGTATTGTCAAAACAAAGCCTCACATTTAAAACCATGTCCACATGATCGACTATCAAAGAAGAAATCCAAAAGGTTTTTATAGAATCATGCACATCTCTGCTTATAATTGCAGTTGTGCTTCTTTTTGCGGCTTTTATCTTCATTCGTTCAGCAAGCTGCTTATACACACGTATCTTTCTACTACCTTTACTCTACATCTTTGTTGCCGCCCTTACAGTTGGGCTTTCTGCCTGCTCACTCCACTGAAACTGCCCCTCCTGCATGTCAAAAGTTGTATTGGCTCTAGGTCTGCCTAGCTCTTTGACACAGCGGATCAGTCTATTGTCTGCTATTCTTTTTATTACCGTGACATATCTGGTTCAGCTCTTTCCTCATTTTTGATCATCTTTGTGACTGATCACATTCTGTTTCTTGAGCATGTGCCTCTACTGATTGCTCTACCTTTCCTTTGCGCTTTGACGTACCACACGTTTCTGTTCTTCGTCTTCAATTGGATCCACGCGGCTTGCGTCGCTGTGTGTCTACACGTTAGCATTTTAAACGTGTGTTTTTTTTGCTGAGTTTTTTTCTGTTTTTAATTGGAGCCGGAGGGGTTGTCCCACCAATTCCCATGTAACCCACCCTCGCCACCTCACCTTGACACAACCCAACCTTCATCCCCTGCTCCAAACACACAACACGTGTATATTTAGAAGAAAAACAATAAGGCCAAATCTGCACATTGGAAAAAAATGCAAGCGTTTAAAAAGCTGGCGAGGAAAACCCGGCATACGCTTCCATTAACTCTTAACATTATCCCTCTACCTTCTATTCTTTCTTTAATTTTTCATTGCCATTTCTATGCGGACGATTCTCAGATGTTTTTGTTGTATTCTGTTTCCGCCCAACTTTGTGTTTCTTGGTAATTGTGCTGTTAAGTGATGGATGCTTTCTCACTCACATCTCAATTCTACTAAAACCCAATTTTTTTCCACCCCTTCCCATCATGAGCATCACCCTACTCTTTTATTTTCTGTGCTCCTGACTTTCTCTTTCCTGTTCTGTTCTGGACCTTAGTGCCAACTTTGACCCTTCTCTTACCTTTTCAGGTCATGTGTCTTCCCTTGCTGCTCTTGTAGTGATCGACACTATAAAAATTAATAAAGTCTGACCTTTTCGGATACTAAAAGTCAGTTTCCGCATAGACGATTGCTCTACCTCCCTGGGACCTCTGCCCATGCTTTATCTCCCCTACAGTCTATGTACAACTCCATTAGTCTTCTCTCATTCTTCCACACTGATATCTCTTCCTTTCTTGCAGAACTTAATTAGTTTTGTTTTTCCCTTCCCGCCTCCAGTTTAGCTTTTTATGTATTTATGTTGGTGTCTTCAGATTTGCCCACCCATATCACTCTCCTCTTAGCTCCATCAGTTCTCCAATTCGCATGCTTCACTCTTCATCCTGCGTTTTCTTGGCTGTCTTCGCCCCACTCTTATGTCCAGTCTGGTTTCCACTCCTTTTCTCACCTTGCTTCCAAACTGTGGATTGCCCTCCCCTTTTCAGTATGTTCTGCTACTTTCTGTTAGTCTTCCAAAGCTCGCCTTTTGTCATCCTCTTAACTTCCATCTTGGCCTTCATGTTCATTGCCTTCTTGTTATGATTGTGTTGCAGTTTTAGTTCAATTGTAAATCCAAATGAATGAATGAATAAATGTTATTTTGTCAGTAGCCTACCATGTATGTTAGCATTTGTTATGTGACATTATATTGCTTTTAGTCATAAAGTTAATCAGAGTCCAAAATGGTGATCCATTGTTGCAGATCTTCACTGCTTTGTTCCACCCTCACATGTTGGTATTGCTCACTCATTATATTTTGCGTATTGCATCCTTATAATGATGTTTTTATTACTTGCCAGATGTTCCAGGTAATTCAGCCAGAGCGAGCTCTCTATATACAGGCCAATAACTGCGTGGAGGCCAAGGACTGGATTGATATCCTTACAAAAGTCAGCCAATGCAATCAAAAGCGCCTCACCGTCTACCACCCATCTGCTTACCTCAATGGCCACTGGCTCTGCTGCAAGATATCCTCGGAGAATGCTTCCGGTTGCACCCCTTGCACTGGGTAAGGACGTATGCATGCATTGTGTCCGCCCAGCAAACCAACTTCCCAGAAAGTAATGTGGATTGAGTGCAAAGGGCATTGGCAATTGGGGCAGAATGCCTGGGAACAATATTCTGGACATAGATCAGACCTAGGTAGGACTGAGATAAGCATCAGGGACTACACCTTTGAAGCAGAGGAAATGCAGTTGAACATGTGTGTTGGACTTTGAGGCAATGGGTACTCTTAGGGGAGTGTGTTTGTCGTAATGAAGGGAAACCATGAAGAACAAAGCGTTTAGAGGTTTTACATCAAACCTCAATAGCCTACATTTCTATGTGGCACCTATGCATATTTGACATTTTTATTTGGTTAAACAGCTGTTATATGTTTTGCTATCAGTTTGTTTTCTCGTGACTACTTCAGCTCTTAGTCGTTGATCTGTGCTGTCTCAATCAACCACTTCCTAGGGCTAGGCTCTGTCCACAGGTTGGAGTAACTGTATCCTGTGAGACCTTGTGAAGACACCCCATGTGCAGATTCCCCCTGAATTTTGAACTATATGATGTCTCCACTTTCTTTATAGTGGTACAAACTGGACATAGTGGTTACAGAGGTATGCACCAATACAGATACACAACAGAGCGCTTTACAGAGGTATATAATAGCACAGATCCATAACAGAGAGCTTTTCAGAGGTAACAGAACAGATAAACAGCGGGGGATGGGATGCAGAGGGGTACAGAGGGAGGTGTACAGCTGCACATGGTAGCGTGGAGGAGAGGGTTGGGCCTCATCTAGTGAGTCGGGAGGTGCGGTGGGCGACGTGATGACCTAGTGGTGCAGAGTGTACGGAAGGCATGGCATCAACAGTAAGAAAGACACAAGTGACCACAGTTCAAGGGTGTCTTGAACTTCAAAAGGGGTGTGATAAACGCCTATCTAATCCTAAATCTACAGATGGGAGCAAGCTACGACCATCAAATAATAACACAGTCCAAGTGGTGTCTTTGTCAAAATAAAGGGGCCTATACTGAAAAAACCTATTGCCAATCCACCTCTAAAAACAAACCATGTTGGGGAACAATGTAACCAAAATAAAGAAGTGCTCAAAATGATATGTCAGGTTGTTCAGGCCTTTGGACTCCCTTCCCCACGTCTTTAGCATGGGACAAGGCTGTTTACTCGAGCACAGCACAGTCTCTGGCTTCTTTAGCATGAGGATACCGTTCCAATTATTTGCATTGGGGCCTTCGGTGCGCAAGTCTCTTTGCTTTTAAAAGTCTCTTTCCACAGAGCGCCTGATGCAGTCAACTAAACATCAAGTTCTTCTCCTCCTTCATTTTGTGCAAGTGTTCACATTGGGTGATTCACTATTCGCCCCAGATCCTCCTCAGCCAGGCTCAGATCCTGTTCCCACAATATTCATCAACTTAGATCCCCTCATCACGGCTCAGATCCCTTTGACAAAATGTTTGTAGTATTTTCTTTTCTTGGGTCACTCACGGTACACCCCGAACTCCCCTGTGCCGGGCTCAGATCCCCTTTCTTCAATTAGTCTCCCTCAGCCGGGCTCGGTCCAATTTCAATTTACTTCATAGATTGAAGACTTTCAAATGTGCAGAGGGTTTTCTTGAACCGGTGCAGGATCACTTCGATTTCATAATTCCTCTTGTTTTAACCTTTGTCACCTTTTCGTTGAATACCTAACAGACCTTCGAATCTGCACCCACGTGGTGCCGGACCACTCCGCCTATAGTATGCTACTTTAGTTTCAAAGTTCCATCACTCATTTGCTATTCCGATTATATCCGTGACGCTTGCCAAATACACTTCATGCACTGTTCTCTTCAATATTCTTTATACAATGTTGCTGCTTGCAACCTTGTTTTCCATACAGACCAGTTTGGTATCAGTCTCCCCAACTGACTGGCTGTAGGAGCGAAGGACAGTATCACGGCAGCAATTGCTTCTCCTCGCCTTGACTGTTGACACGGGAGAGCCCTGGGTACCTCCGACACACAATGCAGGATTCTTTAGCTGTAATTCCAGGTCTTACGTGTCCTTTTCTCGAAGGCTCATGAAAGATAATGGTTTTCAGTGAAAAGGTCAAGAGCACTTCCCTCCTTGCAATCCTCTTCGGTCTTGCCGTCTGCCGCCTTGTATTGAACTGCCATCTTGGAACTGCTGCTTCCTCATGTGCTTTGCCTTGCTCAGAGTGTGCTTTCATGCTCTGCATTTTATCCATGTGGGGACGTGTGATGCAAGTCAGATGTGTGTGTAGTGATCAGTAATTGCCTGACCATTGTAGTGGGACATGTCAGGTATATGGTTCCGGTGTTAATCCGTTTTCTTTCACAGTGAGTTGTCTGTGGGAAAGTGTTTGTGTCGGAAAAGGGGCACGGGGGGGTTGAATTCCTAAGTATCCTACCGAGTAGGATGGGGTAAAGGTGTTGGAGGGAAAGGGGATACCACGTCTCGCCTCGGGTGTCCCACTCAAACTTCCCGAAGACCCCTCATCCAGGAGATCCTCCCGTACTGGTCCACCCCCAGGTACTGGATCAAATGCGATGGCCGTGACCTGCCCACCTGGATAATAGATCCTCACAGACTAGCGGGTGAGACACCTTCAGGTTTCTCACAGGAGGGAGAGACTCCTTGAAGAGGTGGGTCTTGAGCTCTTTTCTGAGCGTGGTGGCGAGTCTTATGCTGACAGGCATGAGGTTCCAGAGTGTTGGGGGCATAGGCAGAGAAGGCTTGTTTTCTGGTCCTTTCCTTATTACAGCGGTGGATTTAAAGTCTGCCCATTGCAAGTGGGATATTGCAGGGGATGACATTGTGTGCCCCCACCGCAGTGACCACGTTACAACGTTCACTCACCAGAGGAAGGACATGACACATCATGAGGGATGATTAAGAATACCCTTGCTGCTGTCACTGCCCTCACCCGGATCCTTTAAGACAAACCTAACCTAGTGCACTCTCAATGCCAGGTCTCACCCTAAACTCCATTCAGCCAGTTGGATGGGCCTCTGTTTTGACCTTTCTGTGATATCGCCAAGTGAGACCGATCAAACCATTGTGCAGTGACTTGCCTCTCTGCCGGGAACCTAGGCCCTTTCACAAAGCAGATTGGGAATCAGTGAGAAACATAAGCCAGAACACAATGTTTCAATGGGCCTCATTACAAGTTTGGCAGTACAGATAAACGCACCGCCGAACTATGAGTTGGGAAATTTGGAGGCTCCACCTCCATCTAAAGGCTGGAGGTAAATCACAGAAACACCCCATTGAGTCCTATGAACTCAAAATAAAATACGACTAACACTGCCACTTGTAATCTGGTGGTATACCACCGGACCAAGTGGCCATTTGGTATCTCAGCGGATTTACAGTCTAGATACCACCAAATTTATGAAGCCCAATGGGATTTATTTTGAGTAACAATGTAAGGACATTCATTTAAAACTTTCCCTTGGGTTTCAAATAAGTGAACAGTGCCTGAGGTTCAACCCCATCAACACTCTGGGCCACTCCCAGCAATATTTGGTGAGCAGGTGGGGGTTTAGTCACTTAGTCTGGGGAATGTTTAACTGTCCCTGGGACATTTACACAAGTCCAGCAGCCAGGATCTTCGCCCTTGTCTGTTTATGGGATCTTGGTACAGATGTTGCACATTGCTGATATCTCATCTAGGAAACCACCAGAATTAGGCTTTAGGTCACCAAGCTTAGGCCCCAAGGAGGTCTCCCGCTGATCCTCTGCTGGTTGGGTGTATTAGGAGGGATTACTAATGAGGTTTCTGACTAACACCTATCTCCCACTTCTCGCTGCTCTCCTGCACTGCGCTTTTGTTCTTTGGGACCCTTCCTCTAATTCTAAACTGTAGTGTTGCTTCTTTACACAGAACTCATGTTTCTTCCTCGCCTCACTGTCTGCGCGCACCTGCAACCATTGTCACTGGTGTCCCAGACGTGTAGTGTGTAAGATGTACCGGCCCTTACTGACTCTGCTTGACCTGGCTGTTCTTCCTCTCGTCTCCTTTGCTCTGGGTGCTCCCACTTTTTTTATCATCAGTTATTCCTCTTGCTGATATTTTTCTCACTCCCTCTTTATTACAAACTCTTCCTTTGGATACCTCAATATTTCCTCCGGTCTCATTGCAAATCTTAGTCTGGTCTTGCACCATCTCTTCCTGATGACTCTCCTCTTGCTCTAGATGGATCTGTCTGTCTTACCACAACTACCTCATGCTCTCCACACCACCTTCTGTTCTCTCACCACCTCTGTCCCTTACAGCCGCCTCCCTATTGTCCATCTGTTTCCCACCTCCTCAGTCTCTTCAAGCCACCTTTCCTTCGCAAGTTCTGATCACTACCTCTTCTCTTTTCCTCAGGCCTCCACCACAATTGTACTCTTACGTCCCATCCCCTTTCCTCCATACTGTATGGGCGTCCCTTCCAAGGTACGGGAGACGGAACCTTTTTCAACCGAAAAATCCTTATTCCCCTTTAAATTTAGAGGTATGCTGAGGTGCGGCCCAGGGAGCATGCGCTGCCCTGACTCACCCCTCCGGTGCCACACCCGAGTCCCCTTTTCCGCCAGGAAAGGGGCAAATTCACCAGTGCTCCTGGGTTTGGCTTCGGTCACGTAATTCCACACGCAGATACTTCTTCTTTGTCTTTTTTATCTTATCTATCATTCAGGTACTCAGTCCTCAGGCATCACGCTCCTCCCCGACGCATGTCGACTTCTACAGGGTTCAACAGGTGTCCATCCTGCAACAGGCTCTTCCCAACTTCAGAACCCCACACCCTCTGCCTACGTTGTCTTGGCTCAGACCACGGTTGGCAATCATGTTCGGCGTGTGATTCGCTGTCCTCGAAGGTGCTGAAGAACAGACTGGCCAGGTGGAGGGAGCTCTTCCAGAGGTCGCCTCCAGAGGATCTCAAGAACTTCGTGGAGCATCGAACCAGGCCCAAGGTAGAGGCGATATTTTCCAAAACACCCCGCAAGGGAGACTCTTTCCCAGGGACTCTCTCTCCCACGGGAGGGACTGGCCAGGTCCTTCTACCGACACATGCACCGAGGCTGCTGCAGCTACTGGCCTTCGGGTCACGGGATCCTCGGATCCTCCCGGGTACAGTGCTGAGGTACTGGAAGGCTCTTGTACCGGGTCTACACCCAAGGGGCTACGCCCTTTTACCGGCACAATGGCCGAGGGGCTACGCTATACACCAGCAATGTGTCCGGGGGGCTATGCCTTAATACCGCATACGTCAGAGGGGGTGCCTAAATTCAGCTCTAACGACCCCAGGGTCGAGGGTGTCATACCTACCGGGCCGAGGCCCGAGGAGCAAGGTAGGCCTCGTGATCCACACGTAAGAATCTTGGACGAGGCTGGGCCCAGCGGACTGAGCAACACGTTGCAGGCACGTGGCAGGCAGCTCGACAAAATGGCCACCACACCAGAAAGGGGCACCCGTCCGGCGCCATTCCTCGAATTCCGCAAAGAACGAGTGTCAAGGTGGGACTGTCCTCAACCAGGTACGTGGCCTATAGTCTACCCTTCGTTTGAGCAGGGCAACTTTCCTTTGCATCCATATAGACAAGGGTATGCAGCAGCTCCAGCAGCCCCCCGCTACCTCGTCGGTACCCCCTACCACCTCTTTGGCCAGTGAGGAGGTGCTCTTCGAGAAGTTTCTCGGCCTCATGAAAACTCCTCAGATGGGGGTTATCATCAAAGACGCAGTCAGGGAAGTCCTCCCCGCCATGCTAACAGCACCACAGAAGCCTCCATCCGGCCCCCAGACCCTGGTGCAGCCGCCTCCTCTGGCTCCACAGCCAACTCCGCAACCTCCGCTGCCTCCTCAGCCTCCGGCTGCGGTCCCGGTACCCCAGCCTCTGGCGCCATCTACTCCTCCACAAGAACCTCCAGGCAGGATACAGACGCGGAGGAGGATCCAGACACGCCATCATCAGCCAGGGCCTTCCATGAACGTCTTGCTGGGCCTCCCCCAACCTGAGGTCGAACAGCCGGCAGAGGGGGTTCTGGCTGAAGTCCTCATGAGATGCCACTCTGCCAACACAGGGATTCCACTGAAAACAGGTGTGGTCTCCCTGTCCAAGAAGGGGTTGGCTCAAGCCCCACTCGGTCCAGCCGGTCAACCGGCACCTGGACGCCAAGTACAGGCAGATGGATACACTCTTGCTCTCGACCCATCCTCCGCCACACTTCTTGGTGATCGCTGCAGCACCACTATACTCCAAGCCTCAGTCGTCTTCAGCCTCCTCCTCTGCGGCGCTGCTAGGCAAGTAGAAGATCTTGGAGGTGTACGGCAAGAATATCTACTCTAACGCCTCCTTGCGCCTGCGTCAGGCCAACGCAAATGCCATGCTGGCTGCCGCCAACCAACGGTTATGGTGGGAAATTGCGGACTTCCTCCTGGAACTCCACACCCAGTGCCAATCATGCTTTAAGGCGGGGCTAGCGGAAGCCAAGCTCATGGCGCATGACCTAATGGAATCCACAGTGGCTCATATCGATACCTTAGGCCGTGCCATCTGCATTGCCACGGACATGAGGAGAACAGCCTGGCTCCGGGCAACGAAATTCAACCCGGATGTCCAGGAGCGCATTCTAGATCTACCGTTCGAGGGGCAGAGGGGTCCTCTTCTACTCTTCTAGGGACGAATAGCTGGACAAGAAGAACAGCTCAGAACCGGTGCAAACAACAAAAAGGGGGAGGGGGGAGTAAGGGCTTTTTACCAGCCCCCCTCCTTAGCGTCAGCCTCCGAGGGAAAGAAGGTATGACACGCCCCTTCGGGTCCACGTGTCTGCAGTGGGGGGGCAGGCTTGCTCTCCATGCACAATTCTGGTGCCAGAATTTCACTGACCCCTGGATCCTCTCTGTAGTATCCACGAGGTACCGCCTTCCCATCCCAGCCTCTCCTCCCTCCTCCCCTCCACTCCCACAGGTTGAGACAGCAACTATTCTGGTGGAGATCCGGTCACTCGTAGAGAGCCAGGCATTGGAGGAAGTCCCAGCCTCCCAGCGAGGCTTTGGCTTCTACTCCAGGATTTTCGCCTTTCAGAAGAAGAACCAGGCGGGCCTGAGAGTTGTGCTGGACTTTTCCACCCTCAACATCTCCCTTCCCCTGCAAAAATTCAAGTTGGTTATGCCAGCTTTTATAGCGGAGACATTGGACAAGGGAGACTGGATGTGCTCCCTGGACTTGGACTCGCACCTACACATCCCGATTTGGCAGCCCCATTGTTCTTTCCTACAGTTCAGGATCATGGGCTACCATTTCCAATACACAGTCCTTCCATTTGGCCTCAACTCGGCCCCCAGAGTCTTTACCAGACCCATGAACGCTGGGTGGCCCTCCTCAGAGCGCAGCGCCTCCACATCTACCCATACCTTGATGACTGGCTCGTCAGGGCTACATCTCCAGAAGTAGTTCTCCACTGTTCCCGTGCCCTTATGAACACACTGCATGACCTGGGCTTCTCGCTCAACCTCAAGAAGTCACAGCTGCACCCTACGCAGACTCTGACAATCCTGGGACTCATTTGGGACACGTGCTCCGAGAGGGTTTTCCCATCGGAAGACAACATTTTGGCCATCAAGAAGGCCACCGCCCACTTCCTCAGCAGAGAGGGCACCTCAGCATGGTGATACCAACATCTCCTGGGTCTACTGGCGGCGTTCCTGTTAGCCGTGCCGCACACAAGATGAAGGATGAGAAGGATTGAGCTGCACTTCGCAGCCTCATGGAATCAGAAGCAGGGTGCACAATCCGAGATGATCAACGTTTCTCCATCCCTCCACCCTGACCTAACTTGGTGGTGGATGGACTGCAACCTACGGACGGGCAAGCCCTTTTGGCTGCCCTCTCCGCAGGCCACCATCACCACAGACTCCTCGCTGGAGGGTTGGGGAGCCACCTTGGACGATCTCTCGGTCCACGGCACCTGGACTCGACAGGAGCAGGAATACCACATCACTTGGTTGGAGCTGAACACCATCTGGCTAGCGCTCAGAACATTCCTACCACTTCTGAAGGAAAAGGTTGTCCTCATTCAGACAGACAACTTGACCAGCATGTACTAAGTCAACAAGCAGGGAGGTACCAGATCCCCTCCTCTGTGCAGGCTTGCTATCAGCATGTGGGAATGAGCCCTGGAAAACGACATTTACCTCGCGACAGTCCACCACCCCGGGGAATCCAACCTGGAGGCGGACAGGCTCAGCAGGCTGGGAGCAGACAATTATGAGTGGGAGCTAAACGACCTCGTTATTCAGGAGATCTTCAACAGGTGGGATCATCCCCAAGTGGATCTCTTTGCCACCTGGCACAACAAGAAGTGTCCCCAGTTGGCATCCTGGCAGGGTCAGGGCCCCGGCTCTCTGGGCGACGCATTTCACCTCCAGTGGACCGGCATGAAGGCCTACGCCTTTCCGCCTACTCCCCTGATCCATAGGGTAATTTGAAAGATCAAGGAGTCTCACCGACTCCTCATCATTCTGATAGCTCCATGGGGGCTGGCCAGGCCATGGTTTTCGGAACTACTCAGCCTCTCGGAGGTGTCCCCGATACACCTTCCGACAGGCACAACACATCTTCTGGTGCAGCAGGAGGGCAGAATCATCCACCCCGCACTAAGGAAACTAGCCCTCACAGCGGGGTACCTGAACAGGTAGCGCCTCAGCACAATAGCTTTTTCCAGGCCCATCTGGAGATCATACAGGGCACCAGGAGCAAAGCCACCAGGGCCTTGTACAAAAGCAAATGGACCAGATTCTGCTACTGGGCAGACTCCAAGGGAATTGACCCCTTGGCCTGCAATTTGGACGGCGTGCTCTCCTTTTCGGCACACCTCGCTCATTCGGGCGTACAGGTGGAAACCTGCCGTACATACCTTAGAGCCATTGGGTCTTACAGGAACTTGGAGGAAGGCATTTTTTCCTCCTCCAACCCTATCGTCAAGAAACATCTGACTGGTCTTACTAGGCCCTACCCGCCCGTCAAGAGACCACACCCTGTGTGGGACCTTAACATAGTCTTGGGCGCTCTGGCACACAAACCATTCGAGCCAATGGCGTCCGTGGACATTAGGCTGGTCACCATCAAGACGGCCTTACTAGTCGGTCTTACCTCGGCTCGCAGAGTCAGCGAGATCCAGACGCTGGACGCCTATGAACCATATACCACCTTTCACAAGGACAAGGTAGTCATGTGGACGCACCCGCCATTTCTGCCCAAGGTTCCATTTGCATTTCACCTGAACGGAAAAAAATAGTCCTTCCTACGTTCTTTCCCAATCCCAAGGACGAAGCACAGAGTGCTGCACTGCCTGGATGTCAGGCGTGCCCTAAAATTCTACTGTGACAGGACCATGGGCTTCCGCAAGTCGGACGCTCTGTCACTTTCGGAGGCTCTATGCCAGGCTATCGGGCCTCTAAGGCCTCCATATCCCGCTGGATGGTCTCTGCCATCAAGGAAGCGTACAAGGGCCAGCACAAGCCGCTCCTGGCCAACATGCACGCCCACGCAGTCAGGGCCAAGGCAACAGCCATCGCATTCCAGCGCCATGTCCCTTGTCAAGTCCTAAGTAGGACGTGCACTTGGGCCTCTCCCTTGGCTTTCTGCACGCATTACTGTTTGGATGCCGGCTCTATATCTGCGGTTTAGACAGGCGGTTCTCAGGAACCTATTTGCTTAAGGAGGGTGTCCTCTCCACCCTGGGGCTACAATCATTTGTAATCGCCCATACAGTATGGAGGAAAGGGGGACGGGATGTAAGAGTAATTTACAAGTTACTCACCGTAGTGACTAACATACTCTTAGTCCATAGTCCCCTTTCCTCCATACATCCCTCCAACCTCCACCCTAATAATACTGGTGTCGTTAGGGAATGTTAAATCTATTGTCGACTGAGGTGTGGTGCCGGAGGGTGGAGTCAGCGCAGCGCATGTTTGCTGGGCCGGCGCCTCTAAAGTTAAAGGGGAAGAAGGTTTTTTCTGGTGAGAAAGCTTTCCTCTCCCGTCCCTTGGAAGGGACGCCCATACAGTATGGAGGAAAGGGGACTATGTACTAAGAGTACGTTAGTCGCTACGGTGAGTAACTTATAATTTCTCTCCAGACTTCCAAACCTTTTTGCCATCTCCCTCTTTACCTACACCTAGCCGTTCCTCCTGGGCTCTTACCTCCTCCATACTCTTCAGCTGTGGAGGATACTTTTTTAAAGGATGCCATTTGTCTGTTTGAATTCTTGGGCAGTGTGAGCCCTTCCCCCACCTAACACGGCTCCTCAACCCGTGGCAAATTCTGAGAATGGCTCCATCTTTGGTTTAGTCTGCTCGCAGGTTTTTGTGGCGGGTCGAGGGGAGTTGACCAGTTTTTTGGAGTTCCCAAGTCCCAACAAACACAAATGGGGTTTCCTGCCAACAGGGCTTGCAACTTCATTTGAGTCGGTGTTTGGTCATGAAGGGGAAATGCATGTTGTTGGGGCCCTATGACAAGTCTCTGCCATGCCTCCGCCATCCATTCGTGGGTGGCATTACCGAGTCTCCTGGGCATCCCACCCACTACTCTTGGGTCCTGGCAGGGCACATTGTCAAAACCCTTAACATGGGCATGTTCTTGCCCACTGTTAAATAGGGTTACTATATATTTGCCCCCAGAAACTTGGTAGAATCCCCATATCCATCCCTTGGGTTTGAAGGCCTTCAATCTTAGTCCGAGAAAGGGGTTTGCCTACAGTGGTTCAGCAGTGCCTCACACTTGATGTCCTTTGTATCCTGTGTGGCACACTATTCAACGAGTACTCAACCTGTCACACTCTGAGGAGAAACGTGTGGTATCTCCGAACCAGCCCCACATCAACTATTATTGCATCACCTATAAGCTTGGTGAAGTCATGAACTATGGCATCCCTTTCATTTTTCTCTGGCTATTCAAACATCAAGCAAAAGTGTCTCCCTCTGGGATTAAAGCCGCAGGCGTTCTTTATCATGTAAACAAACATTCAGACAGAATCTGAAAGCTGTCTGCCACTTTTTCATACTTTTTCATTCACAGCCATCTAAGCACACACCCTGCACTGCAGAGTTAAGTCCGCTCCAGCAGTGAAAAGCCCATACAATGTGAGGCACTAGCCACCCTTCCCTGGAAAATAGCATTTGCTGCCTGACCATTAAAACAGTCCGTGACCATGAAATCCCTCCGATGTGTCTAGTTTTGTACATCATTCCTAGGCCTCAACACAGGTGTGCCCATTGGGTGTGGGACATCCACCTTTCTCATCCCGTAAGTGGAATGAAGTGCTGGGCTTTGAACATCTAATCCAAAAGTAGCACTGTTCTGGGAGCCCATTTCCCCTAACACATTAATATGCTAAATGCATGATTGCTCTGAACTAGTCTGCTTGCCCAATGTGTGATGAAGCCAAACACTTACTTTGGTTAGTTGAGAAACCACACATCTGGCAGTTTAATAGGTACCACTGTTACCGAGGCAAACTCACTTTGTACACCACATGTAACTATTTACATGCTGGGAAAATATGAACACTTGAACCACACAACAGTCCATGTTCATCCTCTGTGTCCAAGTGGGCGTGAAAGTGATTGCTTTTCCTATCCACTGACATTCGGGTGGTAAGCCTGCAGGGTGCAGCCAGACACTTTAACTGCAATTTCTTTCAACTAATCAGACCCCATTGGCTCCATGACGGTCATCCCTTAGGCATGTGTGCCTCTGCAGGTATTTCCTTTGACTCTGACCTCCACAGAATGCAGGTTACCAACCAGGCAATTACTTCCTGTGGGGGGTGGGCGGGGTCAATGGGAATTGGTAGCCCTTCCCTTCCTATAGAGGTAAACACAGAGTTGTATGTCTGGGGTATTCATAGTTATATGTCTAAGCTTTAATCAGTACCTGTTCCTCAACAACCTTACCGGGATTCAAGCATGTCCTCCTATCTTTGTTCATATTGGGAAGAGCGCTAGCCCTGCAGCAATTACGCATCCTCAGACCCTCTGCAGTCCGTGCGCCGCCCCTTTCTGCAGTGTGGGGCTCTTGGCATGCACGCCATATGGGGGAAGTACAGTGACAGACGCCCACAAGCAGTTCACACATGCTGCGAACATTCACATTCCATCCTCTGCACTACTGTGGCTTACCCTTTCTTCATGACAGACACCCAGCACCTTCCTAATGTCTTTGCTTCTCGGGGGTTCCTTCTGCTTAGTCTGTTACATCCTCCTTGCTACCACATTCCTCTCCTGATGTCACCTGCTCTGTCTTAATACCACCTTCAGTTATTGATGCCTTCTGCTCTATACCATCGTTACAACTTATCACCACTGCCTCCTTAGTGCCACACTTAGATCTTGCTGTTGCAACCTCCTCCTCTGTGCCACTGTCACCTCTTATTGAATCCTCTTCTGTACCATCTCCAACTCCTTCTCCCCGCTTACCTCCAGCACCTCCTTAAAACATCTTGTATCGCTCTCCATTTGCAGGCATTAACCTTATGCAACAGTCCACACTGACTGACTGGGCTCCTCTGGTTTATATAGGACTCTGTTACCTCACACGTTGTTGTATTGTACTCTGTGAGTTTCTGCACCTGTGTTCTGTATCTGGGGCAGGGTTGAATTTGTGGTTCCTGGATTTACCTGGGCTTACATTGGACTACTGGAGCTGACCAAACCCTTTATCTGGCCTGGCAGCCATCTTGCAATATCTTACCCATTCCGTGAGTGCTTAGTACTACCTGGGAAGGATACAGTCCCTTTGCTTTCCCAGCATGAAAGTCTGCAGCTGGTAAAACCTCGGAGCGATTTTCTAACTCGAAGGTAAATGAATTGCTTTTTCACTATTGAAATTGCAACTGTCTTGTTGTTGAGTAAATGGGTGATCAGCAGACATTGGGTTGATATATTTGTATCACCTATGGGTAAACATGCCATTGGAGAAACTGGTAGCGGAAACAGTCTACCTCGTGCAAATGTTCGGGGCACAGGAAATGTTTTTTTTAAGGGTCTTTCCACTGCCGGATGTTTTAAAATGTGAAAATGGTTTCCCTTTTTCTGCCGAGGGTTTGAGGTTAGCAGCGGGAGTCTTATGCATTTATTGTGAAGAAAGCTATTAATAAAGGGGCGTGCTTGGTTTCTCCCCTTAAGGATCTGTGTTGTGCCAATTGAGGAGGGGTTTCAATAGCCGTTCGAAATGCAACTGTCCACTGATTAGGATCAATTCATACCAGTCATCCACTACCTTAGGAGGCATCTGGCTCCTTGTACCCCTTGCAGTCCCCAGGAACAGGCAGGGGACAGTTAGAGGCCACAAAGGCTTCCATCACTAGATTATAGTTTGTATTCTCAAGACTAACAGAGTGCATGAATTAATGCTGCCTGGAGGGTTGCATGCTTATGCAGTCAGAGCCTACAACATTGAGGTGGCATGTCAGGTTTTGTGGGAAGTTAACAGTAAAGTGGAAACCTGGCCAGCTCCTTCTGGAGACTTTACTGTATGGACACTCATTCTAGAACAGATGCTGCCTTTCGACATACTGTTCTGAAGAATTTCTTCTCAGTTTAGGCTCCTCCCCCGAATAAGTTTCATGTTAGGCATTCATGCGATCTGTCTGGAGTTGTCTACTCTACTCCTAGTCCCCTTTTCTCCAGGAGACCCTGGCTCCAGCCCTCATAAAACACAGTTGATTGGCGTCTGAGCCGATGCGCATGAAAGGGGGACTAACCAGAGGTGTCGGTGGGTGAAGAGCTATGCCCCGGTTACCGGTCTCACCTACACCTTTAAAAATAAAGCGGAAGGCCTATTTTTCGGTGCACTGGCTCTGGTTCCGTCCCTATGGAGGGATGCCCAAACAGTATGGTGGAAAGCCAGTCTATGGACTAGGGGTACAGTAGTCATGGTGGTGACTAACATTTCCTTTTCCTCACTTATACAACAAAGAAAAGTAGTGTGCTGGTTTTTGAGGTGCTGTGTAAATGCATTCTATTAGCAAAACAGGAATTTTGTAAACCTAGATAACAGAACGTGTTCTCGAGGGAATTTATTCTAGAAATGTGCCCCCAAAAATGCAGTCTAAAGGAATTAAATATTGACTAGAAACCTAAAAAATGATCTGCTGAAAATCGCTCTACACTGCTGTAACGTTATCCCTTTTAAATGTACAAAGTGACATAAATGCTTGCTCCCTGATATTCCGGACTACTATAACTGGTATCCTTACTTCAACTTTTCATGCGCCTCCCAGTAGATGAAATATCACAATTGTATGAGTTAACTTAAGTCACAAATTGTGGGTACATCCAGAAGTAAAACATTATCAAGTATGACTGCTCTTCAACACATTTGGCACCTTTTTCAATGGGTGAATCCACTTTCAAATGTCGTGTTTTTGTTTTGGCAGTTCCTCTTATGGATTTTTTTGCACGTTAATGGAAGGACAAACTTGTACATTGAATGCATGTGAGCCTACCGTTGGTTATCATTTGTAGAGGACTCCTCGATTGGGGAAATAACGGATCTATCACTTGGGGAATTGAAAGCAAACTGCATTAAAACTGTGGCATGTCTAGTTTTTCCCCAATGTAGTCCAAAGTAAAGGAAACCCTAGCAATGCCTATATTACTCACCGTAGTGACTGTTGTACTCCTAGTCCATATTCTGCTTTCTTCTAAACAATTGGGATGTGCCCTGGAGAAAGGCCTAAGCTCTCTGGGTAAGACGATCTTCAAAAGAAACCACCATGAAGTAAGATACAACACACTTGTGAAATGATTCTCGGCGTCACTGTCTCTTAGCTCCAATCGGCAGTCATTTTCAGTCTATTGTTTGTGATTGGGCTCTTATTATCCGGCATGGTGGAATGTGACTGAACCAGGGGTAATGTGATCACGGTGCTGAGTAACTTGTACTTACTCATAAGTCCAGAGTCTTCCCCAGTCATATAGTTTCATTAAGATTGCTGTATGTTCGACTCAAAAGCAAAGTAAACACTGTGAAGGAACAGAAAGCCCTTTGAGAATCCTCAGGCTCAAACCAATGTGCTAATCTTAAAGGTTGCATAAGTGGGCTAGTGCCAGGACCTTGTTTTGTAGGGTGTTGGTTTTGTGATGAATGTTTGGGGGGGTTAAGTGCCATTTGCTGCCTTCAGGCTACCTGAGTGCGCTATTACGGTCTACAAACGGAAGGAAGTTTGGATAACAGTTTTTTGGATTCTTGCAGATATACGCTTCATTCAACAAGGGGAGTGGGTCAGGACACTGCCCGCTTTTTGGGGGCAAGAAATTGAGTTCTGCTGTAAGAGCAGTCTGTCCATAGTCACATAAAAGGTTAAGCCTAGCGAAGGGGTGGTTACTGGCTCCGTCAGTGCAGTAATTGGCAGGGCTGGGCATGTTCTGTGTCTCTGACCAACACAAAACGGACATCAGTCAAAGCCATGGTGTTTGATGGAAATGTGACACCTGTGATCTTTTTGTCAGGAATACATCTATTCCAGTCTCGAGTCAAACCTACAGGGTGGATAGACCTAAAACAAACGTATTGCATTGGCTTTCAAACGGTATCCCAATAAGTTACACAGCCATACATTCTATAAAGAGAAGACATGTCCCCGCAGTTCTGACCATAACTTTGAGCAGTCTGTTTCTCCTTTGAATCTCCACGCAGAGGCCTACCAGCAAATATCCAGCTCGTCATCGATGGAGACCGAGAGACAGAGAGGATCTACTTCCTTTTTAACACATACATGTCGAAGCTCGAGAAAATGCAAGGTTGGTATGTGATGTTACGTCTTTGTCAATTTAAATGTGCATACCAGATAGACGGTTACTACTGAAATGAACCTGTTGCTCATTTTTAGAGATGGATATTTAAGATGTCATGGAACTTGTCATGTATTATATGAAACTACCCATA
The DNA here is from genome assembly GCF_040938575.1 of Ambystoma mexicanum. NCBI lineage: Eukaryota > Metazoa > Chordata > Amphibia > Caudata > Ambystomatidae > Ambystoma > Ambystoma mexicanum. Next base: position 882,857,856 of record NC_090939.1, read on the forward strand.
ATGTGGGTGTTAATGAGCCATGGATAAACATGCATGTGGTCGGATTGTAGATCTATGGACGAGGTGCGCCTGGTTTCCCAGACATCTGCATCTGAGAGACACTGAGTTTTCCGAGATCAATGTTCCTTTCAACAACTGTTATAAAATAGAAACATTAAATACTTGCCTTGTTTTTTGATACATTTGTATTTGTAGTTTCTTTGAGCTGGGAAATTACAGGTGGTTTTATCCACATGTGGCTAATTGAAGACCTGTGCCGCGTACAAAAGTATATATACATAATTCCATGAAAAAACCTTGGTTAAGAGAGACTTAAGGTGATCAGATTTAACGCAAATGAATTCAGCACTTTCAGAGACCACAATTATGACAACACTGATGCCATCCCTTTGGCCATGGCCACTGTACATGTTACACCAATAGGTTTCCTTGGGGGTGCAACGACCCCGGGATCTTGTTAGGATGGGTAACTGGGACATGATTTTGGATCCTCTTAGAGGAGACAACTGTACAAGTTTTAATTACTCGTCCAGCCTGGCATTGTTAATGCAGAGCTCACCCCAAGTGTTTTGGGTCACCTTCGCTAACTCCAGTAGGAATGTATCCAACCGTCCAATCTAGGAAAAGTGAAGGTCCTGGACTATTTTCTATGTCTTGAGTTGTCTGCTGTATCCACAATGTGCAATTCACACAACACTCTCCCAAACACTAATTGTGGTTCCCCTCCTTTGCTATGTTTGAGGAAGCCTCTGCACAGCGCCTCAGCTGGAGATGCTCAGCAAATAAACACTGGTTCTAAGTGCATTTAACTTAAGTTTTGTTGTGCCCCAACTTGGAGTACAGATCAGTGTAAATAAAAAAATACGCTGCTCTACTTTGCAGGAGAACCAGGAAACCTCTTGGTGCATGTCTTGCTGTTTTGGCCATGCCCCGTGACTCTGATATTCTCTCTTCTCCCGTAGAGGCTTGTGGCAGCAGATCGGTTTATGATGGGCCTGAGGAGGAAGAGTACTCCACGTTCCTCATCGACGACCCCCAGGAAACCTACAAAACACTAAGGCAAATTATATCAGCAGTTCGAAATTTGGAACAGGAGCATGCGCAGTACAAAAGGGATAAGTTCAAGAAGACAAAATACGGGAGTCAGTAAGTACTTGTGCATTCACTGCACTGTATTGTCATGTAACGTCCTTTAAGTGGAACAGTAACCTTATATGCCCATTGGCTTGTACACGGTCACTGCTTGCTATCGCCGTGAAATTGGTGGCCCGTGCTTTGCTATGCTTGCAATAGTCCCTTTTAACTGCACTTGAGATTGGTATGTCCGAGACTGCAGTCAGTCTGGGCAGATGAGCAATAATGTGATTATTTATTGCATTTGTTTTTCTTTCTATAATTCTCGAATATATTTTTGGAAGTGTAGCAGAATTGAATAACTTAGACTTATTTATTCCATGCCTGCCCTGCTTGTGCGGAAATGTGTCTACGAATCTTGGGCTTTGTTGTCGACTCTTAATGACCAGAATCTGTCTTAAAAATAGTCTCCACCGGGTGAGCATTTTTCCTTAAATGTGTCCCTTTTTTGGTCTCGCCTGCCCGTTACATTTTTTGTGCCGTTGTGTTGGAGGTGTAGGTTAGAACGTTAAGCATTAGATTCAAGTTGTTCGATGCAGCCTGAATCTGTTTGGTAAAATGTCATTTTTTAACTTGGATGTTTGAGCCACGTTTTATCCTTTCTGTGCTGGTGTGAAGAGGGTTGGGGGGAGAGCTTACTCACCTCGCTGCAATACTGTAACTGTGTCAAGTTGGTTTGCGTGAAATCATTTCAAATACTGAGAATCCACAAAGTCTCAACATGCATTTTGGCCCAGCAAGAACATATTGCCTGCGCTTTCTGATACCTCCTGCCAGTTGAATTCAGGATTGCTTATGAAGGTCTTTGTGTTTACACCGAGACACATGTCAAGCTCCTTCAAATCACATTCACTGCTTTTGGACTACTGGGCTAAAGTCTGGAAAGAGTGACAGTAAGATGTTGCCATAAGTTATTAGGCAGATTTTCTTTTTTTCTTTTTTTGTGCTTCTTAACATTTGTCTTGTACACTGAAGTTCAAAAACACAGACAGCGCCTCTCTGGATAGTGCACCAGGTGGGGTGCTGGGTCCAAGGACCCTGTGAGTTCTCTATTGTGAAATATTTGGAGAGTCCACAGTGCTGTCAACTTGGGGAATCCATTTCTCCAGAAAAAGCTACATGCTCTTTACTGTTTGTTCCCTGGCTGCCCCACCAGGCGAGTTACAGGTGACAGTTATTGTCCCTCCTCATCTTCTGTTCAAAATCCGTCGTAGTTGTAATCAGGCTCTACCTTGTTCTTTAGGACACATAGTGGTCTCAAGGGTGGACACGTGCCATTCTGCCTTCCTGACCCTTGGTAGGGTTTGGTTTCTTCTTCTACTTTCCCACCATTGATTTCAATTGGACACCAGCATATTTGACTGTTTGGGAATAATGGCTGTTCTAAATCGTTCTATTGAAATGGTGCCATTGAACTATATTTCTCCAGCATGGGGTCTGGCATGGATTCACATGCTCATGAATATTCCCCGTCATCAGGCTGGGAATCCTCGGTAAAGAAAAATCAGTATCAGTTTCGTTTCTGATCTGTCTTTCGTAGTATTAACCAATCACTGATCTCTGCGTCCTCCCCGCCTCTGGCAGCCATCTTCATATTTTTACCGCACGTTCAAGTGTTGGGATCCTCGTGCTATTGCTCTCGAGCTTTAGTGCGTTTTCGCGCTTTCTTAGGAAAATTCTCTCTTTTTTCGGTCAAAGAGCCTCAAGCTCCACCGTTTCTTTATCCGATCAACGGGGACCCGTGTCGGATTCTTCTACACCCCTCAAGGGTGAAGATTTCGTCGAGCCACGCTTTTGGAGGACTTCAGAAGTTTCTCAGGCCCATCTCGGACATGGGCCAGGAGAAGGGAAGCTCGACGCCCGGAAAGCTGTTCAGGGTCTGCCCTGGATGCCAGTTTCAGAATGTCTTTAAGGAGGATGAACACTCCCTTTGCGTCTACTGCCTGCATGAGGACAAGACGCACGTGGAGAAGGACGGTGCGTTTTGCGGCAATATGTCAGAGCGGACCATGAAGGACCGCCATCTGCGTCTCGCCAACTGGCTGGAAGGGAAGAGCCCGTCAGGCGAGAAAAAGAAGAAGTCCGAGCGGTCTTCTAAGACCTTTGAGGGCGCCCCAGCGACGGGGGCCCAACAGAAGGCCAAGCACCGTGAGTCCGGTGGCACCGGGAGTGTCGAACGGTCGGGCTCTACGGCAGCCAGGCAGGGCGCATCCTCCCCGGCGCCATCAACCACGAGCCAACGCTCTGGCTCGGGTAAGAGGAAGGCCAAGCACCCGCGAAGCTCCTGGAGAGACCCCGGTCGAGCTCGAAGGCCCCAGCGGAGGGGGAGCGAGACAGTGACCCTCCCCCCAAGGAGAAGGCGGTGAGCGCACCTAAGGTGGTGAAAGCCTTGATCCACCCAGCCAAGGCCTCTCTCGAGACAGTCGCGGCGGCCCTGGCTCAGCCTGTGGAGGCTACACCAGTGGTGGCGACCTCGGGGCCCAGAGTCTCCCTGCCACCGCGGAGGGATTCCTCTTTCATGCCCACCGACAGGACCCCCGTAAACCTCCGACGGAGAAGAAAAAGGGGGGGCAGGAGGTCGTCGTGGATTTGGCCTCAACCTCTGAAGAGGAACTGATCGAAGTCTTAAGCCACGGCGTTGGTGTGGAAGAAGACCAACCCGTCGGGAGGGACCCCGACGTCGGAGACGACGATAACGTCGAGGGTGCCGACGGGGCTCCTGACCGCCCGTCGGAATCCCCTCAACCAGTGCCGCAAGACAACTCGGCGGCCATTTTGTTGGCTATACAGTCCTTATGCTCGGAGATAAGGACGAGATTACCGTTACCACCAACGGAGGAACCGCTCCCGACGGGGGACCCGGAGCCAGGTCCTCCTGGGAGCCCTCCTCCTAAGAGAAGGATTCATCCTCCACCTCCTTTTCAACCATCGCGCCCTGCTCAGCCCTCCTCCCCGTCCACGACCCGTGGAGATGATACGGGGACGGACACGGCCGCGACGGGTACAGACGACGAGGCTTACGATGAGGATCTCCCGTCGTCACCTCCTCCCCGGGCTCCCCCCCCCGACGAGATTCGATCGTTTCATGCCATGATCGCCAGGGCATCCGAGCTTTTCCAGCTCTGCCCGTAAGAGAAGAAGAAGGAAGGTTTCCTTTATCAACGGCGCGAGACCAAGAGGAAGACGGTCCTCGCTGTACCTCTACTGGACGATATCTGGGATGAGGGTCTCGCCCTCCTCAAGAACCCATCCACAACGCCTGCGAGAAGGGATCGGTACGAGAAGTACCGGGTCCCGGACGCGGCCCTCTTCTGCCTTCGGGCACAGCCGACCCCAGACTCGGTCGTCTCCGCGGCGGCCAGGAAGAAAGCGGGGGGGGCCTCGGCCTCTACGTCAACCTCCCCGCCGGACGGCGAGGGAAAGAAATTGGTCACGATGGGACACAGAGTCATCTCATCGGCAGCGATGACGATTAAGGCTACCAACGCCTTGGCTATCGTAGCCCGCTACGACAGGGAGTTGTGGTACAAGATCGCCCCCCTGCTGGACTTCCTACCAGACGACAAGAGGGCAGAGGCCCTAGAGATCTTGCAGGAAGGAGAAGTGGCGTCGGACCACGCCATTACGATTACGACGGACATCGCTGACACTGGATTTCGCCAGTTGGGCAACGGCGTGTGGCTTAGATGGCGTGGATGGCTCAAGGCAACGGACTTCCGGCAGGACGTGCAGACCAGAGTCTTGGACATGCCGTTCGACGGGAGCAACCTGTTTGGGAAAACAGTGGACGATTCCCTACAAGCCATCAAGACGGACACGTAGACGGCCCGGGCTCTTGGTGTTCTCCAGCAACGACGGCCGCCCTTTCGGAGCACCGGAGGCAAGCAGGGTGCCTCCAAAGGTTCCGGCGGCAGATATTCCACTTACCGTCAAACGGCCCGTTCGTCTTCACAGGAAGCCTACAGGGGACGAGGCAAGTCGGGCGGACCCCGCCGTCGTCGCCAGGGAGGACAAGGCGGCAAAGCCTCGTCGAAGCAGGACTGAACCGGCCGTGGGGTCGGGCCCCCACCGAAGCATCCCGATGCGAGGCCAGCTGGCGAACTTCGTCAGCGTGTGAGAGTCCATCTCCACCGACCGTTGGGTGCTGGACGCCCTGGCCCAGGGTCACGCGCTCGAGTTTCTAAAGAAGTGCCCGCGCGTCCCCCCCGTGGCCGGGAAGGAACATCATGTCCCTCAACTTCTCTTGGAGGTAAAGGCGATGCTCAAGAAGGGCGCCATCGAGCTCGTCCCAAAGAGGCTTTGGGGGTCCGGGGCTCCGGAGTTTACTCAAGATACTTCCTCGTGAAGAAGAAGACAGGAGGATGGCGTCCCATCCTGGACCTACGACGACTGAACAAATTCATCAAGGCACAGAAGTTCCCGATGGTCACCGCATGTCGTGGGTCAGCTGGAGGAGGGCGATTTCCTGTCGTCGTTGGATTTGGAGGATGCTTACTTCCATATCCCCATCCTAAAGGGACACCGAATGTTTCTCAGGTTCGTGGTCCAAGGGCGTCACTACCAGTTCAGAGCCCTTCCCTTCGGATTGAGGTCGGCACTCAGGGTGTTCACCAAGTGCCTCGCACCGGTGGCGGCGCAGCTGCGCCTGGAGGGGATCCACGTCTACCCCTACCTGGACGACTGGCTCATCAGAGCAAAGACAAGAGAGCTCGCCGCGGAGCACACGGCGAGGACCGTCCAGCTACTCACGGACCTGGGATTCTCCATAAACTACGCCAAGTCCCACCTGGTGCCCACGCAAGACGCACTGTTTCTGGGTGCGAAACTCGACACAGTGGCGCTTCTGGCCTCTCCGTCGGAGGAAAGGACGAGGGCCATCTTGGGCAAGGTGCAGCGGATGCTGGTTGCGGACGCGGCCAGGGTGAGGTCCATCAAATCCCTCCTCGGAATGATGTCTTCTTGCATTTATCTCATCCGCCTGTGCAGGCTTTGGATGCGCCCGCTACAGGAGTTCCTGGACGCTCGCTGGATCCAGACGATGGGCAGCTTCGAGGACAGGATCACACTCGACGAGAGCTTCCGACGAGCGATCCGGTGGTGGGGCACCCGCACGCATCTGACGGCGGGCATTGACTTCCAGACCCTGGGCCACCAGAAGACAGTGACCACAGATGCCTCCCTGGAAGGGTGGGGAGCGCACACCGAAAATCTGCACGCGAGAGGCCTTTGGCTTCCGACGGAGAAGTCCCTCCATATCAACGTCCTGGAGCTCCGTGCAGTGTTTTGGGCCCTCAGGTCCTTTCTTCCGTCCCTCAAGGGCAAGGTGGTGAGGATCTTCACCGACAACACCACCACCATGTTCTACATCAGGAAGCAGGGTGGTACCAGATCCCCAGCCCTGTCCAAGGAGGCGCAGGATCTGTGGCATTGGGCCGTCGCCCAAGGGATGTTTCTGGTGCCGTTTCATCTGGCAGGAATAAAAAACACCATCGCCGACTTGCTCAGCAGAGAGCTGCGCTCGTGCCACGAGTGGGAACTACGACAGGATCTAGTGGACCGCCTCTTCCGACGGTGGGGCACACCCCAGATCGATCTGTTCGCGACGGCGACGAACTCCAAGTGCCGGAGGTTCGCCAGCAGGTTTCCCCAGCCGAGGAGCATGGGCGATGCTTTCTCGTTCCCCTGGGAGGGCCTGTTTCTATACGCATTCCCTCCATTGGCGTTGCTGATCCGGCTCATCAACCAGCTCAAGAGGTCACGTGCAGGATGATCCTCGTCGCAACCTGCGTGGCCGAGGCAGATATGGTTCCCGGACCTTCTGGACTTGTCAGCGTCCCCGTCAATCAAGCTGCCAGTGGACGCGGATCTTCTTTCCAGGGAAGGAGGCGCCATCCTCCATCACGACCCGAAGTCGCTGAACTTACAGGCCTGGTTCCTGCAGCGTTAGAGTTTGGAGGCTAGGACATACCGGCCGACTGCAGAGCGGTTCTTGCAAAAGGCCAGGGCGTCCTCAACTCTTAAATGCTATGGACACAAATGGAAGAGGTTCTCTGTCTGGTGCCACGCACAGAAGATTAACCCTCTACGGATTACGGCTCCCCAAGTACTGCCGTACCTACTGACGCTGGCCAAGGCTGGACTGGCACACACGTCCATCAAGATTCATCTTGCTGCGATCTCCCGATACACCAGAACCACTGGACGGACGTCTTTGTGGTCTCATCGTCTGGTGAAAGAATTCATGAAGGGACTGTTCAGATCGTTCCCGCCGGTGAAGGCTCCGGCCCCGGCGTGGGAGCTGAACGTGGTGCTGACCAAGCTCGTGGGACCTCCGTTCGAGCCTCTGCACTTGGCTCCGTTGAAGTTCTTGTCGTGGAAAACAGCGTTTCTTGTGGCCATCACCTCCGCACGACGGGTGGGAGAGATCCAGGCCCATTCCTGCAAGCCCCCGTGCTTGACTTTTCACGACACGAGGGTAGTGCTCAGGACGCACCCCTCCTTCAGCCCAAGGTGCCGTCGGACTTCCACCTCAACGAACCCTTGGTGTTGCCTGTTTTCTTCCCGTCGCCTTCGTCGCCGGCTGAAAGGACTTTGCACTCGCTGGATGTGGCTAGAGCGCTGAAGTTCTACGTGGACCGCACAAAGAGTTTTCGGAAGACGTCACAACTTTTTGTGAACTTTGGACCTGTCAATCAGGGGAAGGCTCTCTCGAAGGCTTCCATTTCCAGATGGCTCTCCGGCTGTATCATGTACTGTCATCGGTTGGCAAACCGACCGCTGCCGCTGCCTGGCCGTCCGAGAGCCCATTCCACCAGAGCGATCGCAGCTACCACGGCGTTCCTTTCTGGTGTGCCCTTGCTGGACATCTGCAGGGCTGCTACGTGGAGGTCGACGCACACCTTCACGAAATTCTACTGCGTCGATCGGGATTCCAGGGAGGAGTCCAGGGTCGGCCAAGCAGTGCTGCGCAACCTGTTCGCCTAAGGTGAGCCTGGTGAGGAGGTAAGAATTGCTTAATGTTGAGTTTTGGATGTAATGCTTAATGTTGAGCCTTTGCCACCTCCCGTGGTTGTGCATGTGTGTACTGCTATGTATTCTTTTATTCATGAGCATGTGAATCCATGCCAGACCCCATGCTGGAGAAGGGACAAGTTACTTAACTGTAACTGTTGTTCTCCAGCATGGGTCTGGCATGGATTCACATGCGAACCCTCCCGCCTACCCCTCTGCGACTCTTCACTTGGTCATACTGCCACTTCACGTGCTACCAAATCTGAAGATGGCTGCCAGAGGCGGGGCTTAGGGAGATGGCAGTCATTGGCTGTGGTCAGTATGACGCAGAGATCAGTGATTGGTTAATACTACGAAAGACAGATCAAATACGAAACTGATGCTGATTTTTCTTTACCGAGGATTCCCAGCCTGACGACGGGGAATATTCATGAGCATGTGAATCCATGCCAGACCCATGCTGGAGAACAACAGTTACAGGTAAGTAACTTGTTCCTTCTCCAGCATGGGGTCTGGCATGGATTCACATGCTCATGAATTTTCCCCGTCGTCAGAATCCTCTGTAAAGAAAAAATCAGTTTCAGTTTAGTTTCTGAACTGTCTTTCTACTAGTAACCAATCACTGGTCTCTGGGTCATACTCCCCCCCCCCCAGCCAATGACTGCCTTTACCTAAGCCCCTCCTCTGGCAGCCATCTTCAGATTTTTACTGCACGTTCAAGTGTTGGGAGTCCTCGTGTTGTAGCTCTCGAGCTTTTACTGCATTTTGCTTTTTTCCTAAGAGTTTACTCTTATTTTTCAGTCAATTCGAGCCTCAAGCTCCACCGATTCTTCTTCCGATCAACAGGGACCCGTTTCGGAATTTTCCTACGCCCCTCAAGTGCAAATTTTCGTCGATTTTTCTATTCTTGGAGGATTCCAGAAGACCTTGAGGCCTACTCCGCGTGGACATGGCCCAGGACAAAGGAGAGACAACGCCTACTGGATCCAAGCTGTTTAGGAACTGCCCTGGATGCAGATTACAGAATGTCTTTAAGGAGGATGAGCACTCCCGGTGCCTCTACTGCCTTCACGACGACAGGTCTCACGTGGAGGAGGACTGCGCATTCTGTAAGAACATGTCCGCCCGGACATTGAAGGACCGTCAGACTCGACTCACTAACTGGCTGGAAGGGAAGAGCCCAGCAGCAGGTGAGAAGAAGTCGTCCGAGCGGTCTTCTAAGACCTTTGAGGGTGCTCCGGCGACAGGGGCCCAACATAAGGCTAAGCACCGCAAGTGGTTCGGGCTCCTCGGCTGCCAGGCAGGGTACAATGTCCCCGACGCCATCAACCACGAGCCAGCGCTCTGGCTCGGGGAAAAGGAAGCCGGAGAACCCAGGTAAGCTTCGGGAGAAGCCCCAGTCGATCCCGACAGAGAAAGCCAAGGGGCGTGGGGGCGTGGCGGTGACCTTCCCCCTAAGGTGAAGGCCCCAGACGCGGCTACGGTCGTGAGGGCCCTGATTCACCCAGCGAAGGCTTCGATTGAAGGAGTCGTGGCCGCCCTGGCAAAGCCTGTGGAGGCTACCCCAGTGAAGATGACTTCCGGGTCTAGAGTTTCCCTGCCACCACGGAGGGAATCCTCTTTCCAGCCTATCAAGAAGACCCCTGTGAAACCCCGGGACGAGAAAGAGGGGGGGCACGGTAGCCCTAACGGACACAGATACCACCTCCGAGTATGAGCTGGCTGGTGTCAAAGCTATCCTGGACAAGAAGTTCGAGGAAGTCCGGTCCTACAGCAGGGATCCCGACGAGGCGGACGTAGAGAGCGACGGTGGAGCGGACGAGGAACCGCGATCCATTGAGGGGACAGAGGATCCCACGCCTCAGCCGTCGCTCCCGTCGCAACCAATGTCTACGCCACAGGAAAACAAAGGAGCGATCTTGATGGCTATCCAGACCCTGTGTACGGAGATAAGGATGAGGTTGCCCTTACCCCCAGCGGACAATCCAGCGGCGCCTGGACCGTCGGGGAGCCCACCGAACAAGCAGAGGCGAATCCATCCTTCCCTTCCATCCAGCCCGCACCTCCTTCCCCTCCACCGAGGGATGGGACGGGAACGGAGATGGACGACGATGGTGGTGATGATGGGATGATTCTCCCATCACCCCCTACCCGGGCCTCCCCTCCCGATGAAATTGGCTCCTTTCACGCCATGATTGCCAGGGCATCGGAGCTTTTCCAACTTTTCCCCAAAGAGCAGAAGGAGGGTTTCCTCTGCCAATGACGGGAGGCCAAGAGGAAGACCGTCCTCTGTCCCGTTACTAGACGACATCTGGGATGAGGGACCAACACTGCTCAAGAACCCATCCATGGCTCCTGCGAAGAGGGACCGATATGAGAAGTACCGGATCCCAGATTCCACCCCGATGTGCCTTGGAGCACAGCCGTCCCCGGATTCAGTGGTCTCCGCGGTGGCCAAGAATAAATCGGCGGGGGCAATGGCGTCAACTTCCACTTCCCCACCGGACGGCGAGGGGAAGAAACTGGACGCCATGGGACGATGAGTAATCTCGGCGGCGGCGACGACCATCAAGACGGCCAAAGCATTCGCGATCATGGCACGCTACAACAGGGAGCTGTGGTTCAAAATCGCTCCCCTCCTGGATTTCCTGCCAGACGACAAGAGGGTGGAGGACCTTGAAATCCTACTGGAAGGCGAGGTGGCGTCGGACCGCGTCATCACGGTGGCCACCGACATCGCCGGCACTGGTTTTCGCTAGATGGGAAACAGCGTTTCCCTCCGCTGGCGCGGGTGGCTCAAGGCCACAGACTTCCATCAGGACATTCAGACCAAGGTACTGGACATGCCCTTCGACGGGAACAACCTGTTCGGCAAAGCAGTAGACTAGTCACTGCAGGCCATCAAGGCAGACACCGAGATGGCTCGTGCCTTGGGCTCTCTCCATCAACGGCGGCCATCCTTTCGGACCCCCGGAGGCAGGTCTCAAGGTGCCTCCAAAGGATTTGGTGGTGGTTCCAAAAGGCGCTTTATAAATATACAAATACAAATACATTGTACCGCCAAGCGGCCCGCTCGTCCTCACAGGAAGCCTACAGAGGCCGCAGCAAGGCCGGGGAACAACGTCGTCAGCGCCAGAGAGGCCAAGGCGGCAAGCCCTCGGCGAAGCAAGATTAAACCGGCCGTGACGTCGGGCCCCCACCCGAGCACCCCGGTGGGAGGTCGGCTGGCAAACTTCGTCAGCGCGTGGGAGTCCATCTCCACCGACCGTTGGGTACACACTGGAATTGCAAAGAAAGTGTCCCTGTCTACCACCCGTGGCCAGGAAGGAAAACCACGTGCCACAGCTACTTCTGAAGGTACGAGCAATGCTAAAAATGGGCGTGATAGAAATCGTCCCAAAGAGGCTCCGGGGCTCCGAGTATACTCGCGGTACTTCCTCATCCGAAAGAAGACCGGCAGTTGGTGACCCATCCTGGACCTTCGCTGCCTCGACAAATACATCAAGTCCCAGAAGTTCCAGATGGTCACCCTTCATCATGTGCTGGGCCAGCTGGGGGAGGGGGACTTCCTGTCCTCGCTGGACTTGGAGGATGCTTACTTCCACGTCCCCATACGCAAAGGACATCGAAAGTTCCTACGGTTTGTGGTCCAAGGGCGGCACTACCAGTTCAAGGCCCTGCCCTTCGGGTTGAAGTCAGCGCCAAGGGTCTTCACCAAGTGCCATGCACCGGTGTCAGCACGGCTGTGCCTGCAGGGGATCCACGTATACCCCTATCTGGAGGATTAGCTCATCCGAGCAAAGTCAAGAGAACTCACCGTCGATCACACAGCAAAGATCGTCCGCCTGCTGACGGAACTGGGATTCTCAATCAACTTCGCAAAGTCCCACCTAGTACTGTCGCAGAACGCCCTGTTCCTGGGAGCCAAACGCGACACAGTGGCAGGGTTGGCTTCACCATCGGAGGAGAGGACGAAGGCCATGCTTTGCAAGGTACAACAGCTGTTGACCATGGAAGGGTCCAGCGTGAGGTCCATCAAGTCCCTACTCGGCATGATGTCATCATGCATCTACCTCGTGCGTCTGTGCAGATTGCAGCTGCGGCCACTACAGGGGTTCCTCGACACCCAGTGGATAAAAGCTGCGGGCAGCTTCGAAGACAGGATCTCCCTCAAGGAGACTTTCTGCCAATTGATCCGGTGGTAGGGCAATCGCGCGCATCTGGACATCAGGAAATGGTGACGACGGACACCTCCCTGGAGGGATGGGGAGCGCACACCGGAGATCTCCACGCCTTTGGCTTCCGGAGGAGAGGTCACTACACATAAACGTCCTGGAGCTCCGAGCTGTGTTCTGGGCCCTCAGGCCTTTCCTCCCATTTATCAAGGGCAAGGTGGTGAGGATCTTCACAGACAACACCACCGCGATGTTCTACATCCGGAAGCGGGGGGGGCACCAGATCCCCAGCCCTGTCCAAGGAAGCACAGGATCTGTGGCACTGGGCCATGGCCCAGGGGATGTTCCTGGTACCCTGCCATCTGGCAGGAATAAAGAACACCACTGCCGACTCACTGAGCAGGGAGCTGCGCTCTTGCCACAAGTGGGAGCTTCGGCAGGATCAAGTGGATCTCCTATTCCGACGATGGGGCAATCCCCAAATCGATCTGTTTGTGACGGCGACAAACTCCACGTGCTGGAGGTTCGCCCGCAGGTTTCCCCAGCTGGGGAGCATGGGCGATGCATTCTCATTCCCCTGGGACGGCCTGTTCTTGTATGCGTTCCCACCGTTGCCGTTGCTACTGCGACTCATCAGTCAACTCAGACGGTCCTGGTGCAGGATGATCCTCGTCGCACCGGAGTGGCCGAGGCAAATTTGGTTCCTGGACCTTCTGGACTTGTCAGCGTTCCCCCCCCCCCCCCAGTCAAACTGCCGACGGACACGGGTCTTCTCGCCAGGGAAGGAGGCGCCATCCTACACCACGACCCAGGATCGCTGAACATGCAGGCCTGGCTCCTGCAGTACTAGAGTTCGGAGGCTACGATATCCCGACAGACTGCAAGGAGGTCCTTGCAAAGGCCAGGGTGTCCTCGACTCTTAAGTGCTATGAGCATAAATGGAAGAGGTTCTCTCTCTGGTGCCATGCACAGAAGATTAACCCTCGTTCGGCCCCTCAAGTGCTGCCGTACTTACTTGCGCTGGCCAAGGCGGGGCTATCACATGCCTCCATCAAGATCCATCTGGCGGCTATCTCCCGCTACACCAGCACTCTGGGGCGGTCGTCACTGTGGTCTCACCGCCTGGTGAAGGAGTTCATGAAAGGACTGTTCCGCTCGTTCCCGCCGGTGAAGGCTCCGGCCCCAGCGTGGGAGCTCAACGTGGTACTGACAAGGCTCATGGGCCCACCATTCGAGCCTCTACATTCGGCACCATTGAAGTTCCTATCGTGGAAAACAGCATTTCTTGTGGCCATCACCTCGGCACGACGAGTGGGAGAGATCCAGGCCCTCTCCTGTAAACCTCCATATCTGACATTCCACGAGACGAGGGTAGTGCTAAGGGCGCACCCCTCCTTCATGCCAAAGGTGCCGTCGGACTTCCATCTCAACAAGCCTTTGGTGTTACCTATATTCTTCCCGTCGCCTTCGTCGCTGGCCGAGAGGACTTTGCACTCGCTGGATTTGGCCACAGTGCTGAAGTTCTACGTGGACCACACAAAGAGTTTTCGGAAGACATCACAGCTGTTTGTGAACTTTGGACCTGTGAACCAAGGGAAGGCCCTCTCCAACGCTTCTATCTCCAGATATTCGGATGCATCATGCACTGTCACCGGTTGGCAAACCGACCGTTGCCCGGCCGTCCAAGAGCCCATTCAACCAGAGCGATCGCTGCTACCACAGCGTTCCTGTCTGGTGTGCCCCTGCTGGAAATCTGCAGGGCTGCTACGTGGAGGTTGACGCACACCTTCATGAGATTCTACTGCGTCGACCGGGATTCCAGGGAGGAGTCCAGGGTCGGCCAGGCAGTGCTGCGCAACCTGTTTGCTTGAAGGTGAGCCTGGTGAGGAGGTAAGAGAGGCTTAATGTTGAGCCTTGCCACCTCCCGTGGTTGTGCATGTGTGTACTGCTATGTATTCTTGTATTCATGAGCATGTGAATCCATGTCAGACCCCATGCTGGAGAAGGAACAAGTTACTTACCTGTAACTGTTGTTCTCCAGCATGGGTCTGGCATGAATTCACATGCGAACCCTCCCTCCAACCCCTCTGCGGCTCTTCTCTTGGTCCTACTGCCACTTTACGTGCTACCAAATCTGAAGATGGCTGCCAGAGGAGGGGCTTGGGTAGAAGGCAGTCATTGGCTGGGGACTGTATGACCCAGAGACCAGTGATTGGTTACTAGTAGAAAGACAGTTCAGAAATGAAACTGAAACAGATTTTTTCTTTACCGAGGATTCTGACGACGGAGAATATTCATGAGCATGTGAATCCATCCCAGACCCATGCTGGAGAACAACAGTTACAGGTAATGTTTACTTTCCTGTTGGCTGTAGCCAAAACGTGTGAAAGGGGCTTTGAGAATGTCCAACTCTTCACGTTTCACATACTTACCTGTTTTGTATAACTCTTAAAACTCTGGAACACTTACCTGATAGGAAATGACTGCTTAGGTTAGGTGCCTGCTTTATCATTGTAAGACAGGGTGTATGTTAGATGTTTTCTACCACTTCCTCAATTTACTTCAATGCATTGCTTTTTGCTGTATTTTGCATACATATTTAATAGTGTGTTTTTCATAGTATTCTCAGTTTTACCTGCAATCCTGTTACACCTCAATTAATAATATATTTTCATTTAGTTTTGTACATACCAGCCCATGTCTTAAGTTCACCTTTCAGCCCACACTACCTTGAGAGGGTTTGGTAAGACCAAGTGTGAGTAGCCCTTGCTCATCACCTAGATTAGCCTCCCAGAAAACTTCCACAGGTATTATTCTGAAAATACCTCCTGACAACACTCTGTAAACCTTCCCTTTGCAAAACCACAGCTATGTCCATAGTCTGTATGATGGCGTCCATCAATGTTCTGGAGTGCTGAATGTCTTTTTTCATGTTTGCAGGGCACACCGATCTGCCTGGGAGTGTCAGCCACACTCCTGGCAGTTTATAAGTTTCCCTGCACCTTGGTTGCTTTCTCCTTGTAACAAAAACTTTATCTATTTTAGTTTGTTTGGAGCCATGTTTCCTGTATAAGCGCCTAACAAGCGAACAATAAGTAAAATGCATACTATTCTTACTCTTACGTCCCGTCCCCTTTCCTCCATACTGCATGGGCGTCCCTCGCTAGGGAGGGGAGACTGAACCTTTTTCACCAGAAGAAAACCTTCTTCCGCATTAAATTGGAGTCCCCTGACTCCGCCCCCCCCCCCCCCCCTGGCCCTACTCCCCCGTCCCGTTTTTGCCTGTCAACCGGTACGGCCCGATTTCACCAGCGCTCCTGGGTGTGGCTTCAACCATGTAATACCATGCGCTCTTCCCCGGATACTTTCTTCTGTCTTTTTTGTCAATCATTCAGGTACTCGGTCCTCTGGCACATGTCGACCAGAGGGCTTCAGCAGGTGTCCAGCCTGTGAGGGGCTCTTTCCTACATCAGATCCCCACGGTCTTTGCCCCGACCACAGATGGGCACTTTCTTTGCGTGCTTTGAAGAACAGACCTAGCTAGGTGTAGGGAGCTCTTCGAGAAGTCGCCTCCATACTTGATGGACTTCGTCAGACATAAGTCAAGGCCCAAGGGAAGTCCGCTGTTTTCCAGTGTACCCCGCACGGGCGACTCCTTTACAAGGAAACACCCAGATGGGAGGAACCTCTCAGGTTCTCGCACTAGCTTGGGTACCAAGGCTAGTTCAGATACCAACCGCCAGGCCGAGGGCGTCTGTAGATCCATCCGGAGACAGTGCTGAGGGACCGCAAGTTTCTTTTATCGGGTGTACACTCGAGGGGCTACACCCTTGTAGTGGCAACATGTCAGAGGGGGCGGCTGCATGCAGCACCACCGGCGACACTGCTGAGGGCGACACACCTACCAGGCCTCGGCCTGAGGTGCAGGGTAGGTCTCATTCTCCATCGTCAAGACTCTTGGAGGAGGCCGTGCCCAGTGAGCCATGCACCACGACTTCGGCACGTGGGTTGTAGCTCGACAAGATGGCCGCCGCGCCAGCAAGATGGCCGCTGCGCCAGACAAGATGGCCTCTTTTCCGATACCTTTCGAGGAACGGAGCAGGTGGGAGAATGAGTTACAAGGTGGGACTGGTGTCAAACAGGTACGTGGCCTACAGCTTATCCATCAGCAGCGCAGGGCAGGTTTACCCTGCAAACAGCTGGACAGAGTACGCACCAGCTTCAGCAGCTGCCTACTACCCCATTAATATCGCCTGCCCCCGCACTGGCCTGCGAGGACAGTTTCTTTGAAACATTCCTCACGCTTGTGAGATCTCCTCAGATGGGGTAAATCCTTAGGGATGTAATCGGGGACATGCTCCCTCTGCCTGTGCCTATAGCCATTCCTCCTATGGCTCAAGCGCCGCAGGCCCCGGTACAGCCTCTGCTGCCCACGCCTGCTCCTTTGATTCTGGCTCCCCTGCCGCCCACAGTTCAGGCGGTTCCATACCAGCCTCTGGCTCCAGTCTCCACACCTCAGCACCCAGCACCCCTCCACCCGCTCCGGACCAGCCGGACGCTCTGGTGGACACAGGTGAGGAAGAAGACCCCGACACACCATCGTCAGCCAAGGCCTTCCACGAACGACTCGCAGGTCTGGCACAGTACTTGGGCCTTCCTCAACCCGAAGTTGAAAAACCGGAGGTGGACGTCTGTGCCCCGTGGCTAGAACGTGGATCCCGATGCAGAAGGATGTTGTCGCCTTGTCCAAAAAGGGTGGCTCAAACCCCTCTAGGCCCAGCTGGTCAATCGGCGCGTGGATGCCAAATGTAGGCAAATGGAGGGGGATCCACTCTTGCTGTCGGCCGACCCTCAACCACACTCTTCGGTGATTGCTGCGGCGTCACTCTCTATTCAAAGCTGCAGTTGTCCTCGGCCACCTCATCCTCGGCGCTGCTAGGCAAGGAGGAGAAGTTCCTGGAGTTGTACGGGAAGAAGCTTTATTCCAACGCTTCCCTGCATCTTTGTCAATCCAACGCGGATGCCATGCTGGCAGCCGTTAACCAGAGGCTTTGGCGGGAAATAGCTGACTTCCTTATTTTATTTATTTATTTATTTATTTGTATTGCGCCGGTAGCTCTCGAGCTTCGGGGCGCAGAGATAGGAACACGGAGGACAAATCACGAACAAAGTACAAGTAGCACGAGACAATAGGTCTACATGGATTGGTGGGCGGGTTTTATTAGGTGTATAAAGATGTGAGTTTTCAGTAGTTTATGTAAGTGTTGATAGTTGGCTTCCAACCTTAGTTGGCCTGGGAGATTGTTCCATAAGCTTGCTGCAGATATGGGGAAGGATTTGCCTGCCCCATTTTTACCTCTGAATGGAGCCTTGCTTCCAGAACTTCCGGTGCAGAGCCAGTCACATTTCAAGGTGGGACTGGCAGAGGTTAATATTGTGGTGCAAGACATCATGGAGTCCACCGTGGCCCACGTTGCTACCTCTGGCCGGGCTATATCCATCACCACAGACGTGCAAAGGACTGACTGACTGGCTTTGGGCTACTAAATTTATCCCACACATCCAGGAACGCATATTGGACCTTCCATTCGAGGGGGGGGGCTCTTTCACTCCACCACCGATGAGGAGTTAGATATAAAGAAAAACAGTTTGCAAATTGTGAAGTCTTTATCCTTACAAAGGCCATGCCCAAGGCATACACCCAGTCACATCAACGCTCCAACAAGGGGTGGGTGTTCGGAGGGTTCTGTGGCTTCCAAGAACAGAGGTCCAGAAAGCCCGACCGTTCGCCGAGTCAACACCAGCGCAGACAACAAAAAGGGGAGAGCAAGGGCTTTTTTCAGTCCCCCTCCTCCGCAACAGCCTCGGAGGGAAAGAAGGCATGACGCGTCCCTTCAGATCCACGTGTCTTCAGTGGGGGGCAGGCTTGCCCTTCATGCACAGTTTTGGTATCAGAAGTTCGCCGAGCCCTGGATCCTCTCAGTAGTATCCACGGGGTACCGTCTACCGATCCCTTCCTCTCCTCCTTCCTCCTCTCCACTCCCACAGATTGGGACAGCAACTGTTGGCGGAATTTCGGTCGCTCGTCGAGAGCCAAGCCATGGAAAAAGTCCCAGACTCCAGCAAGGATTGGGCTTCTATTCTAGGATTTTTGCCATACAAAAGAAGAACCAGGCTGGCCAGAGAGTTGTGTTGAACCTTTCCACCCTCAAGCTCTCTCTCCCTCTTCAAAAAATCAAGATGGTTATGCCAGCACTGATCGCGGAGACATTGTGCAGGGGAGACTGGATGTGCTCCCTGGATCTAAAGGACGCTTATCTATACGCCCCGATTTGGCAACCACATTGTTCCTTCCTACAATTCAGAATCGTGCATGGGCTGCCACTTCCAATACAAGGTGCTACCCTTTGGCCTCAATTCAGCCCCCAGGGTATTCAGCAGGCTCCTGAATGTGGTGGCGTCCCTCCTCAGGGTGCAGGGCCACCACGTCTACCCGTACCTGGAATGGCTCGTCGGGGGCGAGATCTCCGGAGGCGGTCCGTCACACTTCCTCCACCCTTACGAGCTAGGGTTTTCCGTCACACTTCCTCCACCCTTACGAGCTGGGGTTTTTGGTCAACGTCAATAAGTCTCAGCTGCAGCCTTCACAGAGCCTGACCTTTCTGGGCCTCATATGGGACGCAAACTCAGAGAGAGTTTCCCCCTTGGAGGACAAGGTCACAGTCCTCAAGAGGGCCACTACTCCCTCACCCAAGAAGTGACCTAGGCCTGGTGGTACAAACACTTAGTAGGCTTCATGGCAGCAGTCCTACTGGCGGTAGCCTACACGAGACTCAAGATTAGGAAATTGCAGCTGCACTTCGCAGCCACATGGAATCAGGAGCGGGGCTCCTAAGTGGAGCTGATCAGCATTCCGCCTTCTCTACACCCGATCCTCACATGGTGGTCCAGGGACTGAAACCTGCGGACAGGCAGGCCTTTCCAGCAGCCGGCCACACAGGTCACCATTACTACGGATTCCTCCCTGGAAGGCTGGGGGGCCGCTTTGAACAACGACGGTGTCCAGAGTCTGGACCCTGCAGGAGCAGGAATCACAAATCAACTGGCTGGAGCTGAAAGCCATCTGGCTAGCTTTCCTTCTGCTCATTGGGGGCAAGGTCGTCCTCATCCAGACAACTCCACCAGCATGTACTATGTCAACAAGCAGGGTGATACCAGGTCCACTCCACTGAGCAACCTAGTGTTCAGCATGTGGGACTGGGCCCTGGAGAACAACATTTACCTGAGGGCCATCCACCTTCCGGGGGAGTCCAACCTGGATGCGGACAGATTCATCAGACTGGGAGCGTACAATTAAGAGTGGCAACAATTGAACGATCTGGTACTGCTGGAGATCTTCAGCAGATGGGGGCATCCTCAGGTGGATCTCTTTGCCTGCTGGGACAACAGGAGGGCCAGCAGTTTGCTTCCTGGCAGGGCCCCGGCTCCCTGGATGACGCCTTCTAGATTCAGTGGAGCAGCATGACAGCGTATGCCTTCCCTCCTTCACCCCTGATCCACAGGGTGGTCTGCAAAATAAAGGAATCATGTCACCTCAGCATCATCCTGATAGCTCCTTGGTGGCCCGCGAGACCGTGGTTCTCGGAGCTTCTGAGCCTCTCTGACCGGCCTCCCGTTCACCTGCAGTTGGGCCCAGCTCATCCGCTGGCGCAACAGGGGGGCACGGTCATTCACCCCGCCCCACAGAAGTTAGCTTTTGCAGTGTGGTTTCTGAGCAGGTGACGCTGAAACTTCTGGCTCTATCACAGGCTAACCTAAAAATCATTCAGGGCACTAGGAGCAAAGCTACTAGGAGCCAGTACAAGAGTAAATGGTCTAGTTTCTGTCAATGGGCCGACTCTAAGGAGATCGACCCTCTTACATGCACATTGGATGATGTACTCTCCTTCTCTGCACACCTTGCCCACTCAGGCTTGCAGGTGGATACATGCCACACCTATCTGGCAGCCATAGGATCCTTCAGAAATTCGGAGGAGGAAGTCTTCTCTTCCAACCCAGTGGTCAAGCGACATTTGGCGGGCCTCACCAGGCTCATTCCTCCCATCCAGAAACCACACCCATTGTGGGACCTCAATGTGGTGTTGTGCGCTTTGGCGCACAAACCACTCCAGCCACTGGCGTCCGCAGATATCAGGCTGGTCACCATTAAAACAGCTCTGTTGGTGGGGTCTCACCTCTGCTCGCAGAGTCGGCGAGATCCAAGCGCTGGTGGCTTCAGCACCCCATACTACTTTTCACAAGGATAAGGTGGTCCTGAGAACACACCCCACGTTCCTACCTAAGGTACCCTGCGTTTTCCATCTAGACGAGGAAATAGTCTTGCCTACGTTTTTTGCTGACCCTAAAGACGATGCTCAGAGGGTATTGCACTCTCTGGATGTCAGACGCGCTCTGAAATAATTGTATCTAGACAGGACCAAGGGCTTCCGCAAGTCAGACGCTGTGGTTGTCACCTTCGGTACGTCAAGACCGGATTGCCAAGCATCCAATGCCTCTATAGCAAGGTGGATGGTTTTGGCCATCAAGGAGGCCTATGGTGGGTACCATAAATTAAGTGTAATCACCCATGCAGCATGGAGGAAAGGGGACGGGACGTAAGAGTAATTAAGTTACTCACCGTAGTGACTAACATACACTTAGTCCATAGTCCCCTTTCCTCCATTCGTCCCACCATCCCCCCCCCCCTAATAATACTGGTGTCATTAGGCAATGTTAAGTATTGTCGACGCGTCAATGGGGACTAAGGAGTGGCGCCGGGGGAATGAGTGGCACCGGGGGGCTGAGTTAGGGGAGTGCATGCTCCCAGGGCCGTGCCCCGCGCACCTTTAAATTTAAAGGGGAAGGTGTTTTCTGGTGAAAAAGGTTCTGTCTCCCGTCCCTAGCGAGGGACGCACATGCAGTATGGAGGAAAGGGGACTATGGACTAAGAGTACGTTAGTAACTATGGTGAGTAACTATTAATTGCTTTTGGTCTTGTTTATTGAGCAGGAGTGTTAGCCACTTATGGACTTGCTTGTAGTTTGCTGTGCTCCGTTTCATAGAACCTTGCGTGACTCCAAACACTGTTTTGGCAATGTCGGGCAGCTCTTGGTTTCCTGTTCAATGCCCCTCCAAAGCAGCTCAGACAATTAGCAAGTATCAGCCTCCACAACCAGATGCTGCATTGCCCACTAAGAAGTCCCAGACCACCTGCAATCTCCACCGTTTACACTCTGGAGACTCTTCTATCATACCCTGGGCAGCCTCTAACCTGGGCAAAACGTTTCACTGGTCCACCTCCTAAGCTTGTCAAAACGGAGCGAGATAACACCATCACCATGTTAACAATATGGCAGCCAACTGATGGGTTCTCTTGCAACTAAGCACAGCACCCCTCACCGGTGTTCACTGGCTGACCCTCTCCAGGATGCAACAGGCCATTATAGCAAAACAGTCCCAGTGTCACCAGGGTATGCCATTGTTTCACCGAAAGTAAGTCATTTACCATAAAGTAATTACTTGGAATTTTCATTGAAATATTTAGGGAATTGTGGGTTAAGGAATAGAAAGGGGGTGGGGAGGTGGGGAGGTGTTTGGGATAGGGGCAGTAATGAAGGGGAAGAAGGTTGGGGGGGTCCCCTCCAAATAAAAAAAAGATGATGAAAAAATGTGAAGTAATTACTTTGTGGTGAATTACCACACAGTAATTACTGTCGGCGAAATGACAGGGAACCGTCACCAGATGTCCTCTACAGGGCTTGACCCCTCACTTTTCCCTACCACTTGCAGGGCATTGCTCACTGCTGCTCCATGCTGTGGGCAGGCTGCTCCAATGACATGGTGGCCTGCATGCGGTCTCGTGTTCCACTCTGATGGGCTCTCTTCAAGCGACTCTCCTCTCTGCAGGGGTGCTGCTGCATCAATCGGAACCAGGCTACTACCAGGAGTCGTTGCAAAAATTGGGTTGTTGGCAAACTACTCAGTGGGCCTTGGTCTTCACATTGAGCACACAATCTTCGAATCACCGAGCCAGGGAAGCATTGTCAACACTCTGTACAGGCTGTCAATTTGTCTTTGCCTGTTTTCTGATGGCCAAACGGTTACAGGATATCCAGGCCCACAACACTCTACTAGCAAGCACAGGTCTCTTCTGTTATCGTGCAAATTTGCATTTCAGGACCACCACACTTTAGTTTGCCCCTGTTATCTCCTTTGTTTCCAAGGTGCATGCAGTGGAATTCCGTGAGCGTCCAACAGACCTCATAGTCCATGCTACTGCACTGTGTCTGCCCTTGATCCTGTGATCGGTTCAACAGAATGACTTAAGGAAATACAGGGGTAAAGGACAAGTTTAAGTCACTCCCTTCTGCTTCAATGCCAATCTGGCCACTTCCCCCTTAAGACTTGCTGCATTTTACTTCCTTCAGACATGTGTTTTCATAATCCACATCTGATCATTGGGATCAGCCCAACAATCTAAAGGACAATCGCATTACAATTCACTTGGATCCCTCTGCCACCCACATATAAGCTTTTGTGCCCTTATCTTCTTTGCGGATCCCCTTACATTCTCCAGACTCAGATCTCAAAAGTTCAGGTGGCGGGTAAACTGAAGCCAGCTGACAATTTCTGCTTTTGGGGCACGTGAGAATGTGTTGTCAAACAACAATCTTGGCTCTGATTTTCTGTCTTTTTTTTCACTTCCTCAATCTCAAAGCAAACATAGTCTTAGTCAACAGACAAAGCAATCAACATCTATTGCATAAAGGAGGAAGCCAGACCTTTTTCCCCCCACTTCAGCTGTCCGGCTGGTGTGGGAATGGGTAATGTTTACAAAGTGCCATCGATAGCACTAGGATCAATTGGTTGGTTGATGTTGTAATGTCCAGTCAGGGCCCCTGCTAAACGTGAATACTTATCATTATTATGTTTCTCATGCCTCCATCCATGGAGGACCTCTTGCATTGTAATCGGCTACAAGGAGATTGTTGTTGCAGGTAGAAGTCGAACAAAAGAGATGATGGCTGGAAGGTTTTGTATTAATCTGAACCTCTGGCATTGCTCTGGGCAACTCTCCAGACCATCGCTCTTCTGCTTGTCAAGCCATTACAGAAGCAGGAAAGACCATATGCAAATCAGGCTTGGTGCCACCCCAAAAAGGGTAGTGCAGCCTGAACTGCTTGGCCACACCCCTTCTGCACGAGATTACCAGCTACCCCAGATACGTTTCGGCGTTCTTGGCATCATCAGTGAGGTGCATCTTGGGTCTCTATGCCCAGCAGGCTCAGGTCCCTGGTCCGGGCATACCCGTCCTACTCCGGGAGACCATATATGGTCTTTCCCCTTCTGTAATGGCTTTGCAGGCTGAAAAACATGCCCGGAGTGTTGCCCAGAGCTGTGCCTGTAGTAAAACCTTCCAGAAATCACATTTTGGTTTTACTGTAGTGGGCCGGGTATGCCCAGATGTGTCCTGAGCCTGCAGAGCCTAGAGACCCTAGCTACTCCTCACTGACGCCCAATGAAGCCGAAACATGTCTGCAGTTGCTTGCAATTTCCTCCCTGATGAGCAGTGTATGCATCCTATTTCCAGTGCATCCAATTTGCTCTTGGGTTACAGCTCTGTGTTGATTTTTTTCCCAAGAGCACTGTACATTTGGCCCATGATTTCCTGTGTCATCAAGTTACTCTTGTTGAAAACTACCTTCTTAACGCCCATCACTTCAGCCTGGAGATTCTGCAAGTTCGTTCTAATGTATAAAGCTGAATGTATGTGTATGTATGTCCGGCTATACAAATCCACACCGGTGAACCCACGTCTACCAAATTTTGCATGGATTCCTCTTTTGTCTGGAGCAAGATCGTAGTATGTTTGGATGCAAAAAATCTGATATGCAAATAAAATGTGGATGTGTATGTTTGTCCGGCTATACAAATACACACTGTTGAACCCACTACTACCAATTTTGTTTGGCCCCCTCATTTGTCTGGGGCAAAATTGTAGTATGTTTGGATGCAAGTAATTCACTCCGTAGACACCCTCATTTACTAATGCTGACCCCGATTCACTGCAGTAGAAACTAGGAGGCAATATTTAGAAAATTGTCTGAAGCAAAATGTTTGATGTGTTGGTTATTCCTTTGAAATGTGATTACTACTGTAAACAGTTCGAAATTGTTTATTAAAGCATTTTTAAAGGGAATAAAAAATAAAGTATCTCCCCACTCCAACATGGGAAATGGCAAGGTTACAGTTTACCTAAGTTCATTCACGAGAAGTGCACGATCAATCTTTCTTGCACATTTTCTCAACTGTGCTGAAGCCATTAAGTGACTGAAACATGCCGCACAAAAACGCACATAACTTGGAAAAGCTCCATCTAATGCAAAGCGACAATCGATATCAAGAGCTTCTGAAACACAACAACAAACAGCACGACTTGCCGACCAGGGGACAAGAGCAACATCCTCCAGGGCACATGAGACACCACTCGATCAGGATATGGGCAACACCACATACCCCAGCTACTCCTTCATAAAGATGACTTGGCACTTCTGGCCGCTCCCTTTATCACTGCAGTCCAATTGGATTTTAATATTCACAAGAAAGACTGCCATTGGGTATTTTGCGTACATTGCTTTTCCTCGGATCAGAATTTCCTTTGTTTTGGAGTTCCAACTGGACAAAGCTTTATATCGTTGGTCCTAACACACCTCTCCAACACTCAGGAGTCTTTTAATTTTTTTTCTCATGTTTTCATACAACCTTCTGCCTAGCACACACTGCCTTTTTTTTTTGCACTTTCCACCTTATCATTGCTTCTATGCTTACACCGAATGGGCACTTTCCCATTGTGTCTAGTTCCACTGCTCAACTTTTCATACCTTTTCTGCAGCCAAAGCTCAGTCTCCCCATTTCAACCATGTGATCTAACATTTTCTCTCTTACTTTCCTCATGATAACGATCTGGCTGCTTTTTTCTGCAGAAAACACCTTTCCCTATTTTTGCTCCTTCTCTGCCCCCACGTTTTATGGCTGCTGTATTCCTGGACTCAGTTAATGCCCACACCAGCCTAAAGAGAGATCCCGTGATCTCATCTGCTCTCTGCTCCACATTCATGTCAGGAGACATCTGTACAATTTCACACACTGTACATATTTTACTTTTTCAATTCACTGCAGCCTCTCAGTGAAGTAGAAATGTCATTTCTATCTGTCCTGCGTAATCTCCCCTTTTTTTTTAAATGGGTGTATGTGGTGCGTGAACATATGCGAAGGGCTGGACTGTGAAAATGTGTTCGAGCCTGTATACTGGCCCAAAGAGAGCTTCCTCCGTATAATGTAAACATACTGCCCTAGATGTTTTAATGTATGTCTGAGTTTGCCATTGCATCCCTGGTTTTGTTCTTAAGATTTGTATAAACCAAATAGCATGTTCACCCATATTGCTCTATGCATCTGTGCCAGACTGTCCATATATATTTCAAGAATTGCAATATGTTGCTTTGTACAATACTAAATTGGATCTGATAATTTTAGAATTCTAATATAAATTAATATGTTGTATTTTGTTATATCCCCAAGAGTGACTCCAATGCCCATTTAAAAACCTTTATATGTTGTTTTTTCTGGTTAGTCGTGGCATCACAACTCATCTAAGATAATGGGCTGTCATAAATTCAGCACTCCCTTTACAGGACTTTTGAAGGCAGCACAGACCACACACATTAACACACAGAAGACGTATCTACCAAGCGGTAATGAGTGCATTACACAGATAGGTTTTTAGTTATGGCAGCAGTACAGCATGTATTCTAAGGGAGTAAATATCAACCGCATGTGCATAATCGAGAAGAAGCCATCCATCTTATTCTTTCACCTTATAAAAAGCGTGTGCCACTATCTGGTTACATCGAATGAAATGTATGATGTGGCTACAGGGCTAGTAGAGGCCGAGACGACTATTAGATCCTGCCTTCACAATACAGCTCCTCCCCAGAATATGCATAAAAGTCTTAATTTTCTACTGTTACCATGTAGGTCTATTTTTAGCAAGAAAGGCCAGACAGAAGGACATTTCTTCGCAGTGTGAATGCGCAATGCGTTTGCATGTTAATCATAATCCCCCCAGGCTGAGCTTGAGTCCTGAAGTAGACAGTTTTTTTTAATTGTTTTTTTTTAGGTTCTCTTTGTAGGCCTCATCCAGTGGCCTATCGAGTTACTGACTAGGGCGAGGGACACATTGCTATAAGCACCCTACAAAGACGCGTTATCATATTACTCCACGGAATTGATTGATAGTCATACAAACAATTGTACAAAGCTAAATATTTCCAGACTTCCACCCTTTTAATGTGGGTGGGTGTGGACAACCAAGCAGGTTGCTTGGAGCACTGGCTTTACTGCCAGCATTGCAGTAGAGGTCTTAATTTTGAGCATGCTGTTGGCTACTTGCGACCTTTCAGGCCTTGCGCATTTTTTAAAATCCGACTAGACCTGCGGGGTGAGTGCCTTAGTTTACATTCTCGACAAAGAGAAATGCACTCACTCTGTGGTGACTGCTGACAAAACATTTACTGATACTTTCTGTTACATGGTGCATGTCACCATAACCACACTTCATATTTGGTGCAATGCTGCCATCCAAAGGCAGTGAAACTTTTATTTTCCATTTATTTCAAAGACATTTTGTTTACAGAAAATGTCAAGTAAGTTTCAAACATTCCCCATACTCGCCAACAAGGTCCAGTATCTAGCAAACAATACTTGCCTTTCATAAAATCTCATTAACAATGAGTGTGCTAGTAGATTTTCCAAGCTCTGCCTCTTCACCCACACCCTTACACTGCCCTTTCTCTACCCCAAACTCCATCCCATCCCAACCACATCGAATGTACTCCTCCTGTAAAAAAAGGCAGCTACTATTTATGTGCACGTAAATAAAGACAACAGTGCTCCCCCCTGGACCTTCCAGCTCCAGGTTCCCACCCTTGTCTGGTAACCACCATGAAACGAGAAGAGGGGGTGCACACATTTCCATGGCAACCATTTTATTTGTATTTGTTTTGTGGGAGCACAAGCCATACTCCATTAAGACC
The DNA here is from genome assembly GCF_040938575.1 of Ambystoma mexicanum. NCBI lineage: Eukaryota > Metazoa > Chordata > Amphibia > Caudata > Ambystomatidae > Ambystoma > Ambystoma mexicanum. The sequence goes on from NC_090939.1 coordinate 882,885,310, forward strand.
CTCACTGCACTTAGGCATTTAACTAGGAAAATGGGCCACTTGCCAAGTTGGATTGCATTCATTGTGCTAAACCCCTAGTAAGTGTGTGGTCATTCTTACTAAGCCTTGCTTTTTCTTGCAGAGAACATCCAATCGGAGACAAGAGTTTCCAAAGCTACATCAGGCAGCAGTCTGAGATTTCAGCGCACTCCATTTGAATTGCACCCACATCATAGGATCCTGGCAAATGGCATCGACGTGCAAAAGGAAGGCAAAGGCAAAGTCATCAATACGTTGCGAAACACCTAGAGATCAGAAATGCTCCCCAAGCAAATAGTGAACCTTAGTGTATTTTTATTTCTCTCCCCGAGAACTGTTACAGTAGTACTATGCACTTTACTCATCTAATACCCACAGATGAGAACTTTTTTTTATTGTTTTTATTGTGTTTGCCCACTCTTTTGTTTCGTGAATTCTTATTGATCAGTTTAATGATCAAGTGTGTAATCCTCAGCTTATTAACATCTTCAAGACGCCAAGTTCCTAAAGCCAGAAAATGTTTGACATTTTCTAAGCGCATTGCGTGATTTTCCACTGCTTGGTGCTCTATGTTAAAATGGGTGCCTCTTCCAAGCAATTCATGAAAGACTCTCGGATAAAGCAGCTTCTTCAAATACTTGGGGTGAAAGATATTTACTTTGCGAAAGTTTTTTTTTTAATGAGTATTTTTAGTGTGCCAATGTGTTTTCTAAAATGTAGTCTTGTGTCTCAGTAGACTGTGTAATGTCACATTTGTCGCTTATAACTCATGGCTGGTTGCACCACAAGGAGTCATCAAAAACATCTCTGAGAATAAGCTGTGCCCTTCTGAAGTGAGGTATGTCATTTTAGAGCAAGTTTTAACCATATGGAAGCGTTCTACTTAATAATGCACCCTAAAAGCATGTGTTGTAGGACTTTTACAACGTAACAGCTTGCTCAGTAAATTCTTGCGAGAGCAGTTCCTCTTTGTGTGGCTATGTAAACTGGATTTCACCAAATGTTGAAAAAATGTAATGGTCGGAGTCAGTTCATCACTTTACCCAGTTGCATTGTTGAGCGACAGTGCACAGATAGCATGTTTGCAGACATTAATAGATAACACAATTCTACACCTTGGAATCTTTATAATTTATAATAAATACAAAACTATTTTAATGCCTGTGTATGACACCGGAGCATGGTTGGCAAAGAGAAATGGCTCCTTCCATTGAAACTAACATTACTTTTTTTTTTTTTTTTTTTTTAAAAAGGTGTTTCCAATTTAAACCCAGACATGCGTGAACTAGCACACTGTCTATTTAATTTTTTTCTGATAACACAAAGAAAATGGAATTGTGATGGATTGTCAATATCCTGTTGATGCAGAGGAGACGACTGTTGCTTCAGGAGCAGAACATATCAGGCTGGTGTCACTTGACCTGTGGTTCTTTGTTCCTCTTGTGTGCAACGCCACAATTGTTTCTCTTGAGGATTTTTCTGTTTGGTTTGAACCACGTTCCTCATTCGATATTTCATTGCAGAGCTTCAGGTTTGGGCAAAGAAAAGTTATTTTCTGTCACTTTTATTTGTGTCCCTCTTGTCTGTCCTTTTCTTGCCATGTCAGACCCGTTTGGACGCTTGTTTAAGTGTGGTGGCAAGACGGCAAAGCTGAGCGGGCACATCCTGTGCATGTACTGCCCGTCTTCCTACCATGGTGTCAAGGATTGTCTGACAGTTATGAAATGATGTGACAGAGTTTGAAGGAAAGTCAATGCTGCTTTTTGAGACCCCGATTATTAACCAACTGAGCGATCACAAGCTGCTCAATTTACTAAAGATGTGCACAATTCTGACATGTGTTTAAACACCATGTTACGCGTGTACTCGCCTACTGAGATAGATGTGATGCACTGTGCCACTTCTGTGTTCCAGGTTTTGCAATTGAGTAATTTTAGATATTTATATTGATGTAATAGACAAAAAGCTGAGAAAGTATTTTTTTTTTAACGTGAATTTGTATTTCAACATTAAGAAATAGCAGTCTCGAATTCTGAAGACAATGAACAATATTACATGTTAGGTAAAGGAAAGCTGCCCAGATTCCTGGAAACTGCCCTATTGTAATTTAGTTTTTTTAATAGTACAGCATGTGGCCAGAAAATTCTGATGCAAATCCTGTAGAAAAAAGCAATGAATGAAAATCCGTGCTTTGTTATATTGTGAGGCATTAAGTGTGGTTTGAAATTGATTTTGCACTGCTGTAGTTGACCATGGGAGAAACTTTATAGAGAATTGTCTCTTTGGACTAGATAACAGCAGAATACCAAGATGGGTATATATACTGCAGTTTGTTGTATTGTTTGTTTTAATGGAAAATGAAAACTTTAGATATGTATGAAGCATATCCAGTAACAATTTCAAAATGTTTTTTATTCTGCCTTTTTTAGTATTTTGTTAACAAAACGTGTACAGAAATCTTTGAAATATTTACGCTTGTAACGTTATGATAGCTTCAATAATGTATGTTGCCTAGAGCATAGATGTTGTAAACGGTCTCCTATGTCTAGAAGATAAAGAAAAAAAATGTTGTGTATTTATATATTTAATATATAGTTCTATGTACATATATGTAAAAGTAGTCCTCCCGCACTCCACTCTTCTAAATCTCCACATGCTTTGTTCACTATCTTCTGGGGTCAGTGCGAAGATTCTGAAACACTTTCATTAATGAAAACCCATTTTGTAACTCAGTTGTTAGCGACATTTTGAACACTTGTCAGTATTGTGCAGGACTCTTCTAAAATGATGTTGGAATGGAAGGTAACCGAGCAAAATCATCTGTGTGATAAGCAGAGTCCACGGAACATAGATACAAATGTACATTCGATGCAATAACAAAATGCCCCCTCCCCTTTGTAACACCCAAGTGTTGGTTGATGGAAAGGTCTGCATATAGCTATGACTCTAAAGGTGGCCTTGTCAAATGGTCTCCAGCACCTGTGTTTTTGGGTACAAGTGGGAACAAAACAGAATTATGCCACTTGGTCTGCTACTTGGATTCCAGTGCCAAAATAGGAAGGAATACTTTAGTTTGCTTTCCATTAAACTGTGGCATAGATTATTTTCTACCTATTGTTCTCTGGCTGTGTTCTGTCTGACGCTTCTTGGTCAATAGGCGCAAACAACTCTTCTTGTGAACCGCATAGCGCAACGCCGGGTCCTTGTTTCTGAGCGCTGCACATCAAGCAGTAAGAGTCACATCGACCTTTTGCAGCTTCATCCAGCCTAGTCCGCTCCAGAACCATCTCCACTGCTGCACCAAAAAGAAATTGCTAACAGTTTAACTTGTCCTTTAGGCCAAAAACTATATTCTCGGTCAAGAGCATCTGAGCATCATTCTTGCAGGCAATTGCCTTCATCCTGAATTGGCAAGATCTGTTACTGGGTTCTATATCATAACTTTGCCCTGGTTATATCACTTTCGCGACCTGGTCGGTGAATTAGAACTTTCCCTTTAGTCAACGTTCTCCCGGTTGCTATGTCTTGTCTTTCTTCGTGCTGCTTTTGGGCTGACATTTCCAACTTAAGTCCGTCAATCCGTCCTACCTCCACCCTCATGTAGTCGCTACTGAACCCACTCCCTTCCGTGCTCTACTTCGTACTTTCCACTGTACCTGTGTCCCCCTCGTTCTCCTATGTATGTATGTATGCATGGATGTATGGGATTTATAAAGTATGAACATAGCTGGGAAGCTACGGAGTGCTGTGCCTAGGGAACTCATATTGGGGGTTGCAGGTAGGCTATGTGGTTTTCACAGGTAGCTGGGATGGGAAGAGGGAGCACAGAAGGGGGTACTCTTGAAGGCCGAAATGTAGGGCAAGTGGAGCTATTGGAGGATGTTATTTGAAAAGTCTTCAGCCCCTTCCTAACTTGGTTACTTGTACCAGAGACTGGGTACCTAGCCAGAAAACACCAGTTTTCTAGGTTTTACCCCCTGCTGTAGTTCTTTGTTTCTACTTTGGCAATGTGGTTTCTGATTGGGCATTGACCTCTGCAGAATGTGAGTTTCTCTGTCAGGTAGAGCTTTGTTTTGGTCGGGAGTTATTGTAGGTGATAAAGGCCGTTTTGAACATGTATCATTGAAGGGGTGGCCTGTGCAGCACCTTGATGTATGTGATGTTACATTTTTTAGTTCTCTGTGGAGGTGTGTTTGTGTGCTGGATGGCTCCTTCATTTCTCTTTCATTTCGCTTCCATCACATGCCAGAATGCTCCAATAGTACTCTGCGGCTCTGTCTTCCCTCTCCATTGGTTTTCAACAGTGTGGGTTTACACTTCAGTTGGCTCTCTTCGTTGCCTTGCGCCGCACCACATGTCCCGGCATAGTCGACTCCTACCGCAGGGCCATATCCCATGTATCCATACTTTGTAGTTTTCAGTGGGACCCCCTCAAACATCACCTTCCCTGTCCACTTCACTGTGTTCCAAAGATCCTTTCTGGATTCATAAACTTCGTGTTCGCATGTGTTGCATAAAGTTAAGTCTTGTCGATTTTGCTCTTTTCTTGTTTTTTAAAGCCTCTCATCAAGTGAATTTCATTTTAGTGACGAACAATAGATCTGTTGTCAAAGTATGCTTTCCAGTAGGCCTGGCTCTGTCAAACATGCCTTTTGCTTTTTACGATCTTCGGTTCTCTTACTCTTACGTCCCATCCACTTTCCTTCATATTGTATGGGCGTCCCTCCCAAGGGACGAGAGACAGAACCTTTTTCACCAGAAAAAAACCTTCCCCTTTAAATTTAGAGGTGCACGGGGGTGCGGCCCAGGGAGCATGCGCTGCCCTGACTCCGCCCTCAGGCACCACAACTCAGTCCCCTTTTCCACATCGACTGGAATGGGCCGAATTCACCAGCGCTCCTGGGTTTGGCTTTGGCCATGTAATTCCACGTGCGGATACTTCTTCTCTTTGTCTTCTTTTTTATCATTCAGGTACACGGTCCTCGGGTGTCACGCTCCTCCACGGCGCATGCCAACTTCTACAGGGTTCAGCAGGTGTCCATCCTGCAACGCACTCTTTCCAACTTCAGACCCCACGCCCTCTGCCTATGTTGTCTTGGCCCAGACCACGGTTGGCAATCTAGTCCAGCGTGTGACTAGCTGTCCTCAAAAACGCTGAAGAACAGACTAGCCAGGTGGAGGGAGCTCTTTCAGAAGTCACCTCCAGAGGATCTCAAGACCTTTGTGAAGCATCAACCCAAGCCCGATATTCTCCATCACACCCCTCAAAGGAGGCTCCTTCTGAGACACTCGCCCGCGCGGGAGGGGCCGCTCAGGTCCTTGTACCAACACTTGCACCAAGGCTGCTGCAGCTACCGGTCTCCGGGCCGAGGGATCCTCGGATCCTCCCGGTGACAGTGTTGAGGGACCGACAGGTTCTTTTACTGATTCTTCCCCAGAGGGGCTCTGCCGTTGTACCAACACCATGGCCGAGGGGCTATGCCCTATTACCGGCAATACATCAGAGTCGGCGCCTAAAGACAGCACTACCAACCCCTGGGTTGAGGGTGCACACCTACCGGGCCTTGGCCCGAGGAGCAGGGTAGGCATTGTGATCCACACACGAGTCCTGGAGGAGGCCGGGCCCAGCGGGCCGAGCCACACGTCGCAGGCACATGGCAGGCAGCCTGACAAAATGGCCGCCATGCCAGAAAGAGGCACCCATCTAACGTCATTCCAGGAATTCGGCGAAGAACAAGTGTCAAGGTGGGACTGGCTTCAACCAGGTACGTGGCTTACAGCCTACCCCTCTTACGCACAGGACAGCTTTCCTTTGCGTCCCTATGGACAGGGTATGCAGCAGCCTCAGCAACCGCCCGCTACCCCATCAGCACCCCTTACCACCGCTTCAGTCGGTGAGGAGGTTTTCTTTGAGAGGTTCCTCTGCCTCATGAAGTCACCGCGGATAGGCGTTTTCCTTAGAGACGCCATCGGGGAAGTTATTCCCTTCATGCTTGAGGCACCACAGACGCCTGCATCGGGCCCCCAGGCCCCGGTGCAGCCGGCTCCACGCGAACTCTGCCGCTTCCTCAGCCTCCTGCTGCAGTCCCTGTACCCCATCCTCCGGCACCATCTACTCCTCCTCCTCCTCCTCCTCCACAGGATCCTCCAGGTCCGCAGGATGCAGACTAGGAGGAGGATCCGAACATGCCATCCTCAGCCAGGGCCTTCCACAAATGTCTTGCTGGGCTGACGGAGTACCTGGGCCTACCCCAACACGAGGTCGAGCAGCCGGTAGAGGGGTTTTTGGCTGAAGTCCTCACACAACGCCCAATCAGGGATTCCTATTCAGACCAATGTAGTCTCTGTGACCAAGAAGGACTGGCTCAAACCCCACTCAAGCGCTTGGGAGCCAACCTGAACGATCTCTCGGTCCACGGCACCTGGACTCGACAGGAGCATGAATACCACATCAATTGGCTAGAGCTGTACGCTATCTGGCTGGCGCTCAGGGCATTCCTACCACTTCTCAGGGGCAAGGTTGTCCTCATCCAGACGGACAACTCGACCAGCATATACTACGTCAACAAGCAGGGAGGCACCACCCCCTCCTCTGTGCAGACTGGCGATCAGCATGTGGGAGTGGGCCCTGGAAAATGACATTTACCTTGCGGCAGTCCACCTCCCGGGGGAATCCAACCTGGGAGCGGACAATTATGAGTGGCAGCTAACCTACTTCATTATTCAGGAGATTTTCAACCGGCAGGGCCGCCCCTGGGTGGATCTCTTTGCCACCTAGCACAACAAAGTGTCAAATAACAAGGAGGGTCCTGGGAGTCTCTCTGCCAGACATTAGTCCTGGTTACGAGAGCCTTACCCAGAGTCTTTCGCTCACTTAGTGTCCCCAGTTCGCCTCCTGGCAAGGTCAGGGCCCCGGTTCTCTGGGCGATGCATTTCACCCCCAGTGGACCGGCATGAAAGCCTACGCCTTTCCGCCCACTCCCCTGATTCACAGGGTAATTTGCAAAATCAAGGAATCTAGCCAACTCCTCATCATTCTAATAGCTCCATGGTGGCCTACCAGGCCATGGTTTTCAGAGCTGCTCAGTCTCTCGGAAGTGCCCCCGATTCACCTCCCGACAGGCCCAGCACATCTTCTGGCTCAGCAAGGGGGCAGAGTCATCCACCCAGTGCCAGCGAAACTAGCCCTCACAGGGTGGTACCTGAACAGGTAACGCTTTGCCACCATAGCCTCTCACTGGCCAATCTGGAGATCATGCAGAGCGCTAGGAGCAAAGCTACCAGGGCCCAGTACAAGAGCAAATGGACCAGATTCTGCCACTGGGCAGACTCCAAGGGAATCGACCCCCTGTCGTGCAGCTTGGATGACGTGCTCTCTTTTTCGGCACACCTCGCTTATTCAGGCAAGCAGGTGGACACCTGCTGCACATACCTTGCAGCCATTGGTGCTTACAGGAACTCTGAGAAGGGCATTTTTCCTCCTCCAATCCTATTGTCAAACATCTGACGGGACTCGTAAGGCTATACCTGCTTGTCAAGAGACCACACCCGGTGTGGGACCTTAACATAGTCTTTGGCGCCCTGGCCAAACCATTCAAGCCAATGGCATCCGTGGACATCAGGCTGGTTACCATCAAGACGGCTTTACTAGTCAGCCTTACCTTGGCTCGTAGAGTCAGCGAAATCTAGGCGCTGGTCGCCTCTGAGCCATATACCACCTTTAACAAGGATAAGGTAGTTCGGTGGACTCACCGGCATTTCTGCCCAAGGTGTACTGTCGGCTTTCCACTTGAATGAGGAACTAGTCCTTCCTATGTTTTTCCCCGATCGCAAGGACGAAGCTCAGAGTGCTGCACTGCCTGGATGTCAGGTGTGCCCTGAAATTCTACTTGGACAGGACCAACGGGGCTTCCACAAAGCCGGCACCCTGTTTGTCACTTTCGGTGGCTCAAGACCAGGCTATCAGGCCTCCAAGGCTTCCATATCCCACTGGATGGTTTCCACCATCAAAGAAGCATATGAGGGCCAGCACAAGCCGCTACCGGCCAACATGCATGCCCACACAGTCAGGGCCAAGGCAACGGCCACTGCATTCCAGCTCCATGTCCCTTGGCAAGTCATAAACAGGGCGGCCACCTGGGCCTCTCCCTCTGTTTGGCTGCCGGCTCTAGATCTGATGTGGCTTTTGGACAGGCGGTTCTCAGGAACCTATTTGCTTATGGAGGGTCTCCTCTCCAACTTGGGGCTACAATCAGTTGTAATCGCCCATACAGTATAAAGGAAAGGGGACAGGGACGTAAGAGTAATTATAAGTAACTCACTGTAGTGACTAACGTACTCTAAATCCATAGTCCCCTTTCCTCCATAGGCCCCACCAACCTCCCCCCTAATAATAATGGTGTCATTAAGCGTTGTTAAATCTATTGTCGATGCGTCGAGGTGTGGCACCAGAGGGCGGAGTCAGGGCAGCGCATGCTCCCTGGGCCGCACCCCAGCGCGCCTCTAAATTTAAAGGGGAAGGTTTTTTTCTGGTGAAAAAGGTTCTGTCTCCTGTCCCTTGGGAGGGACGCCCATACAGTATGGAGGAAAGGGGACTATGGACTAATAGTACGTTAGTGACTACAGTGAGTAACCTATAATATCTTGTCCCAGCTTGTGTGTGTATGTATATATCAACAGTATTTGCTATTTCAAAGCTAATCGCTACTTTGGCATAAATCTTTCTTCCAGCTTTTCTAATGTTTAGCCTTTTTATCCAGAAGGTCTCTTCTCAATAATTTCTTTAAAAAAACAGAGTAGAGAGATCTGTAAATATGAAGAAGCAGATGTTTCCAGTTTAGCTAGAAATAAGATTCCTGTTTTCTTGTCTGAGAATGAAATACTCATTTTTTCTTTTCTCCAAGAACAGTAAAAGCCAGCACTGTCAGGTGTACAAATGAATTGGTGGTATGTGTACAAATGTATTGGTGGAATGGGAGGTGAACACGTTAATCCTCCAGCACATTTGGATCCTGCGATTATTTAGGTGAGGGCCTATTTATTAGCAGACCTAATGGGGACTTGTTGAGGCAGTAATGTGCCTTGTGTTTTGTGAGTTCCTTGATGACAGCAGTGACCGCTTAGGAGTACTGCTGGTATCTACACCGATGGTGGTTTTGGTTTTCAGAATGATCCTCCTCTCCTGAAGGCTTTTGAGACATCATATCCTTCCTTACTGGTTACTGCTTTTGCACCACCTTATGGGCAGTCAGAATACATTTTGGTGCACTATGGACCCTGTGCTTGTAGTCGGCATGCTCCCATAGAGTAGATGAGGTTGCTTGAGCTTTCTGATCTTTATTTAGGCTATAAGTGGGTGTGCTATTGTTTTGCCTGTGGTTAACGAGTTTGACACGACCAAGTCAAGTCTAATTTTACCTCAAGGTCAGAGGAAGCAGTTCATGGGTCTTGGACTTGAACGGCCCTTTGCTGCCTTCAACTAGTTCTCTGCCTGTTGAAGAGATGGAAGAAGATGCATTTGCCCCGTTAGCCAAGGTCATCTCAACTTCTTGGTCAACGTGACCCCAACTTTAGGTTCACTCAATTTAGATATGGATGGGTCACATGATTGACTATTTGCCAGCTTCACTATGAATGAATTTGATTGCCATGAAAAATCAAACTCGTTTTAAAGTTAATGATGTGGGAACAAAATCCAAATTCTATTCAAAAGTACAGCTGCTTGCACACTAATTACCCACACTAAAGGCTAGAGTTTTTCAAGCCCCAACTGTGGGGTCTCAATGATGTGGCGAGGTTCCAAAACCTTTAAACTACTAAAGTGTTGAATGAGACCCCTGAAACCAATGGATAGTCCAGTAAATATCTGCATGTGTGGAATGTCCATGGCTGGAGAACTGCATATGCTCACTGGGTTTTGCACCTGTAGCAGAGATCTGTGTTTAGCATTACAAATTGGACTCCCAGTGAGCGCATCCAACATTTTATCCAAGATCCACAAAATTGGTACTATTGAGTTGGAAAAGTTAAACATCTGTCTCTTCCGCTGTTAAGAAGATGCAAGACTCTGACAGCAAATGTTTTTTTTTTAAAAAAAAAAGGTATACTGCCATGCACACACATTGTGTACAGTATCAATGAAGGGCATATTTCTGTGTTTTAGTATGAACTGCCTGTGTAACAATTATATGTTTCGTGTCTTCTGGAAAATGTTGCATGGTAAAATTCCACTTTGTCCTGTCACTGAGCATTTATGATGAAGTCTGTATATAAACCTTCTTTCGAAAGACTTTGTATTATTTGTCTGGCTGTGTTAATGTATGATCTTTGTGACATACCCTTTATACAATCATATCACGTGTTATGCGATGAAGTACTGAGCTGTTTGCTGCCATTGAACTGCAATTTTTCATGTCTATTTGCAACTTAACGCTGTATATAAAAATACTAATGGCCTGCAGCGTATTTTTACTTGGCAATTAAAGGGAACTGTTTTATTCTTTATGACCACGACTCTGTGCTTCAAAAATGAATTTCCTGAAATGGTTTGCAGTTGCCAACAGTAAAAAAAGTTCTCCAAGGTGCAGGGGATGTGACTACTACAAATAGCCTGAAATATTCTGTTAAATTTGCTCTTAGTGCCTCTTTTCCTGAAACTTAATTATGACACCAGCAGATGGCACTGCTCTACAAGAAATGTGTACTGAGAGCAGAAAGCGAACAATAACCTAGAGTCTTAACGCAACGCAGAAAGAAGCACAGTGAGTGTTTTGAAGTTTAATGAGAAATTGAAGTGGGCGCTCTGACATGGGGCGTGGTCTGTGCATCCCACACAACGCCAAATATACAGAAATCAACAGGTGGCTTTCATTGTCAGAAAATGTTCTACTTGTGTCACTCATCCGGCTTTTTTTGTTTTCTTAGGATTTGGAATGCAAGTTGAACAGTGCGGATGCGTTTGTTAAAGTAAAAAATGAGTCTAAAGAGTGAATACCTTTTATACATAATTGTATACAGATATTACCTCTGAGAAACCTGTTTTTTGTTATTTTTTTAAAGCAGAAATCTGCATGGCTAGTCTTGATCAGTGGTGTATTTAGGTTTTCTGCTACCCTAGGCCCGCAATTACCCACTCCCCAACTCACCTCTGCCAGACTCTGCATATTCACCAGATTCCACCCCTTCAACAAACTATTTCCACGTTGTCCAAACTCTGTCCTTTTACCCCCATTTTGTGACCAGAACATTTTAAGGACATTTTTAAGGTTGCAAGGATTAGAAAGTGATTGCTTTCTCTCTGTTAATTCAAGCCTGTCATCGTCAGTTGTGTTAGTTGAAAGAGTGTTTTCAGATCTCTGCTGCCCAGGATTTGGAGAAGGCAGTATGTTATACAGTTCTGTGCACTAGAGGTACTTGTTAAGGCCACTTGCCAACTTTCGCTTGGGTCAGAAAACAATCTTTTAGAAGATGCGATCAGGGCATAAGCTGTATGCCAACTGGACACAAGTGTGAGAAGGTACGAATGAGGAATTTTGGTTTCAATGCGAATATCAAGTTTCTCTCACAAATTGCCTGCTGTAGCTCTGAGAAGCAGTTAGACTGGTCTGTAATATTAATGCAACATAACTACATTCCTAAATCCGGTCTTGTCAATGGGTAAAGTTTACATATGAAATATATGCAAGTGGTACAGGCACATCTAATACAAATGTTGAATAAAAAGAACTCTACCCCCTTCTCATGGTTACAGCTCTGGTGTTGGCAGCGGGCCAAGTGTAAATAGGGGAAATTACCTTCTGCAGCTGATGTACCTCCAATCCCTTGGGCTGGAGCACCATTAAAATATGGCAAATTCACAATTAAACACTTCAGTAGAGTAAAAACAGTTGGTTAAGGTTCTTGCAATCTTTGGCTGTACATTCTCACAGTGGAGTAATTGATAAGTGCTATAGTCATCCCTAGTGGGACGGGTATGCTCAGATGTAGGTCCCGAGCTTGCTGGGCCTAGAGACCCAAGCTACTCCTCACTGATGACGTCCAATGAGGCCTAAACATGTCTGGGGATGCTTGTGGTCTTGTGCAGAAAGGGATGTGACCTAGCAGTACGGGCTGAACTGCCCCTTTTAGGGTTAGACCAAGCCTGGTTTGCATATGGTCTTTCCCCTACTTTACTGGCTTGGCAGGCTGAAAAACTGGTCTCTGGAGGGCTACCCAGAGCTGTGCCAGTGGTTACAATTGATGCAAAACCTTCCAGTTATCACTTTTTGGCAAATTGGAAATAAAAGCAGGTTACCTGCTGCAGCCCATGTACCTCCAATCCCTTGGGCTGGAACTCCATTATGGCAAAATCACAAGTGAAGTTTGTAAACTCTGCCTGGCATAAACACCAGAGTAAAGACAGTTTGAGAAGGTTCTTGCAGTCTTTGGCTGTGCATTCACACAGTGTAGTAATGGATAAGGGTGACCCTGAACATTCATGTGTGGAAAGTGTAGGGAAGGCATGGTATCACAAGTATGACACCAAGACAATGGATACAATTTATAAAATCTTTATTGAAAATCTTGGGGTTGGAGAAACTCCTATTTTTCCCTATAACTAAGATGGGAGTAGTCTCGACCATCAAACAATAAAGAAAACAGTCTTAGTGGAGTCCGTCAAATCAAAATGGCCTCTGCTAACAAAAACCTAATGCCTGCCCGATCTCTTGTACTAAAAGTGTAGAAAGGAGAAATGTATGCAGTGTTCAAAAGCATAAAGGTAGTTGAACCAGCTCTCCTCCTGACGTTAAACCTCACGGAGTAAGGTTGTCCTTGTAGGCAGGATGACACACTCTGGCTCGCTTTCTAACACTCTAAGCAGTTCCAAACCGTGGATTGAGGCCCACCTGGTCTTCCACGTTAAAGTATCTTTCTTGACTTTCAAAATTGTATTCCAATGTAATGTTCACAAAGGTCCCCCCTCTGCCGGGCTTTGACCTTACAGCTCACAGTTCACATAGGTCCCCCTCTGTGGGGCTCAGACCTCTTACGCCACAGTTCAACACAAACTTGCAAGGAGCTCCCTCCCCCAAGCTTATTGTACTTCGGGTCTCCCTCAATCGGGCTTGGACCCCGTGTTGCTGTTTGTTTGCCTTTTAGCTTCAAACAATGTACCTTTCACAGAGACTTTCGAATGGGCTACTTCCTTTTGCCAGACCACTCCGTTACTTAGTATCACTGATCTCGAAGCTGCCTTTTATTTCAAAGTTCATTCACAGGTCTGACGTTCTTCACGTCTCATCCACAAACATGCAGTCTTCACTTGTGATATGTTGCTACTTCATTCGCTTTAACACACACCGGTCTCTCGGGTTGCTTGCCGATGCACCGGCTGTGTGCGGTTCTTTCTTGTTTTGCTATTTCCAATTCACGAGTCAAGGCTCGTACTCTCCTTGACTCCCCAACTCTGCCGTTAACCCGGGAGGGCCGCTGGCGTCCTTGAAACACAATGCAATCTTCACTTGTGGGATTTGGCCTGTTCCACCTGTCTTTCGCGGTCTGTCGGCGGCAACAGCCTCCAGTAGGGAACCCTGGGGGTATTTGGCCCGCTGCTCTCGTCCCTTGGTCTGTTGCTCTGCTACAGTAGGTGTCCCTTTGTCCCAGAGGTTCTGCTCATACTCAAGCTCTGCCTTGCTCAGAGTGTCTTTAGGTGTTACCATTCGTGTGAGGAGAGCTATCTGGTATCAGGTGTGTGCACTTAGTTTTGAGTACCTGACTCTGCCTGACCCGATTAAGGTACATATCCAGTACAACGTGAGAGTTATTCTGGTTACTTTGTCACCCTCTTCCTCAGCCCAGTGTTTGTGTAAAAGGGGGTGGGGGTTGGGACTTCAGAAAATCCTGCAAAATAGGATGGGGTAGATGAGCAAAAAAGGGGGTAATACCACATCTCAGATTCGGTTGCCTCACCCCCACTCCCCAAAGACCCCTCACCCAAGTGTTCCTCCAGCACTAGGCCACCCCCAGGGTCTGGATCCAGAGGCAATGGCCATGCCCTGGCCACCTGAGAGAGATCCCTGGGGACCAGCGGGTGAGACACCATCTGGTTTCTCACAGAATCAATAGCATTTCGCATACCTGCACAATGCAGGCACCTTTTATAACCAATGAAGTGGTACATACTGTTTACATCATTGCTGTTTGTTCCATCATCCAAAATACCCAACAATCTAAGATTAAAATTGAGCAATGGATTTGGTGATCCAGCACAATATTACCTTTATTGGTGTGGTTTAGGCCATGGATCTTGCCAGCTTGCGTTTAAGGTAATTTAATTTGTTTAACTCCGTAGAGTTGGGTGAACTGATCAATACATATGAACATACATAGGAACATTTGGAGATTTGTAGTTATAGATGTCATGCTGTCGTTTGAAGTACTGTTTCACAGTAAAAACCCTACCTTGTATTTAAAATATGAATTTAAATATTACATATAAACATCACAGTAATGCATTGTGTGACATACTTTGCAGTTGGTTCTCCTGGTAATACTGAGTGTGCAGCAGAATGTCATCAAAGACACATGATAAACCCAGCAGGGGATGCCATTTGTCTGCTTAACACTGCTGCTTCTGTAAAGATGGCTGAATGGATATCTTTACAGTACACTTTGTTGACAGCTGTAAAACAGTGTGTTCCTTTGGCACATAGTGTTCGTTCTTACCCATCTATTTGTCATTTTAACCTGTGATCTATTTCATGCTTGCACCTTTTGGACGGCCACATACCTCTGAAATGTGGGGCCACGGAGGAAAATTTTTGCTTGTTTCTAAACATCATTTTTGTGCCACCTGTGGGAACTCTGTGCTTGATTTAAGCATAGGCATTCATTTAATATTGTTAAATGATGCATCATTTTAACCTTTACTTTTCTGAAGGGAAAACCTCCATTATGCAACAGTTTTAAAAATGCTTGTTGTGTATTTGTTTATAAAAGTGATTCCAAAGATAATGTGAAGTGGCAACAATAAAACCAATGATGTTTTGGCTGCTTTGCATATGAAAGATCCTTTTGGGAAGATAAGAGTGACCAAAGAGCTTTGTCACATATCTCTGTGAGTTGTAAATAACAAAAGCATGCTGGGTTTGGTATGCATTTCCTTTTTTTCTATATTTTCAAAAGTCACCCTTACAATAAAGCTTTGTAAATATCAAGCATATATATATATATATGTTGGGCCAGAAAAGACTTTAGCTATCAGAGTAGAATGACTGCTAACAGCTCAAAATTACTCTGGCATTGTTGTGGGTCAGCCAGACTCAGAGAAAAAAAGTTGGCTTTACATTTAAAAAATAAATACCGGTAGATTGAAAATAAACTGCAATAAAATGTCACTCCTGTGGCAATCTATGGACCTAGGCCTGGGCCTGTTCTGCCTTGTTTTAACTAAGTCTCTGGTCTTGATAACATATTCAAACCTCTATAAAAAAAAAATGTCCGACTCAGTTAACACAATTCTTAAACTATAAACCAGATTAATTGCGTCCTTCAGCAGATAAAGCATGTTCCTCAGGAGTGCGAGGTTCCATCTGATAATGTTGCCTGGGAAAAAATCGCCAGATAGGTGACTTTTCTTTTCCTGCACCCTAAAAGCCTTCCCCCACAAATTCTATGACGGGTATTATTTACTATTACATACTCCTAGAATATTGGGGGAAGGTTCTTCATATCACCCACTGGCAACCTTTTCCCAGGTGACTATTGCTGGATACCGGGTTTGAAGGGGCCTAACCGCATGTGACAGCAGATGGACATTTCCATCCCGACGTGTTAGTGGTCGCCATTCATGCAGCTGAGATCTCTTCTGCTGACTGCATGTCCAGAGTAAAAAGAGAGGCAGCCCAGCCCTTGAACTTGTTGGAGGGGAGGGGACAAAACAGCAACACGGTCCCTTAATAAATATGAACTAGGTGCGCAAATGGGTAGAAATGGGTAGTGGGGGATCCGAGGGGAGCCTGGCAAAGACCTGCCGCAAAAGTAGTTTTTGTGACTGCCAGGGCTCAACCCCGGATAGCCCACTTGCACAAAATAAGATTTAGTTTGTATGCAGGACTTTGCCTGCTCATAGAGTTCATAGCCCTTAGGCCCACTGCCTCTGCACAGTCTTCTCTTAAAGGACTTGCTAGGGAGTGATGTTATCACAATAACCAAGCAGAGATCATCTAGCAAAAGTGTTAAATCTGGAAGGGGGCCGGTTTCAGTATCCCCTACGGTCAACAAGCTGGATGCAAAGGTGTTACGCATCCACCCTGCTAGTAAAATATACTGCTTACACCAAAGGGCGTGCCCACCCAATAGAGAATATAAACCTTGTGTCTGCAAACTGAGGCTCTCCAATTGCTTTGAACAACAACTTTCATTACCCCTAGCCAGCATAGTGAATGATGAACGATCATGGGAGCCATAGTCCAGAACGTCTGGAGATGCACAGTTGCAGACCCCATACACCAACTGTCTGTCGCCTGTCTGCCACTCCTTGCACCTTATTCCGAATGTCTCTCCACACTCTGCTAGTAACCTATAGTGCATTCATCCCTGCTCCTTCTACTCACCTTTCCTATGCTTTCTTTAATCATGCTACAACTTCCTCCTGTCCTATCTCTAGTAAAAAAAGTACAACTCGAAACTCCCACTACTCTATTTTTCTTCTACATCCTTCCAACAAAGCTGACTAGCTTAACCATACCTCCTTCCTCTAACACCTATCCACCTCACTTCTCTTCCTCGAGATGCAACTTCTCTTCCTTACCTCATCAACTGAACATTGTACACTGGAATGCTTAGTCTGTGTGCAACAAAACCTGTTTTATCACTAGACCATCTTGCTATCACTGAAATCTGGATTTCTCCAACTGATACTTCCACTCTGGCAGCCCTACATGACTCCAAACTATCCTTTGTTCACTCTCCTCAACTGACTGACAGAGGTGGAGGCATCGGACACATACTCTCTTCCTGCCTCAGTGCCTCACAAATATCCAATGCTGTGTCCTCTCCTACTTCTTTTGAATTCACCATCTCTACTATTGCTCTGCTTCACTCAGTTCACATCATCTCCATTTGTCGCCTTGCTGGTCCCACTGGACCATTCTTTGATGACCTTGGCCAACTCATTGAATCTCTTTCCACCAACCATCACCTCATTCTCCAGCATGCGGTCTGTCATAGATTCACATGCTCATAAATATTCCCTGCTGTCAGGCTGTGAATCCTCTGTAAAAAGAAAACAGTTTTGCTTTAGCTTGAAGACTGTATTTCTCCTCTAAAGCAATCACTGTGCTCTGGGTCATACTGCCCCCATCCAACGACAGTCCTCTTCCTAAGCTCCACCCCTGGTGGACATCTTCAGATTTGTACGGCACGCTTCAGTGTTGGGAATAGTCTTCTTGCTCTCCAAGCTATTTTTTCATCTTTTGAGTTTTTTGGCAAATTTGGACACATTTTTTGACCGAAGGTCGATTACTGGCAGTGTGGACCCATTGTCGGCGAAGATCATCCTACATCACAGATCTTCCATCGCAGTTTCGAGTCGGCCCCGGCTTGGCCTACTTTGTGCCTTTCCACCATGTCAGAGGAGAAGAGGTGCCTCTTCAAAATGCGTGGCGTATGGTTTGAGGAATGTGTAGGTCAAGGATCGACACCATAAATGTTTGTATTGCCTGCATCCGGACCATGAGGAGGGATGCAAGATCTGCCATGGGTTTTCGAAGAAAACGGTGAAGGATCACTACAGCAGGCTAGCAGCGTGGCTCAAGTTTGGCAAGGCCTCCGACTATGCTTCCGGGCACGGTCATGCCTCACTCAGGACCAGCCAGTCTCATGAGCAAACTCCCTCAGAAAAGAGGATGGGGTCCTTTGTGGACGCCCCGCCCTCGGGGGTCCAAAAGAAGGCCAGACTCCACAACTCTAGTCCCACTGGGTTCACCGCAGCTGCTGGCCCAGCTTGGGGAAGACGCAGTCTCCATCACAAGCTACTTCTACAGCAAGCCTTCCTGTGAGGGGTATTCCTCTAAGAGAAAGTCCCTCACTCCTTCAAAGCTGTGCTTACCATCGGCGGACAAGCAGACGGAGAGAAATTCCAGTGTCCGAGTCTACTACTCGGCCTCCCAGAACAACTTCATCATCGACGATCACAACTCCGTCGACAAAGGCTACAACCCCCTCGACCTCTGCATCGACTATCATCACGTGTTTATCAAAGGGGAGGTCTGGCTACGAAGGTAGTGTCCACAGTCATGACAGCGGCCCCTCCTCGGATGTCCCTACTGCCACGGCGTGAAACAGCTGCGGCAGCGCCAGCTATGGCAGCGCCAGCTACGGCAACTGGCACCCCAGGGATGGGGCAACCCTCCCCCCCCTTGCCACTCCACTCCAGAAGTCTCCAGAAAAGGGTAGGATCCCTCCAACTGACCCTAAGAAGGGTCTGAGGGAAACGAGTGGCCCCATAGAAACCGGTGCAGATCTATACAAGGTATGACGAAGGTGACGATAATCTGCCACGGATTACTGTGAGCCTTGTTTTCTGGTTCAGGAGAAGAGGAGTGTCAGCCCAGACCTCCAGCCGCTTGCTCCTGTCGATCCTCAACCAAGGGGCATGTATTAGGACATTCTGACTACACTGCACACACTAGTGTCGTAAATCCAGCAAAGGCTGCCCCCCACACCAGGAACTGTCCCATCTCAGACCACCCCCACTCCCCCAAGTCTTCCGACCGGAGCACAGCACAAGCGTAAGTCAAATGACCGGGCAGGTCCGAGGCATCAACCAACACATCCACCACTGGGATTTGGCTCCGCCTGGCGATCCGGCACCGCACACAGGCACAGATACGGCTACTACTGGGACAGACACTGACGAGGCCGATGACTTTGTACTGGCTGACTGGGAAGGGCTGGGTGCGGACGAACCCCACAGGGCCTCTCCACCAGATGAGATTGGTTCCTTTCACGCCATGATATCCAGGACCTCAGACATTTTTCATCTGGTGCCTGAGGAGACTAAGAAGGAAGGATTACTCTACCAACGGCGCAAGTCTAGACGGAAGACCATCATGTCTGCTCCCTTGCTAGATATCTGGGAAGAGGGCTTGGCTCTGATGAAAGCACCACGCCGCCCAAGCGGGATAGACTTGAGAAGTACAGGGTCCCAGACTCAGCCCCAAGTGCTTTAGGTACCAACCTTCTACCGACTCAGTGGTCGTTGCTGCAGCCCGGAAGAGCTCGGTGAACACATTATCTGCGTCCATGGTGCCCCCTGACCAGGAGGGGAAGAAGCTGGACACAATGGGCAAGAGGATTGTTTATACTGCAGCCTCCACCATTAAGGCCGCTACTGCCCTGGCCATTCTGTCCCGTTATGACTGCCAACTATGGTATAAAATTGGCCCTATTCTGGACTTCCTGCATGAGGACAAGAAAGTCGAGGCCCTGGCAGTGTTCCAGGAGGGTGAGGTGGCCTCGGACCACACCATTACAGTGGCGGTGGACATCGCAAACACAGGGTTCTGCCAAAATAGGCAACAGAGTGTCTCTTCATTGGCACGGATGGCTGAAGGCCATCAACTTGCGATCGGATGTCCAGTCCAAAGTGGAAGACATGCCATTTGATGGAGAAAACCTTTTTGGCAAAAAAATGGAAGAGTCTCTGCAGACAATTAATACTGACAGAGACAGCAATGTTTTCGCTGGGGACCCTACAACAGCGCCGGGCTTCGTTCCTCAAGTGGGAAGTCCAACATGTTCTCCAAAGGGTATACCACCCCTTATCGACAACCCTCCCGCTGCACGACTCGAGTTGTACAGAGGCTGCTCACAGGCATACTGCAGCGGATGACGGCATCATCGCCACCCTTGGGCTAGGGTGTGGCGGCGAAGCAGGCCTGAACTGACTGTGGACTTGAGCCCCCACTTGTGCACATCAGTGGAAGGCTGGCTGGTGAGGTTTGTCAGCGTGTGGAAAACAATCGCCATGGAGAGATGGGTGCTGGACGATCTCAAGTAGGGGCATACCTTGGAGTTCCCTTTGTGGCTTGGCAAGAACAGCACGTGGCATAGCTGCTACAGGGGGTACATGCCATGTTAAAGAAGGGGGCGATTGAGCCCCTCCCCCAGCGCTTCCGGGGCTCCGGAGTGTACAATGGATACTTTCTGGTCTGAAAGAAGTCAGGCGGGTGGAGGCCAATCCTGGACTTAAGTTGCCTCAACAAGTACTTGAGGTCACAGAAGTTCACGATGGTCACGTTTCTGCACATGCTCGGCCAACTGGAGCAAGGCAACTTCCTGGCATCACTGGATCTGGAAGACACCTACTTTCACGTCCCCATCCACCGGAAGCATCGCAAGTTCCTGAAGTTCGTGGTCCAGGGGCAACACTAGCAGTTCAAGGCACTCCCCTTTGGCCTGAAATCAGCCACAAAAGTATTTACGAAGTGCCTGGCTCTGGTGGCAGCACATTGTTGTCTCAAATGCATCCACATCTGCCTTTAGCTGGACCACTGCCTCATCCGATCCTACTCCCAGGCGCTGGCGAGCCATCACACGATGAGGAGCGTGTGTCTGCTGACTGTTTTTGTATTTTCCCTAAATTATCCGAAATCCTGCTCTGAGCCATCGCAGAACACTCGGTTTCTGGGGGTGGGGGAACTACTCAACACAGTCACTTGTCTGGCATCTCCCTCTGAAGAGAAGGTGATGGCCATCCTGGGGAAGGTACAGCGCCTGTCGTCGGGTGGTGGGTTATGGTGCAAGCCGTCAAGTCACTGTTGGGCATGATGTTGTTCTGCACCAACCTCATCCCTCTCTGCAGACTGCAGATGGGACCTCTCTAGGAGTTTCTGGATGCAAGGTGGCTGCAGGTCTCAGGCTCTTGGACGAACAAGATTGCCATCAACAAAGAGTTTTGGCTCGCGATCCAGTGGTGGTGCCTGCGCCCTCACCTCATGCAAGGAGCTCCTTTCCTGGTCCTTCCGTACCAGCAGACGGTCACCACAGACACCTCCCTGGAAGGTTGGCTGGGGCTCACACTGGACAGTTGCAGGCCAGAGGCCTCTGGCTACCAGAAGAAAAGGCCCTCCACGTCAGTGTCCTGGATCTTCGGGCGGACTTCTGGGCCCTCAGATCGTTCCTGCCATCACTGAAGGAGAAGGTGGTGAGGATCTTCACAGACAACACCACCACCATGTTCTACATCCAGCAGCAGGCTGACACGTGTTCTCTGACCCTCTCCCGGGAGTGCTCAGGCGTTCAGGACATGTTCCTTGTCCCTTTTCACCTGGCAGGCACCAAGAACACCATCGCAGACTCTCTCAGCAGGGAGCTGCGTTCTTGCCACAAATGGGAGATTCACCAGGATCAAGTGGATCTTCTGTTCTTTGAGTGGGGCTAGCCCCAGATTGACCTCTTTATGACGGCAGTGAACTCCAAGTGCCAGAGGTTGGTGAGCAGGTTCCCTCATTGCCGAGGTGCATGGGGGGGGGGGTTGTCGTTCCTGTGGGAGGGACTCTTACTTTACAGCTTTCCCACTTCTGCTACGAGTGAACACACTGTGTCCCTGCAGGATGATACTCATTGCTCCAGTGTGGCCACAACATATCTGGTACCCGGACCTGCTACGTCTGTTGGCAGCTGCATCCATCCAGCTGCCTCTACTTCCTAATCTTCTTGCCAGAGAAGGCGGGGCGTACTGCACCACGATCCGGTGCTGCCGAACCTCAGGGACTGGCTCCTGCAGCTTTTGAGTTTGGATATTATTTGCTGCCGTTGCAATGTAAGGACATCCTGGCCAGGGCTAGAGCTTCTTCAACGTAGATGTGTTACGGCCATAAGTGGAAGGATTTCTCCATGTGGTACCGGTCTCAGAAGATCACTCCTCCTGCGTGCCGCAGCTTATGCTGTACTAGCTTTCCTTTTCCAAGGATGGACTGGCTCACCCCTCTTTCAAAGTGCATCTGCTGCCATATCCCATTACACCAGGTAGGCCTTCCCTGTGGTTGCACAGACTCTTCAAGGAATTCCTTAGAGACCTCTTCAGAACTTTCCACTAGTGAAGGTTCAGACCCCACCTTAAGAACTCAATGTGGTCTTGACTGAGCACATGGGGAGCCCCTTCTGGCCCATGCACCAAGCCACACTGAAGTTTCTCTTGTGGAAGACAGCTTTCCTTGTGGCAATCGCCTGGGCCAGGTGGATCAGGCAGATCCAGGCCCTGTCTTGTAAACAGCCGTACTTGTCCTTCCATGCTTCAAGGGTGGAACTGCATACACACCCCACCTTTATGCTGAAGGTGCCATCTGAGTTCCACCTCAACAAGTCTTTGGTGTTACCTCTCCTCTTCCTGAATCCATCGTCGCCAGCGGAGAGGGCCTTGCATTCCCTGGAAGTTGCTTGTGCCTTACAGTTTTATGTGGCATGCATGAATGGTTTTCGGAAGACTTCTCAATTGTTCGTCAATTTTGGACCTGTGAATCACAGGAATGGCTTGTTGAAGGCTTCCATCTCCAGATGGCTCTCAGGCTGCATCATGCACTGTCATTGGCTGGCTAACAGACCCCTTCCAGGCCGGCTGAGTGCCCATTCCACCAGATTAATCGCAGCAACGATGGCGTTTCTCTCTAGTGTGCCCCTGCTCGACATCTGCAGGGCTGCTATGTGGAGGTCCACGCACACCTTCACAAGGTTTTACTGCATTGACAGGGATTCCACGGAGGAGGCCCGGGTCAGCCAAGCAGTGCTACACAAACTGTTCACTTGAGATGAGTCTTTTCCAGGGGTTAGTGTTTTTACTTCTGTTGAGCCTTGCCACCACCCATGGTTGTGTATATGTACTGCTATGTAATCTTTATTCATGAGCATGTGAATCCATGTGAGACCCGATGCTGGAGAAGGAACAAGTTACTTACCTGTAACTCATGTTCTCCAGTATGTGTCTGGCATGTATTTACAAGTAAACCCTCCCATCTTCCCCTCTCTGCCTCTTCTGGTTCATACTGCCACTTTACATGCTTTCCAAATCTGATGGCCACCAGGGGTGGAGCTTAGGGAGAGGACTGTCATTGGATGGGGGCAGTATGACCCAGCGTACAGTGATTGGTTTATGATATATGATATGATAGATTATTTATAACGCGCTTAATACCCAGAGGTTTCTAAGCGCGGACCCGGGATCAAACCTGTGTTGCTCTGTGTCGACTTGCTTCCAAGACGAGCACATTGCAGCTGAGCTATCCTCCCGAGACAAGGAGGGGAAATGCAGTTTTCAAGCTAAAGCAAAATGTTTTTCTTTTTACCAAGGATTCCCAGCCCGACAGGGAATCTTCGTGAGCATGTGAATCCATGCCAGACCCATGCTGGAGAACAGGAGTTACAGCAAAGTAACTTGTTCCCCATCATGGGGTATGGCATGGATTCACATGCTCATGAATACTCCCCGTCGTCAGGCCGGGCATCCTTGGTAAAAGAAAAACATTTTGCTTTAGCTTGAAAACTGTACTTCTCCTTTAAACAAATCACTTTCCTTTGTGTCATACTGCCTACAGCCAATGAAAGTCCTCTCCCTAAGCCCCTCCTCTGGCAGCCATCTTCAGATTACTACCGCACGTTTCAGTGTTGGTAGTCCTCGAGTTTTGCTCCGTGAGCTACTTCTTTTTTCAATTTTTTTTTGATGGAAAAAGTTTCAATTTTTGTCAAAAAAAGAGCCTGTGTGGTGTTCTCTCGATCTGTCGACAGCGGGGATCCATTTGTCAGTGAATTTCAAGCGCCCCTGAAGGGCGTGGATTGTCGAAGAATCTTGGAAGTTTCCAGTAGGCCATTAGGCCTACTCTGCACCTCCGGCCCTGACGGAGAAGGTAGCAAGGTCCCGTTTCTGGCACTGCACCAGATGCATGCTACGGAACGTGTTTGTAGAGGACAAACACTTGAAATGCCTCTATCTTCACCCAGACCACAAGGAGGGAGAGTGCGAGATCTGCCTCGGCTTCTCCAAGAAAACGATGAACGATCAACACAGTAAACTGGCAGCGAGGCTGATCGCCAAGGCCTCTGCCCCATTCCCCGAGCAGGGTCATCCCTCACCTAGGACCAGCAGGTCCGAGAAGCCGGCTTCTAAGTCCTTTGAGGGCGCCTCATCCGTGGGGGCCCAAGACGAGGCCAAGCACCGCTAGTCCAGCTTCACCGGGGTCGCCGCGCAAGCGGGGCATGGCAGAGCGCGATCAACATCACCATCCGCCTCCATCAACAGCCAGCGATAGAGCTCCTCCTCAAAGAGGAAATCACCCAACCCGACTAACCTGCAGGAGAAGCCTGAGAAGTCAAAGGCTAAGGAAAAGGCAACCGACCTGCCAAAGAAGGCCCAGGAGAAATCATTGTCGATGATTGAGCTGGTGGCTGACCCCGTCAAGGTAGCCCCTACCTCCGATGCGGGAGGCCTCCACTGTGACTGTGATAAAGCCGGCTGGCACGCTGGAGAAGAGAATGCTGTCTCTGAGCTTGGCGCCGAACCCTCAGGGTCCAAAAAAGAGGATGTGAGGTCCCAGTCAAGCCCCAGGCCATGGAAGTTTCGTCCACGAACGATGAGGACTTGGAGTTCCCTACACACGGTCTACGAGGACGCGGAGGACGGCGGCGGAAATGACGGCACGGGGCCTAGCATTCTGATCATGCAAGATCCACTGAGGGATGTATCCCTGGACATTCTATTGACCCTGCACACTTTGGTGTCTGAAATCCAGAAAAGGATGCCGCGAGCCCCGATTCCGATGGCCCCAGAGCAGTCTCCGGCTAAGAGGAAGCGTCGACTGACGCCCCCATTTCAGCCTCCTCATTCCTCATCCGTGTCTTGCCCTTCCCCTGTTGGATCCCGATACTGGGACAGACACGGTGACGACAGATGACAACATCGTCATGGCGGGCGGATCTCTGCAGCCGAGAGCATCCCCACCGGATGAGGAACATATTGAATGCACCAGTTGGTTAAAACGATTATTATGGATCAGTGAGACCCTTTGTGCTCCAGCTGGTCAGGTAGGTGATATAACTGTTTCCCTAGAGTTTTGATGCACATCAGTATGAAGATATACAGATGGAACCCAACGAGGGAGTTTTGGTTGATATATATCACAATGTTACAATTGTGAATTCAGAGTATCAGAGACACTGTACAAAGATGCATGCAATCGGAGGGTCACTGGTGATAGTGATTGAGAGAGATATGCACAGGTCTTTGAAGATGGAAAGGTGGTTCACATCAGTGTTGATTTAGTCTGTATGTACACCACCTTTGGCATGTGTAGCTCTATAATCCATGTATGACACAATAGAAGACATGTTGACTGTGTCTTTTTCTGGAATAATGATGGTCATAACTTTATTATGGAAGAATTGGATAGATATGTACAAGTGGTCTGTTTTCGTTTTATATCTACAGTTTTTGCTCCTGGATAAGGGGTACTTTACCCCGAAACGCGTTGAGCATTGAATCGGTATCAGAACATTAAAGCAAAGTTTGGGTTTGAAGATCCTGAGTGAACATGCTCTTTTTTCATTCTTTATTGAAAGTATATTTCTTCTAGATTTTAATTGTTTGTAGCTGTCTAGGCAGCATTGTGGTGTGCAAGGGACGGCAGTGTCTAAAGTGTCCAATCTATGGAGTTCAAAGACTCGACACTACTGACCGGCAGTACCATATAGCAAGACTTCTCCCTCTGGCAGGCGAGTTGCATAGCACCCTTTTAAACACTTACAGTCGTGGATAGAAGATCTTCCATTGAATGTATATGGTGTAATCTAATACTCATAAAAAGCAGCACCGTTCTAGTGGTTATAGGTTTCTGGCAGGAAATATATTTAGTTGTTTTTAGGGTCTAACCGGTTCAGTCAGATCAGTCAAGCGAGAAGAAACCATAACCTATCACAGATCAATATGACATTATAAATGAAAATATTCTACATACAGCAAAGTGGAAGTTTACTCCTTGGCACCTATTGAAGTTGTAGGACGGCCCCCTGAAGTATGTTACCTAGCAAAGTAAAACGGCCTGCGGAGATGAAGTAGAACACACGCTATGTGATGTCTATTGGAGGCAAATTGGTTACTTGGAAAGAAACCATTTTTCTTGGCAGGCACAACTTTAAAAAAAAAAAAGTTGACCTAATTTTTATGTTCGTAAAGCCTCATTCAGTATCAGTTTCTGGCTTATCTGAAAAACATGGCCAACCGGACATATAATCATCTGGACTGGCTGTCCATAGCCTGGACGCCCAGATTGTCTGTATTAGGTGGGGAAAATGACACCTTAATTTCATGCATATTCTTTAAAAGCAGTCACTGTTTTTCCCTTCTCCATGCCCTCCTCCCTTTGAGACCCCTCCCACCAAAGACCCCTTCGTTCCATTGTGGGGCCCCCTAATTTCTGCAGCTTCAATCTCCCAGTTCCTAAATCTCAGGACCTCATTGCACCATCCATTTTTTGCGTGGCAGCGCCTCTATAGCCAACGAGAATTCCATTAATGTGCATCTCATCACCACCAGTGGGCAATATTTGAATCTACAAACTCCTGCTCATTGACTGAATACAATCCCAAAATAAGATCTTCTGGATTTACCTTGCCATCTTCTGGTTTCATTAAAGTGAAACCCTTGCCCACATCTTGCTAGTAAGTCTTCTCACACATTGTAGGTATGTTCACCAGGTTCCTTTCCTCTGTGCCACTCCTTGGTTACTCACTTTGCTGTGTAGAGAGTGTATTCACATTTCTGGGCATCAAATTCAACTTGAATTAAGTGAAATAATGTGGTCTTTCTTATGGTAGGCAGAAAGTATAGTTTATGTATCAATTTATTTCAATTGTGCCATATTCCCTGGAAGAACACTCTTCCAGGACCCTGGATCTCTTGTGTCCTCAGTTCTAGAATCATAGTCTCTTAAATTGGTGTAAACTGACTGTCGCAATGGTATGCTACCAAAAGAAAACAATACATCTACTAAACCAGAGTGATAACTTAGATATTTTCTTTACAGTCTCAATATCCTTTAACTGGATATACTTCCTCTCTGTGACTTATTCCCTGAATTTGTCCCTTTTCCCCAAGTGGCAGACACCCTGTTTGGGACTAGAGAGGTGAGTCTGCTAATCTCAGCACCTGCTAGGGGACAGGAGCAAGCGGGATCCCACTGGGGGTGACTCCCACTTGGTCGACAAGGCATTCCCAAAAAGGGATTTAATTCATCCTCGGGAATTGACCAGTAAAATTGTATGTATGACCTGTTAGAAATGGTTAGTGTAGTTTCTGACTTTCACCAGACACTCATTATGAGAAACCCAGAATCAACAGATCATCTTTGACCTCTTCAGCTTGAAACGTAAAGAGCCACAGGAGCAACACCCAATGAGAAGGAAAGGGAAGACATCCAGAAGAGCAAGCCAGAGGAGCCAAGGAGCCTGCGGAATGCTACACTCTCCAGAATGGTCGGGAACCAGCCAGGCTCGACCAAGTGAGTAGAGAGAGAGACCGCCCTTGCCAGAAGTGGCTGGCCAGCTCCTGCCGTCCATGGTGCCAATGAACCAATGAGCATCCGGCTGAAGAGGAAGCCAATGTGACAAACTGATGTAGGGAACCCAGGAAGAGGCCGAATCGCGGTTCCACAACAGCTGAAGAGTCTGCCTCCACTGAGGAATGCGAACATGATCAAGAAGGTATGCGGCTGTTGCTGAGAACAGAGTGGGGATGAAGAGACTGTGCAAAACCCCATGGCACGGTGAGAGACCAGAGAACACTAGGTGTGGTGAAAGCCAAGCAACCCCAGGAAGGGGTAAGGGACACGATAATTCACGGCAGGGTGAGACTGTCCGGAACCCAAGAGATGGTGTAAAAACAAACACCCAGTTAGAGGTGAAACAAGCAATACGTGGTGGAGAGAAAGATACAAACCCAAGGTCGATTGAGAGAACCCATACTCCAAGATGGAGGAATCATAATTTGATTGCTTTAGTCAAAGACTGTTATACGAGAAAACTAGGAAGACTTAAGACATTCTTATTCTTATCTAAATTATCCAGCTAGGCACAGGGCCTCGAGACATCCAGAGACACATTTGGGTGAGGTCCAGAGGCCAGCCACCATTTCAGCTATTGAGAAGGAAACCCTTTAGAAATCTGTTCTGGTCAACTTTGTTGGTCCTTTTTATTTGTGGTAGGATCAGAACATTGTTTAGATTAGGCTTTGGGACAGAGGAATATGTTTGTTTGTTAGACTTACTGATTAGCACTGTGTATTCTTTTTCTTTTTAGATGGGGACAAGATACACTTTAGAGATGGGGAGTGTATAGGCCTACTTCTTTTTGTGTATTAAAACACATGTTTTGCCATGACGTCTTGTCCGCCTTTTGGGTCTGACTTACAACACCTCGTATTATTTACATACCCTGTTTTTGTATGTTTTCCCTCTAGGGTTCAACGTTGAAGACCTCATCAAGCTCTTCCATAGCTATGGCCATTGTAGATTTCCTGTCTAGGCATGTAGGGTTTTTGAGGAAGATAAAAGTTGCATCCCTTCCATCGGCTTCCCCCTTTGGGAAAGCCTCCTCCAACATGGGGTTTCTCTAAGACACATTTTTTTGGAGCTTGTGACCCCTTCCTCGGATATGAAATCTCTTGCTGCCATCTTACTCAGTTTTTAACGAAAGATCCCAGTCTACCCTCTACGCCTCAGATTTCCAATTACTGCTGTGTACTGGGACATTGACAATTCTTGAGTGAAAGTGTATCCTTCTGTTCTTAAACAAGCCCTGGAGTGTCACTGGAGCAGCCCGGAAGATGGCCGCCTAGTCTGGGAGCTCCGGCCCCACACTATCCTTATCTGAAATAACTCCTGTAATATCCATCAATAGGATACATTGGTGATCGTCAAATTTAGCGGAAAGGACATAGCATCTGTAGACTAAAATTGACGCTTGTCTGCTGCCTGCAAGAGGCGCAAGGGACACTTGCAGGCTGCGCCGGCTGGGCGTACTACGAGGCCTGCACGTTCTACCCCTTGGGCCGTCCACCAGCTCCACTCGTCACCCTGCCTGGCGCCGCTGGGGGGTGGACTATGCTGGGGGGTGGACTATGCTGGGGGGTGGACTATGCTGGGGGGTGGACTATGCTGGGGGGTGGACTATGCTGGGGGTGGACTATGCTGGGGGTGGACTATGCTGGGGGTGGTGCACAGAACCCTGGCCTTCCGTGAGACCCTGTGATCAGCCCACCACGATTACAACCTGACTGCAGAGCTGCGGCCGTTGCCACAAAACCCTCACACAATTGGAAGGATCCGACCTGCGACATTCAAGCGAGGCCGTGGCGTCAATTGCAGCGCTGCTGGGACATCCGGGTCCTGCCTTGGCTCTGCTGAGACCCCCCCCCCCCCCCCAGGCCGGGTGCTGGGCGACACGGAGATCCCCGTGGGGAGCAGTGTTTCCATAAATCATGTCGACCTCAACTGCTGTTTGCCACCCCTACGAACTGATTGGCCCTCCTGATTCAGCCCGGAATTGTGGGGTGGGACTTTATATCCAGGGGCATGAAATTAGTTGTCACCCTAATGTGAAAACACACATATTTCTACACACTGTTCATTAGGCTAATGCATTGCAATGTTTTGTAACATTTCGGGCATAAATTAGTCTCTAATGTATTTGGTTCCATGTGATCATGTTCCTGCAAAAATGTCTAACAAAAAATGGCTGTGGTTTGCAGGGCCACTATCTCATGCAGGGGACCCACCCACAAACCCCCAAAACTTTTTTTCTTCTACAAGGGGAGCGGGCGACACCCCTGCCCCCCTTTACTCCATATATAGTCACCATATATAAACTCGCCACTGCGTTTTCCCAGCGACCTTATAAATGGGAATAATATCACTAGATGCCATGTATTTATGCAGTGCACTGCTTTCCTTAGAACGCATTGGCTTTTTGGGATTATATCTCTTGCTGCGCTTTTTCTGCGCTCTTTGTTGATTGCTTCTGTTCTTATTCTGTCTGTGATACTAAATCGGACATAGAATTAAATAGCTACATTTAAAACCCAGACCTCTGTTCCTTGATAAGCAGGACGCCAAATACCCGACTACAATGAAAGAATAGTTGGAAACCCAGCCAAGTGGATCTCGGGTGAAGGAATGTCAGTGACACAGGCCATTTCCACTCACCGGAGGAGCTGTTTGCCGTCCTTCACCCACGCCCTGCATGTACTAGCTCCAGGCCTCTGACGTTCGCGGGCAGCCTTCCAGCTAAATTACTCACTGGACCACCAAATCCACGACCAAGGCACCTACTTACCTCCACATGGTGGACCCGGTTCCTTTAACATCACCCTGACTTGAACCACCTGTCCTGAAGACGGTTCGGTATTTCCACAGCAGCGCTGTCCCATTATCTACTATTATTAAGCCACTGCTTCCAGCTATCTGTACCGAACCAGAAACACAAAATTGTGTGTCGACAATGTTAGACAATGTTAAATGTATTGCCACTTAAAACGATACATAAGAGATATATACCGTTTGTCACTCTGCCTACTAACACACAAAGATGCAGATCGAAATATGCTTAGTAATGCATTTCTTCAGCACCAAGGCGCAGTTTGTAAAATCGTTTTGTTCTCTGTTAGTGTAAATTAAAAAACCCTGTTTGTTTGCTATTTTTTGCATTTGTAGGTTTTTTGTCTATCTGAGCTAGTACTTATCTAGCTCCACTGCAAACCTGCTGACCCTATCTCACGCCTCTGGTTAGGGTAGCTTTGACTCACTTTTCTCTCTCACCTCATCAATGAGAAGGAAATGTCACACCGAATCAGAAATGTCAAGCCGAAGGACATGCCCCACCTTTGCCGTCATGTCATTGCGCCTCAGGACCCCACGTGGCAGATACCGTCGAGTCAACTTCTCGCCCCACAGTCACTGAAGTACCTAGGCGACCGATGATCCCATCAACATGCATCTCTCATTTAATGAGAGCGAGCCAGGAATGATGTAGAGTTTGGTAGATTTTGCTGAGATGTTGCGCAGCTCTCATTTTGGCCTCAGCCATAAGTGAGACTGTTAGGCAGAAACCTGTGCAGTTCCCTCTGGGACCACTGCAAAAGATTTAAGACTACAGGTGTTTAGCAGTAAACCCACTTGGTAGCAGTCTGTACCACACAGATTCACTTGGTAGCTGTGGCTGAGCAGCCAGACTTCCCTCAAGAAGAGTTAGGCAGTATACAGAGTATTCACAATAGGTCAAAAGAACACAGTAGAACAAGCAAACACTGACCAGAGCTTGGTGTAAAAGAGATATAATTATTGATTTAAAACCACATCTAATAAAACACAGGCACTAATATTAAGCAATTCAAAAACACGGTCACTAAAAGATATACACTCCCTTAAAAGGATATTAAACAAGTCTTAAGTAAAGCCCCACTTATTTTCAGACAGCAGTGAGCGCTTAACGCAGATGGCACTCTAATAATTCGGTTTAAAAGTGAGAGACAGGCAGAGCATAAATTGAAACAGATCCCAACACTTTCAAAAGAACACAGCAAGAGAGGAAGGCAGAGTCAAACCATGAAGTTAGAGTTCAGAAAGCCGGATCCACTTTAAGAGGATCAGAACGAAAAGTGTCCAAGGTCACACGGTTGAAAAGTGCACAAAAGTCTCAAAGGTTCAGAAAGAGTTGGACCAAAAGAAAGGGACAAGTTAGTCAAGACGGCCAGCCCAGTCCAGAAGGTTAAAGGATTATTATTACCTTGTAGCAATCTTTAGAAAGGGAGGCCTGGCGGACACGGTACCTTAAAGTGGTGAGAATACTCCAGCGGGGGCAGTTGTTCCTGGCAGTGGATGCAAGTCGGTGCTTCGTCCGGGGGAAGAGAGGATCTCGTCGGGGAGGAAGACAGGAGTCCGTTGCACTGCCAGGGAGGAAACCAGCCGCGGAGTTCTCAGTTAAAAGGAGCGGTCCTTTTATTTGCAGTCCAGTGGTAAGTGGCTATCCGGTTGCCGGGGTGCTTGGCTCGGGCAATTCGACCACAAGACGTCCTGGGATGCGAGAAAAAGAAGGTAAACTGGTTATGCCCACCAGTCAGGGGAAGAAGACTCTCAGCCGGGAGATCTCCTCTGTCGTCGGGAAGTGGTGAGTCGGTTCCGCAGGGCTCCTCCGGTGGTGTTGTCGTAGCAGGTCGGCTCAGCTTCTCCCTCGTCGGATTCTCAGGTCCTGTGGCGACTTCTAAAGTTCCAGTCCCAAAAGCCCTGCTTTTATACAGCACACCCCCATTCACTCAGCCTAGCTGTCAATCAAACATGCTAAGTGGTGAGCCGGCCAGCTCACCACTTGGGCCAATCACACAAGAGTGCGACTTGAGTTACCAAGGTAACTCAGTCCAGGGTGCCTAAACCCCCTCCTACACTCCCTTTGGTACCCAGACAGAGTGGCACCACTTTTGGAGGCTTCTGTGGAGAAGCCCGCCAAAAAGTGGAACAAATGGCTCGACTTGGGTTGGAGTCACAGAAGAGAACACAAACGCCATTTTAGAATCGAGTCCTGGCAAAAAATACCAACAGGCGAATTAATATTAAATAAATAAACCGGCGGTATGTTCGAGGCTATAAGAATTAAATAATTAAAGTTGGTAGCCTCGAACAATGGGAAAATCCCATAGAGATATATTCGCTGTCGAATATAAAAAGTAGTATCCACTGCCACCAGCCAAAACTCGATCGGGGTGGACAGAGACGTGCCCCCTCGACTAACGGACCCCGGGGCAATCGAATTGCCCCGACCAGTACGTCCACAATATGATGGTTTGTACTGGTTTCTATTCATAATTTGGGACTAGTAAAGCCTATGGTGACTTTACATGCCCTGGGAGACAGTAGTCAGTCCCAGGGTGTGGAGTCTATGGTGGGGTGTCACTATGTCACCCCTGTGTCACTGCACTGAGGGTGCTATGTAACACACATAGTAAAAACACATGAGACCCTATTGAGTAAAAGACCCCATAGCCCATAAAACACATTAACAGTCAAAGGAACCCCTCAAATCATGGCCAAGAGTGTGAAGAAAAGAGTCTCACTCTTGGCAGGAGAAAAAAACAAACTCCAGAAATCCAGCAAAGCTGCTGGGGGAGTCACTAGGTTAGGAAATTCAGCCTAAACAGAGAATTCTCCCTAACAGAGACTGACCCAAGTTCCGCCCCTATATATTCTAGAGTGAAGCTCACAGGAAGCCCCAAAGTCTCTTTCCAGTTGCGTCCCCCTATGAACGATGCAAATGTTTTCTATCTCCAGACATCAACGAAGCACAATCGACACCACTTTGGCTTGGTATGAAAAATGAGTTTTTCTACAAGAGAAAGATCTGCCAGACAAAACAAATGTAGCTGGTTATGACTTAAACACGTTATCCTCGCTCTGTGGGGTTCCAGCTATTGGCCAAGGCTTGCTTCGAATGATGCTAGAAACTGATCTCGCTGCAGCTGGATTCTCGCTAAGAAACCTAAGTGCAGGGGAAGGCTGGAGTTTGTAATAGTTTGCACCGGGGCTCCAGCGGGAGCATGACGTTAACCGACTGCAGGTGCGGCCGAGCCTTTTGTGATGACCGCACTGCAGAGGCTTGTAAAGAAAGTTCAAAGAGCCACCCCTCTCAGAAGCAGAGCGTGGCCGTCTGGAAACCAAAGAGAACACCTTCTCTGCCCTTTTTCTTTTAAAGACCAATTGGGGAGAATTGACATTTATGACTCCTTGGGTGAATGTGCTTCGACATTTACGTTTGGTCGATGGGACACATTTGAACATATTGTGTATGACAAGTGTGTGAGACCGAATTCCCCTTTCCTCTATTCACCCCTATTGGGTACCTTAATAGGAGAGTTCTATTCGTTGTCAAAATGCTGGGTCAACGGACATGTGGCATCCCACTGTGAGGTCTCAAACCACTCGTGTGCCTCTCTGCCGCAGCAAATCACTGTCTACATCAGAGGTCTTCAAACTATGGGGCGCGGCCGCCTCCCAGGGGGGGCGCCAGAGCCCAGCATGAAATGTGTAAAAAAAAATGTTTTTCTTTTTTAGTTTGCAGGATATGGGCAGGGGCGGCTCACATGGTCAGACTGGACCATAAAACAGCTCAGGCACCAATGAAAATGTGTCCCACAGTTGCAAATGGATATTCATTCCTTTAGGCACAGAATGTTTCTATAGTACCCAAGTGGGTGTTTTTGGTTAAAATGTAAGCAGATTGTGATATTAAAGAATATTTATTCAGCAACTACTAGCTGCATAGTGAAGTAACTCATCAAACTGGCCCACATTGGCCCAAAAGAGTGACCCATTTTGACTGGCCTACATTAGCATTTTGTGTTTTTGGTACGGGCGTTGCCCTAATACCCCATAGGCCAATCCGAGCCTGGTGGCTCATCCATAATGGGCTCGTCAAACCAGTGGCCCACTCGCCCATTATGGAGGAGCCGAGGAGCCAGCCCAGTCAAACATTGAGTACTCCCTCAGCTGCTTTTTCCAGCTGAGGGAGTGTTCCTGGGCTGGCTGAACTGTCAAAGGGAAAAACTGTTTCCCTTTGACAGGACAGTACCCCAGCCACACATGCTCACTGAGCTATGCAAGGCTGGGGGCGTTTTGCTTTGCCAGCCTTGCATAGCTCATTGGAAATGCCGGCTGTGGCACTGCATGTCTGTATGTGTGAGGGGGAGCTCCTGTGCCTCCTCGCACATACAGACAGAGCAGTCCCTGCAGAAGGTACGTTTATGTTCATTTATTTTTTTATTTAAATAGTGTATGGATGCATATATGCTTGTGTTATGAGTGAGTGTATGGTGACGGGTGCTCGTATGAATGATAGTGATTGCTGTGTGTGTTTGTTTTGGTCCGTTGAGCTGATTTTCTTTATCTATCATAGATGTCTAGTCAAAAATACCCTGCTTTCCCCCTTCGCCCCCCAGCGCCAATTGTAAACTGTTTGGGTTTTTACCAATTTTATTTTAAACGTATGCTAAAAAATGCAACATTTTAACCCATTATTTAAAAAAATTTACAGTGGAAAACCCCCCCGAACCACACTTAATTGGTTCGGGGGATGAGGGGCCCAGCGACTGTGATGGGAGCAGGTGGGGGAGCCCGGGGACTATACTGGGAGTAGGCTGCGGTGACAGCGCAAAATAGTTCATAGCCGATTGTACATACTGACCATTTGGCATTTTTGGGGGGCCCGGCCTGCCCAAATTTTGCTCAGGGGGGGGCCCAGGCCAAAAAAGTTTGAAAACCACTGGTCTACATCAATGGGGAGTTTCCAGTAGAAATCTTGCTCTGCAGGGAAAGGGTGGTGAAGGCATGGAAGTGTTTTTTTTGTGGTCCTGTTTACTTGTTTTCTGATTATGTTTTTTACCATGTTTTTTATTTGTTGTATGTTGCACTCTAAGATCTTTGGGTGTGTGGCGCGTCATAACACATTAAATAAATAAATGCACAGAGATACCGATAGCTGAAAATATCAGTGGTGGGAGGGTGGGGAACAACATTTTTAGGTGCCCAAAGCAGACAGAGCAATTTTAAACCTAAGAACCATGCTTAAATTATGTGTTTCCAAATGTGGCGTTGACCAACATAAATAGTTAAATATTTTATTTCCATGTCTCTGTTGCATTTCGAAGATATGTGAAATTGAAATCAGCTTTAGAACTATAATGCAAATAAATATGACTACGTATTTATAATGTGCTACATGCCCAAAGCCTCAGAGTGCACATTAACCAAAGACATGACAACGCAACACAACTGCATTAGATCACGGGGGAGTGGGGGAGACTCTAATGGACTCCTTTTGTTAAAGAGGTGAGACTCCGCCGCTCTTTTAAATCTTTTCAGGCAAGATAAAGCTCTTATTGAAGCTGGCATTAGCTGTATGGTTCAAAGGGCGCCCTGAGTACTGCTGGCACAAATGCAATCATACTGGCAACTGTAGCACGTCAGCCCTGAAGCAGTATGAAAATACCATGGCAAACTGACAGGAAACTCCCCTAAGGGAACACTTGTTTCATCGGGTGTTGAAAACACTGTCGGCAGTAAAGTGCAGACCGCCGGCGGTAAAGCACGCTACCGCCACCGGAAAATGGATTCCTGCCAGAGTTTGCAACTACAAGAAAACTAGCACCAGCTCATAGATAGGACTAGCTGTGAAATGGTCGTAAAAATGCCCACCCACAACGTGGCCATTTGCAGGGGAGGTGGCAGTTCTCTGTGACAGGATTCAGGTGGAAAGGAGGGCCACGTGGAAGGGGCGGGGGGTACCCAGGGTGAGGTCGATTGTATTTGGGATGGGCTGAGAACAATTGTATGTCCTGTATTGCTTCACTGTTACGATGATACTAGATGAAGTGGGTGGCATAGCAGTCGGTGATGTTGCTAGGTTTGTAAAAAATCTGGGGCTATGCTAATGTCGGGACTCGGGGCTAGCTAGGCTTTTGGTTTTAGCCCCCGAGCTTCTATCCGGGGCTACAACCAAAAGACCAGGGGGTATTGTCGCATCTCCCTCCCCTTCCTAGCAACACCTCTGGTAGAAGTTGACATGACTGCTGCTACATAGGATGACCAGATTTAAAAAGTAAAAATCAGCGACAGGGCAACCAACATAAAAGTAGGACTATCTCTTGAAACGGCCATCAAGACACTACACTTCAGTAGCTTTTGGAGGAGAAAGGGGTTTAAGTCTTACTGTTCAAAGAAACACATATTAGAATTCATTTATCACAAACGAACACTGCCTTAAGTTGTAAAATGTAGCATGTCTTCTGTGCATTCCTGCCTGCCAACTATGAAGGTCTTCTACAAAAAACCGGAACCACTGCAGTTTCCAATGGAAACATAATCTTGAGAAAGGTGGACAGAGCACCAAATACTGGGACAGGCCCGGCAAAACTGGGACATCTGGTCATCCCAACATGAAGGGGACAGACCATAACACCCCAAATGAAGCTACCAACAGCACTGCACATCACTGACTTCAGGAACATTCTGACCACTTTTGGCAAGTGTGCTGTGATGTTAAGGTCAGCTGTCGTATGCCAAGCGGCAACGGCCACTATTCATGATCCGGCTAGACGTGCATATATGCATCACACATGGAAAGCGCAACAACGCATCAAAGAAGGGATTCATTAATTGCACAGAATGCCCTGTACAATGGGAGCAGTAGATGGGATTCACACAAACATACGAGCACAGCAGGGGCCTTGCTACGGGTGGGGGCGAGGGGACTACAGCCCCGGATAGAAGCTCAGGGGCTACAACCAAAAGACTAGCTAGCCCTGAGTCACAACATTAGGATAGCCCCGGATGTTTTCCAGACCTAGCAACACCACCACAGCTATACCACCATTAATGCGCAAGTAATGTGCAACACTGAGTGCCTATTCCCATACGCATTCATGTGCATGCCAGCGTCAGAACATGAGTCATACGTGTTTGACACCAGATTTTGAGGTTACCCTTTTAGATGTCAGTCCCATCTCATAGTATTTAGAGCTGACTGCTAATTGTTTAACTCTAGTCTGTGATTTTATTTTTTTCTATGCTCGCTCACGGGTGGTATTTTGCTTGCCCCCTGACTTTTAACCAAGTTCGGTTAGTCTGTCGACTCGCATGGAAATAGTTGCTGTTACTTTAGGGGTGGTACAGAGGCCCTTCCTTATTGAGGATGGAATCTCCTTTCTATTTCCATTGGTCTCGACACCGGATATAAGCGCATTGCGCCGCCCCTACTTCTGAGCATAACCTGTTGGAAGTCAGTCACGTACATTAATAATTTGGGTCTCAGTGCTAATTGTTTTAACTTCAGTCTGTGATTCATTTTATTTGTATTTTTGCTCAATGTGGTATTTTACTTGCCCTCTGCTTTTTAACACTATTAGATTATTTGTAAACTCATAGCGAAAGAGTAGTTATTGTGATATTAGCATCAGTTGATGCCCCCCACTTTAATGAGGATTGAGTTACCTTTGTATCCCATTGATCTTTACCCTGGAGGTAAGCGGGCTATGTTCTGCCCACAGAACGGATGCACTGAGAGACGCTCAAGGCGAGACAGTCCACAATGGGAAGCCACAGCCCTGGAAACTCAGTAGCTCTCCTTACTTTGACTGTAGTAAATTATGTTAATGCTGAGATCCTTTACTTTCTTACAGTAGACCCAATCGCGTTCTTGCAAAGGAAATTTAAGTTGTACTGGAATTCAGTGTACGGATCTTCCCGTATAGCTCGGTGAAGATCTATTCTGTCAAGGCTCTCCAGTACAATGCCCTCCTTTAAGGAATGCAAAGACCTAATTAACATCATGCAAACCATTTTTTGGAGCTCTACTATTGAATTCTCGATCAGCGCTAAAGCACAGATTCAAGACTGATGACTTAAAAGATCATTTTCCCCCCATACATATTTTTTATCACTGAACTTTGGTTTACTTGAGGGCTCCTTTGATTTATTCAATGACCTCATTACAAGTTCTCATCATATCCTGACATGTAATTGTGAACACAAGCGTGGTTGTGGAGGAATAGCATTTGCTTATAAACACGTCACCGTCGCCAGGCTAGTAGTAATGTCTGTCCCCTTATGTGAGATGTTGCTGTAAAGTGTTCAATTGATGACTTACAAATACTGTATATTTTGTGTTTCTCCAACATCCCCCTAGTCTCTCGCCCACGTTTGCTGACCTTGTAGCTCATTTACTAACACATCACCCTAATCTCACCATTCTTGGAGATTTCAGTGTTTGTGCTGGTGACTTGAGTAATTACATGGCTCTCAAATTATTTAAGAACTTCGGCCCTCTTTACTTGAAAAAGATGGCTCAGGGCCATGCGTATCCACTCTGGCAATCACACTTCAGATCAAGTAGTCATGATATTAAATTTAATGTAGAACGATATTCCTATCCTTCTAGTATGGATGAATTATCTAGCAATTCCTTTTATAATTTCTTGGCCCCCTAATAATACCATCACTGATGCCAAAATGTTGAAAAGGGTCTTGCATCATTTAGACACCAATATACTATGCTTCAAAATTCAGACCTGCGAAAGATCGAGGTACGGTGAGTTCCTTCACTTCGAATACCTTAAAAAAGACGAGTGTTAATGCTTTAGGCACTTTGCATTCTCTAACACAAGAGATGGTAAACACTGGGACAAACAAGGAAATGCCTCTTTTACCCAAGAACTTGCTCAAATTAGTTTATTGGAATGCTCCTTATAATTTAAATGGGACAAGTCCTACTCAGTTGACAATTTGGTGACCATCTGTAAATGAATTGTTCATTACGAAGCAACCATTATCTATACCAAAAAAGCCTTTTCACGCAATTAGAACAAGCTGATGATAAACGAACCATGGAGGAAGAGTAATGAAAGTATTTGCGGCGAATGCGTGTGTGTGTGTCACCCACACTCTATAACGTATTCACAAAGCCCTCTTTGACCACCTAGACGCCTTCGGCATCGCCTACAGTAACTATGCTTATAACACGCAGATTCTCCTTCTCACCGGCTCCTACCTCGATGATGCTGCTACCCTGAGCTCCATGTCACATGGGAATTGGCTTAGCATGACCCCCCATTTCTTTTGGATGGAGTATCTGTCGGAGGACTGATGGTGATGTGAAGAAGAAGATGGCGACTGTATGGAAGTCTGGCATTGATCTGTAGCCTCCTCCCTGAAGATCCTCTGTGTCTGGTGGAAAATCCCTGAGATCTTTTATCCCTACTGCTTGCGGAAATGATGGCGTTGGTGATATCTGTTCCCTTTGAGGTGATATTCAATTTTTCCACCAAAGAGATTCTGCGCCTCGAAGGGCATCCGAAAGGATTTCGCTCCAGGCGAAAGTTTGTCTATTCATCCAGACTTGGCGCCTGAGAACTGCTCAATGTGCATTCTGGATAAATCCAAAATCTGCTCCATCCAAGGCTGAGACAATGGCTGGACGGAGGCAATCTCGCATTCCGTAATGATAGACTTAGTGTACATCAACTGGCAGAAATGTATTCACCCTGTGCCTAACTCCCAGAAATTTTGGGCTGACACTGTCTGCGTATTAGCTGTCTTAACAGTCATTGATACCGGAACCTTTCCATTTATGGATTCCATCTACCTTCCTTATCGAGTGGAACTATCCAAGTAAAAACGGGGTTCGTGAATCTACATCTTGCTGTGATCAGACTCTAGTTTCAGCTGCCTCCAAAGGCAGAGTTGAGGCATGTTGTGCACCTTTATACATATTTTCCGGCCGGACTGTGATCGCTGGTACTAATGACAATGTCTAACTGATAGCCCCGCCTGACTAACATGTTGTGTCTAAAATGGGAACGGTTGTGATCGTATGACAAAGCTTGCCCTTGTGTGTTCATAGAGGAGCAACTTTTTTCACTTTTGTTGCGACCCTACACTCTAAGAGTGCAGATGCTTTTGAACCTCTTGTGTGAAACATGAGTATGTCACTTGGCTACCCTGCCAAGTGAGTATTGTTTCTTTGGTTTCAGAACAATGTAACCCTCGCATTCATCCTCCTGCGGAGTGCGCCATGGAAGCTCACCCTCGAACTGTTCTTTTGGTTGTTGATCTGCGTACTCATGATGGTTCATCCTGAGGGTCTTGCTTGGGTTACAAACTGGCCTGATCTTCCTTCTGAGAGGAGGCATTGGACATTGTAGGAATTAGCTTGGTCTGAGTGGGTGCCGGCAGTGTGGAGCACCATTGCTATTGGTGGGATAGGCATAGGCCTCAAAGATGCAGTGTAGTGACTCCTCTTCAGCAAAAGAACCTACTGTGCCTGGATGCCAAGGCTGTCAACACATCGCTGAATTTGGGCCTCTGGCAGAGGGATATAACAAGTCTGCCCCTTCTCAAAGGGAAAATGTGACCCTGCTATCTTTGGATCTCATTTGGGCATGGGCTGTAGACTGGACTGGCAAATTACACGCCATCCCATTGTCTTGTCTTTTAAGCTGTGGGACAGCCTAAAACCTTCAAGAGGTTGGTTCTCTCTCTCTGGTGCCATCTCCTGTCCTAAAGCTTTGCTCTCTGTGTTAGGAAAGATTGCCATTCCTGTGTAATGTTCCCTCCAGTTGTGTACCCCCAACTTTTTGCTGATGTCTGAACACCATAGTCTGACTTTACCAGAGGAGCACAGCCTTCTGCTGCACTCCCCTGGGCTTTTCTCTCACTTTTCAAATGGAAACGGACATGCCCTTAAAGACAGTCAGTACTGGGAGACTTTGTTTCCCTTAGTCCTTGTCCATGTTGCAACTTTTCTGCAACATGTAACAAGTGTACAGTACAGTGTACTTGGAGTCATTTCCAAAGGCCCAGATACTCTCAAAGGATTTTATTTTGGAGAGGTGCAGGTGTGCCTTGGACAGGGCTGGTGGCAGCTTATCATTTCGGATATTTTTAACCCTTTCTTGCCAGGTAAACCGTAATTACGGTTTGGCACGGTAAGGTGGCCTGGCTCCAAAAGGGCCACGCTACGAGGTTCTTTGTCCTGTCCTATGGCCATCTTGCCCCTTCACCTTCCCCAGGTCGAGCCGACCCGGGTCAGTCCTTATTTGGGCATGCATTTTCCCGTGAAGCGCCAAGCTTTCGCAGGCTTCTGCATGGCTTGTGTGTGTACCTCCAGGATGTGGGCTGGAGCGTCTGGTTCCAATACACATCCCGGGTGTCGGAGAGTTTGGAATGCGGTGAATGCCTCGAACCACTGTGGTCCATGATTGGTCCACGTTATGGTATGCCTGTATGTGAGGAAATCTCCCATTGGGTCCTCTTCATTTTGGCGCAAAGGAGATTCTGGATAAGAGAAGGCCCCACCATACCATGTCGATCTCTGGATTTCTCACTGAATGAAGGATAGGATCCAAGTATCCTGAAACTAAGAAGCCAAGTCGAGGAACCGCTGGTGACCCGCTGGAAGGTTTGGCACCCTGAGCCCGCTGTCGTCCCGCTGGACCCCTCTGCATCTGATCGTCCTAGAAGGTCTGCAAAGTTGCTTCGACCCAGTGGAATAGTGGGACCAGCTATTCTCGGCACCTTCATCTTAACCTGCAAGTAAGCTTTTTCGGAAGTGCCCCTGGGCCATCCAGTGGACTGACCAGCTTGCGCAGTGGTTGGGCTCCGATACCGCCGGCATTTTGAGGAGGCCCTTGAAACTTGCCACAACGGAAGCTCTGTGTTCACGGCACTCGCACCAAATTTCATACACTTGGCATTCCCTGGTCTGGAGTAAAGTGAGTGCACCTGAACTGGAGTTTACGCGGTTGCTGTGTCACCCAGCCATGGTGATGAACTTTGCAAGTTCCTTACAGATGTGGTACTCTGTGCCCTGAAGCCTGCTGCAGCGAAACTGTCCTGATCCATCCACCAGGAGCGGAGAAATCACCACTGTCCCGTAAGGGAATCAACTCTGTAACTTTGTTGCTGAAAGCTGCAGAGCTGCGAGATTGCTGCATTTAAACC
The DNA here is from genome assembly GCF_040938575.1 of Ambystoma mexicanum. Taxonomy (NCBI): domain Eukaryota; kingdom Metazoa; phylum Chordata; class Amphibia; order Caudata; family Ambystomatidae; genus Ambystoma; species Ambystoma mexicanum. Next base: position 882,927,888 of record NC_090939.1, read on the forward strand.
TGCAACCGAAGTGGACTCGACTGCCAAAGTTTGGTCCAGAGTGTGCCGGGGCTTGGTGAGTAATCGCAACCCTAACCGGTGGCCACTAGTGCATCCATCCATTTTTACACACAAGTGGTCCCTGAGGGCCCCTCTCCTTTCCACTGCTAGTGCAGACTATTCCCAACTCTTGGAATCGACTCTGCCCTCAAGTGGAGGCCCTTCTCGATTAGTGGGAACCTATTCTTCATCCCCTCAACCACCTTCCTGAGCTGCTACAGACCCTTGAAGAGATCCTGTTTTGCCCATTTGAACTACCGCGTGCGCCAGCAGTGCAAGTACATATGAGCAATAGGCTCCACTCTTCTAAGTGATTGGTCTGCATCTTAGAAGTATGTTGGATGCAGAAGGGACTAAAGACTATTTGCACTGCCCGTTTCCTCCCCCTTTTAGGTTGTGGACCCATTTCGTGCATTAACCCTTTAGACCCTATTGGTCTTGTATATATGTATTTAGATAGGATTGTGTTGGTTTGAAAGTATTACTGCGATTTGATTCTGTGTTGAAACTCAAAGGCCTTGAAATACATTTATTTGTATTTTTAATATATCTACACCTGACAAGGAGTGATTTGTAAGTGTCCTTTGCTCTGTGTACTCATTGAGGTCTTTCATTCGCCCTCACCCCTCCTGACACCTAGTCTTGACTGCCGCCATAACTACCGTGATTGGTCTGGCTTGTCCAGAAAGTTACCTTGTTCCAAGAAACTAGGCTGGCCTTCTGAACCTCCACCCACCAGGTCAGAGTTCATACATCTATCTTAACACTCTGGTATTGCGGAAATGCAGGATTGTGGACACAAGTGGAGGACCACTGTCACAAGGTAAATATGGCCTGCTTAACTCTACGCCAAACTTAACTGAATACATCCACTCCTTCGCTCCTATAACTTCTACCTCCTCTACCTCCAATGGTCCTTATCACCACATCCTGCTTTTCGAACTCATCCGGACTAGCCCTTTCTAATGTGCCTGGATGTTTCTGGGGAAATGTATGAGGTTCCAAAACTCAAAGCAGATGATTGTGTGGAGCCCAAGCTCCATTTCGCAACTGAAGGTTTAAACTAATTACCCCTTCTATTCCAGGGCCGTGCAAGCTGACTAAAAAGGAACCTGCACTTACTCCTCTGTAGTGAATGTTTATTCACAAATATCCTGTATAGACAATGGTCCCGGGTAAGGTGAGGTAGGTGCTTTGGCACCAATTTTACATTCTCTGTGCTTTTTTTTCATGTAAACATCGTTTGCATCTCCTTCCGTGCTCCCCCTTCCCCCTCGACCCATTTCCTGGTGTGTCTGAGCTTTCACCCGCAACCAGACCATCTCCCGACCCTGATTGGCCACCCTCGTCTGATAATTTTGAAGAGGGTCTAGACACGGCAATCTATCGCCCACCACATCACTATGATCCCTGGTAAGGTGAGGCAGTTGCTTTGGTGCCAGTTTTGCATTGCCTGTGCCTTTTTTTGTGTACATATCGTGTGCTTCTCCCTCTGCGCTCCCCCTACCCTCCCAACTCGTTTCCTGGTGTGCCAGAACTTCCTCCTGCCTCCAGACCCTCCCACCCGGACCCTGGTTGGCCACCCTCGTATGATACCTTCCATGAGGGCTGTTAGGATTGATTTTCTATACTCTGGACAGATGTATAGAAGGCCAACCAATATTGTGACAGGGACGACTCTGGGAGCTGTAACCAAACCAGTTCAAGGTAGCAGTGACAAGAGGTGTAAGTTAAGTCTCAAGAGGTGGTGACCATGTAAAGGGTACACAATGAGTACACACAATGGGAATCACAAATTACACTTAGACAGTATGTACACAAATACAGTTATTTATTTATGCCATGCAACACCATGAAAAATTACTAACAGGTATAACAGGTAGAAGTATCAAACAACACTAATAGATACACAAATAGCACAAATCAAACTCCTGTAAAAGAAAGTGCAGATTACTTGTGTGCACTACAGGTCAACAGTGAATGAACCGTAGCTTCAAATGTCCTTCCCTAAGTTATCTGGGGCCTTATGCCCAAAGGTCCGGGAAAGTTCAGACACAGTTTGTGATGCAGGAAAAAATGAAGGTAGGGTCTCTGGTGTTGAGTGAACAGTTCCAAGGGTTAGAGGACAGTGTATTCTAACTAATAGAAGTGTTCCCGACCTTCAGAAGGCTTGACGCTAGGACTCCAAAATTTTTCTGGCGTACGTTTTGTAGGACAAGCTGAGGATCCCCCAAGTTCCAGGCCTCAACTCAGAACAGTGACGTTGGCAGCACGGTAGCCCAAACTCTGAGCAGGTCAGTCACAGGACCGTCCCGGGACACTTTCAAAGTCTCTTCTTCGCAGGGTACCAAGTAGACTTTGGGCATGGATGTTCCCTCCACTCCAAGGGTCGCAGCTTCCTCGCAGGACTGCTGAAGATAAAGTGCTCCACCTTAACAGCAGCAGAAGTTGGTTGCCAGGCCTCCTTCAGTCGCATTTTCGGTCTCTTCACAGGTCTTACAGCTGGGCAGGAGTCTTGGCTCCTTCAGGTTACTCCAGGGTCTCTGAAGAATAGGTGCAGGGGTCCTCTTATACTGAAAGCCAGGTAAGAGCCGAAACACCCACTAGCCAATAGCAGGACTAGCCACGCACACACCCCAGCAGTGGTCCAATCAGGACCACTGGTGGGAACACTCATGCATACCACTCAGCCATACTGAAACCAGTTTGTGGCTTGGGCCCAGGCAGTCCCAGCCCACATCCTGCCAGCAAACGCACATAAACCTCCAGTAGCTCTTCAAAAGCTTCTGCTTTCCCAGGCCAAGATATCCTTATAAAAATGCTAAAGAACAAGATGGCCAAGGATAAGCGAAAAAACCATGTGGCATGGCCATGTTTGTACACTAGCCACAGTTAGTAGCCAAACGTGGTAAACACAGCAAGGCTAAAACGAAAAGCACCAAAAAAGTCACTGCTGCCACCAGCTTGTCCATTTAGCACAAGTAGAGTAACCAAAAATCCTTTGAGTGTTAGTCTAGGGCAAAACAGAGTGTCCTCAATAGTACTGCATTGTAAGATGCATTGTACAATGATAAAAGTTACCAGAAGTGATAACAAATTACTAAATGTAGTAACCAAGTCGCAAGACTAAGGGAAACAATGTTTCCCAGTACTGACAGCCTGAAGGACATGTCAGTTTCCCCATACCAGATGAGCAAAAGGCAGTGTAGTGAAGTGTAAGGTTTCACTGCACTGTAAAAAGTACAGGTCAGGATAAAAAATAAAAGCAAAAAGTTTGGGGGTCCATAAAAATGGAAGCAAAGGTGCAGTAAAGAGAAATCTCGCCCACTGCACCCCGGTCTGCCCCTCCCCTGATTGGCTAACTTTGCCTCTATCACACAACTCACGAGGGCAGCCTCCTGCCTGGTGCAGCCCGGTTGTCGAAGGACAGCTCTTGCAGAAACAGCTCAAGACAGTGTTGGCCCTTGTTAGCCTGTGAAGGTGCAGTCATTAACCAGCAGTGACTGACAAGGTAAGTGTGGCTCGGGCAGGGGGCACAGCATTACTGTACCCCACTAAACTGACCCACCACGCTTTCTTACCTTATTACCTAACTGTGTATCGTTTGCATGTAGCCGCAGTCATGTGGTAACCGTACCTCTCATGTAAGCCAACTGTGTTTAGCTTCTCAGATCTAGGTGAACCCTGTCAGTCAGCCTTACTTCACATCTAGTCGAATTGTGTTAGTCAGCTAGATCTCACATTTTGACCAGACTGTTTGGTAAATCATAATTTCTACGTGTTACTGCATTTACTGTTGTGCCCCACTTTAGGCCCTTCTCCCTTTATCCAGGTGTACAGGTCTGGGATTGCTGCATTCACTGTTGTACCCCCTCTCTAGGCCCCCCTCCCTCTGTATAGGTGTGTCAAATTTAGCTGTTACTGCATTTACTGTTCTGGTCCATTTAGGTCCAGGAACCCAAAATTAGGTATTACCACATCTACTGTTGTGTACCTATTCTAGGCCTTCCTCCATCTCTATTGTGCATACTGTGCTAGACTGACATATCTTGCTTTTAGGCATATTTTATTAGTCGGTCATAACTCGCATTTAGGCATATTGTGCTAGTCTGCCATAACTCACATTTAGGCATACTGTGCTAGTCTGCCGTAACTCGCATTTAGGCATATTGTGCTAGTCTGCCATAACTCACATTTAGGCATATTGTGCTAGACGGCTCTAATTTAGGCATATTATGCTAGTCTGCCATAGCCTGCATTTAGGCATATTGTGCTAGTCTGCCATAACTCTAATTCAGGCATACTGTGCTAGTCTGCCGTAACTCGCATTTAGGCATATTGTGCTAGTCTGTCATATCTCGCTTCCAGGCAAATTGTCTTGGGTAACCATATTCTGCGTGTGAACCAATTGTACGCTATCTACTGCTGTGCCTCCACTTTAGGCACTTTCTCCCTCTATCCAGGTGCCCCAAATGTAGGTAATGCAGCATTTCCCGTTGTGCCCACATATTAGCTACTTTCTCCCTGTATCTGTGTCCCCAGTCCAGGTGTTACTGCATTGTACCCCCATTTTGGCACTTTCTCTCTGTATCCATGTCTCCCCATTCCAGGTGTTAATACATTTGTGGTTGTGCCCCCATTTTAGGCACGCCTCCCTATATCCAAGTGTCCCAAATCTAGTAGTTGCTGCATTTACTGTTGTGCACCCAATTTAAGTGCTGTGACATCAGGTTTGGGCAGTTCTATGACTGCTCAGGTTACCCCATACTAGCTTTAACGACTATGGTGCCTTAGACTTGAGTGTCGCTTTTTTGACCCAGGTAGCTCAAACCTAAGTCCTCTCGAACTACTGCTACTGACTCACTCGCACAATTCTCAAACAATTCTCATTTGCTGCAGTGCTGCCTCACACGACCATGACTGGTATCTCCAATCTGACAGGGACACCACGACAACCGAGAGCGCCTCTCTACCCTCACAACTCTGATCCATCTGTATCACACATACCCAGAGTAGCACCCCAGCACACACCCACTCACACCTTGTACCCCAACCCACAAACAATATGAACCCTCCTGCAAGTCAAAAAGCACCCCACTGACCCCATTTCCTTCACACCAGCACCTTATTTTACTAACCCACCCTGCATGCCACAACTCCTCTCTATCTCCAACCCTTGTGCTCAAACCGTACACTCTGACCCACCTCACTATTCCTCCTCGCACCACACCCCTCCAACTCTCAGTCCACAGGAGCGTCTGGAGCAGCAAGAATCGCCCCTCACCTACCCCATAGCCTACACTCCCATCCTACCTCTCCTCACGCCCAGTCTCCCCCTGACACCCAGCGAGAATGACCCACACCCCCCAACTTCTACTCTCCGTGCAACATCCAACTATTGTGCCAGAGGAGCCCCCTGGTGCTACAAACATCACAACCTCCTTGCCACTACTGCGCCAGTTCAAGGGAATCCCCCTTCCAGATCAGTCCTCCCATCCCTCTCCAGTTTAGCCAGAACCACTAGGATCCCCTCGCACCACTCCTTATCAAACACTCACAGGTGGTGCTCTCTGCTTCGCACCAATAACCCTGAACCTCTGCCGGTTTGCACACCCTCCCTCTCTTCCACTTCTGAACTGGCCGACCCCACCCTCAGTCCCCCCCCCACGAAACCCCAGCGTTATCTAGACAGCCTTATGCCACTCGCACCACCAACACCCCCTCCCCCGCCCCATCCTGCTGAGCATCCTCCTCACCTGCCAAGCCCACTCCCCCACACACATGCCCCTCCTGCCTCTCCTCTACATCCCCTCGACCTCCATCTCCAGACAACCCCCTTCTGCCCCATTCCCTTCTCTCAGCATGGCACGCCTTGCTCTTTCAGATCTATTGCTTCATTCCCTTTCCCCTCTGACGCCCCACCCTCTCTCACACTCCTCTTGTACTCAAACGCACAAAACTCAGGAAGAGAGACCGGCCCTCAACCTCAACTCTTCATGCCTTGCCATGCCTGCATCGGTCCACCCACCTCACCGTCCCTAGCCCAGCTGTCAGGAAACCACCCTGATAGACACAACTCCTATTCTCCCTCTTTGAAATCAACCTCTCGCCCACTACATATATACCGGACACGACTCCCACTCAACTGGCCGAACTCCACCCACCACATCGGCACCACTCACCCTCCATCCACTGATCCCCCTTCTATCCTCTCATTCAAGCAGGCCACTACCAGTTCACTCTTCCTGTCCCTGATCTCACTCCCCATTCCCACAATCGGAACCCCTGACCCACACCTTCACCACCCCTCTAGTCTCTTGGACTGTTCAGGCCCTACCGACCACACCACCTCCCCCCATGTGAACGACCCCTGCCCACTCATGCCCCCCCCCCACCCCCCGAGTCCATTCGGCCTCGAGCATAAGGGGATCTACTGCCACGTCCCATCAAGTCACCTGCCTGCTATTCAATGTGCGCCACGTGATAAAAACAGACACAGCATCTTTGACCACTTATCCTCTGACAACCCTGATCTCCTCTTCATCACTGAAACATGGTTCTCAGATGATTTAAAACCAATTGTGCATGAGGCTTTCCCTCCCGAATACTCACTCAACCCCCACAACAGACCTTCCAGAGATGGTGGAGTAACGATCCTCCACAAACCGCACATCTCCATCTCACTTACCGAAACCCAGCCCTGCACAGCTGACTGTGAATCCCTTCAAGTCAAACTCTCTCTGTTGTCCACTCCCTCACACAGCTTCCTACTCATCTAAGGCCACCTGGATACAACAGACATTTGTCCCACAGTCTCTGCGGCTCACTAGCCACCACTCCGGATAACCACCCAGCACTCGCCTTTTAACATCTGGTTTGACGTGCCCAACAACTCCATGACTCAACCCCTGGTCGACTGTCTAGAGGCACTCAACCTTTCTCGGCATACCACAGGTCCCACCCTCATTGGAGGCCACACCCTTGATGCAATTTTCTGCTTCTCGGACCTCGTTTCAGTGTCCAGCCCAAAGCCCTCTTCTGGACAAACCACTCAAATATTCCTTTCTCTGTCGGCACACTGCCCCCTTCTCCCAAGGTCCCCCCACTGTTCCCCCTCACCATCATAAATGCTGGATAAAGGTCAAGCTACTACTCATCCTCACTGAAGCCCCCCTATGCACACTCCTGACATTCCCTGCCACAGATAGACCCATACCTATCGAATCCTTTGACTCCTGGCTTAATGACTCACTCCTTCCTCTCACCCCCTCCTGTCCCGCTACCACCAACAAAGCACCAACCCCTGAATGGTTCACCGCCCACCTGAAGGCTTTCAAAACCCATAATCGCTCCCTTGAGCACAAATGGCGAGCATCCAAAACCCCTCGTAGCAAGTCACTGTTCGGCCACCATCATCGTAACTACAAATCAGAGATCCGAAAGGCCAAAAAAGCCTACTACAATAAAAGAATCCTGAACTGCCGCAGCAGCAAAGAGCTCGACAGGATCATCACAGAATTTTTGAAGCCCCCCTGCATCACTACTGTGTCCATGTAAACACTCTTCAACTCCCTCGCACAACACCTCCACAGCACTGGACAGGACGGCCACCCTAAATGCGAAACTTTCCAAACTCATTCCCTGCTCATCACCCCCCCTTGAAATTCCTTCATCCCCTCCCCCATAATGCCATCTTTCAACTCTTTCAACCCTATCTCGAGCAAAATGTTCCTCAAACTACTTTCCAGCAGCAGACCGTGTGGGTCCTCCTGGACCCTTTCCCTGCCTCTCTACTCAGACATCTTCACCTCCTCCTGTGCAGGAAAACAGGCTTGGTATATACTCAACGACTCCCTCACCTTTTGGCATCTTGCTAGAACCCTTCAAAATAGCGCATGTCAAATCCCTTCTACAAAGGCATGCCTCGACCCCCCCCCCTCCAGCCAATAAATACCAAGCCGATCTCCAACATATGATTCTTGACGAAACTTCGACCACTCTGCTTACTCTCAGCTTAACCTCTTTGTTGAATCCAACAACCTCTTAGACGCCGCACAATCAGGCTTCTGGCCACGCCACGGGACAGAAACCACACTGATCTCAATCTGGGATGACCTCAAAGTCTCGGCAGACTCTGAAGTATGCACAGCACTGGTTCCCCTTGATCTCTCGGCAGCTTTTGACACCATCAACCACTCAATCCTCCTTGACCGACTCAACTCCCTAGGAATCTGAGACTCGGCACTCAACTAGATTGCCTCTTTCCTCAACAACAGAAAACAATTAATTTTCATCCCTCTTTCCTCTGCACCGCTCGCCTTGTGAACACTGGAGTACCCCAAGGCGCCTGCCTCTCACCTCTCCTATTTAACCGCTACATGACCCCTCTGCCAGGGATCATCCACCCGCACAACCTCACCTGATATAACTACGCTGGCGACACTCAAATTATCCTGAGAATCCCCGAACGAGCTCCGCTCCACGACCCGACCTAGCAGCATGTATCAGAGATATAGGCCTATGGAAGACAAGTAATCGCCTAACTTCTGAACCCCGGGAAAACGGAGATCATGGTGTGCGGCCATACAACTCTACTACCGTAACCACTCCCATATCCCCCTCCCTCGGCACTCCTCCCCCCACTACCTCCACCACAGTCAAAAACCTGGCCTAATCCTGTACCATCAGATCAAGAATGTATCTAAATCCTGTCACTACCACCTTAGGCTTTTGAGATGTAGTTTCCCCTACCTCACTTACCCCAGACTGGACTATGCAAACTCAACCTACTTGGGTGCACCGAGTCCTACCAACTGAAATTCCAAAGAGTCCAAAATGTGGCAGCCAGACGCCTCCTTGCACTGGGATGAAGGCATCACATCTCACCTGTTCTCTGCACCCTTCACTGGCTCCCTATTGGACGAAGGGCCACTTTCAAAACCCTGTGTATCACCCACAGATCAGGCATCAAGGCCAGACCGGCATACCTACAAGAAAAGATTATGCCTTACTGCCCTATACGTACCCTAAGGTCAAGCACGGCCCTCCTGCTAGTGATCCCAGCCTCCAAATCAGGATTGGAGGGTCTGCCTACTAATCCTTGGCGGCAACACTGTGGCACTCACCGCCTCCCCACTTTCGACACAACCAAGACTACATGGGCTTCCGTAAAGCACTGAAAACCTGTCTCTCCGTAAACCATGTAAGGGGCTGCTTAGGGCTGCAAAAACCCTCCTACTCTGGCCAGAGTTTGTCTAAATTGCCATTATCTAGAAAAATAGGAACAGTCGGGTCATGGAAGCCAGCTACAACGGCATCACCACAGAAAAGCAGGAACAGTTGGGGCGCAGAAGCCGTCTGGAACAAGAGATCAGTTTGCTCTGGGCTAGGTAGCTGCTGGCTCAATTAAAATGGCCTAACCACCCACCCCCCCGCCCTGTGTCACCAAGCACGCCCCTCTCCCCTCCTCCCCAGTGCTCCAGTCTCAAATGCCCATGAGTCCAACCCTGAACAAACTAGAGCACAAACAGCACCCTTGTTCTTCCCCTTAATTGAGCGTAATCATTATCCTTCCTAAGCCACATCTCTCTAACCTCTCGTGCCTGTCGGCACCACCTCTTCAACATCCGCAAGATCCGCTCCTCACTCACCTTTCACGTTTCTAAACTCTTAATCTCCTCCCTTATTTTCTCCCGCCTCTTCTACTGCTCCTCTCTCCTCTTTGGACTCCCGGTCTCTCATCTGACTCCCCTAAAATCCATCCACCACTCCTCTATCCGTACTCTGTCTTCTTGGCCCTCGAGATTCTATTTCTACATCACTGGCTTCCCTTCCTCTCACAACTAAAATTTCAATTCCTCTGTCTTGTCTTCAAATCTCTCCATGATCTCGCCCCTCATCTCTCTTATCTCCTCTCATTTTACTCTCCCTCCTGTGCTCTCCTCTCAGCCGATCTCTACCTTCTCACAGTAACCCCAGCCCCATGTGCCTCCTCACGCTTCCGTTCCTTTCAACTCTTTGCCCCCCTTCATTTGAACTCCCTACCTCTTTCTATCCGCTCCACCCCACCCTACTCATCCTTCCGCTCCTCTCTAAAAGCCCTTCTTCTCCACTCCCCCCTGACTCTCCTTCCCCACCTGCCCCCCCCCAAACTCCCCTGGCCCCCTTCCCATACCCTCCCTCCTTCCCCCTTCTTCCCGCTCCCACTGTTCTCAAAGCAGACATTGAAAACTTCCTTACCTACCTCCTCTCCCCTCCCCCTCCCCACTTCCCCTCCTAAGTAAATTGTTCTACATATTGTATCACTGGTTTGTTTCATGATTGTAAATATGCTTCTTTCATTATTGTACCTTGTTGTTACACTGTAAATCGCTTTGGGTTAAAGCGCTATATAAACTTAATAATAAACATAAGCAAGCACGGTGCTACCACTCCAGGAGATGCCAACCATTGTCATGCAAACCCATCTGCAAACTTCTGCACAGAACTATAATCCCTGAGCATAATGGCTCCTCTGAAAGGCAATATGATTGGACCAATTCCAGGTAACCTAGTTCAAACTGTACCAATCTGAAAATCAACACGAAGAGCCACTATCGCAGGGTCCTCTGCCAGTCAAATATGACTGTCTACTCCTGTTAACCCTTTGTCAAGCGTTACCTATCGGGGAAAGAACACACTGTGTCATTACCACAGAGCCTTATAGCACGTGTGTCTCAAACATTACGATTGGGTCAGATCATGTCACCTACCGGGTACACAAGGCTGTATATGATCAAGTCAGGCCACCCTGACCTACCCAGGAATAATGCTATGAACTCCATGTCCCGAGGCGCTATAGCAGCAATGCCTGGTTGGATTTGCTCTTATCTCCTGAGAATAAGCACTAGGGCCTTCAGCCAGTCAGCTCTCTAGCACTCCCGCTCTCAGAAGCGACAACATTGATACGATATAACTTCTCACCTGAAACCATAAACATGTCAGGAATACCCAGCCACCCCCTACAAACGATGACCAGGGATCCAGAAAATGGGCCCTCAGGCCCTTACAATTGAATCTCAGAAACGAGAGCCCTCCAACTGGGCAATCGCCACATGCTCCGCACCAACCTCTCTCAGATCCACTAGCAAGAACCACCAGGTCGGACATGGCCAGCTCGGTAGGCTCTGGAAAGTAACAGAGAATAGGGGCCTCCTACCATTAAGCACAGACACTCTCTCATACCAATGTGCTCATTCTTGCCTTTACATCAACAAACAACAGAACGCAGCTTTACCCATCAATCTAGCTGCACACATACCTACACTACCCCATGAACACCTCCACAGTTGTTTAGAATGCAGTTATACCCCACAAAATAAATCTGCCTAGCTTCACACATAATCTCATAGATAGGCCCCACGGCTGTCAGAATGCAAACTCGGAGACCACCTACCCTGCTGCACACATTCCACTGACCTCTCACAACCACCGCGCCTAGCATTAGAATGCAGCCACTCCCCACGCAAACCGCACTGGCTGCACACATACTGGTCCCCGAGGGCGTTTAACCCACAGCGCTTTGAGATCATACCAATGGTACATAAGGCTCTATACAAATGCACCATAGCATATGTGCATCATTCATCATTATGGATGCACTGTGCTTGGAATGGCCAGACATAGCTTTGAGACATGGCCAGGCACTGCACGTATATATTTCCATGCAGTGGGTACTCTGACCTCTGTGGTGTCTGTACATGCAAAGCACTGTGCTGAAAACCAACTCCTAAGGCAACAACATCATTTATGCAGAGGGCAACTGGTGCGTGAGGTGTCTGTGTTTGTCTGTTTCTGGTCTGTGGCCTGCAGAAGTTGGTGCCACCTTCTCATAAATGTGCCCTCGGAAGAAGTCCAAAGCTGTTAGGCAGGTCACACGTTTTTTCTTACTGAGATGGTATCTATGCGCCTGCTCCAGTGAGCATGTCCAAGCAAAGCATAGTTTTTGAGAAGTTGTTTAATTATTCCATTGCCCCTGTGCTGAAGGCAACTCCATTCTCAGAGGAGGAGAGCCCTGGCTTGGGAAGAGGTTTTATGCTGTAGAGAGAAAACTGGTAGAACGTTTTTTGTGTGCATGTGGCTGTGGATAATGAATTTCTTGCATGCACCGCATTAGGGCAGCTGCTCGGCACAGTGAAGTTAGGTGTGTTCATGGGGGTTTACATCTAGACCGTCTTATGCTCCAACAGGATGGTCCTGTTCACCAAACCACCATCCCTACAGCAGAGGTGCTGGCCATTTGACATTCAGACCAGACCGCCTGTATGAATGCCTGGAATTAGATCAATATTGCACCATACTTCTGTGCTTGGTCATCGATTGGTGTGGTGATATGATAGGTTACGCGCTTAATACCCAGAGGTTTCTAAGCGCGGACCCCGGGATCGAACCTGTGGGTCTTGCATTCAAGGCGAGCACGTTGCCCCTGAGCTGTCCTCCAGAGACTAATTTGTATCCATGTGTAGCCATGTTCTCCAAGGCCTAGCCCTACAGCACCAAAATGAGCACTTGGATGTTAGCAAGCCACACAGAAAATACTTCAAAGGCAAACACCTATAGAAATACTTGTATATGCAACACCCGAAACAGAAAAAGCTCTTTGAGTTAAGAGAAGGCCATCGAGATGAGGGATGGACACCACCGCCAAACAAAATATGCATTTTTTTGTATTTTATTTGTATTTCTATAGCGCTTAAAGCCAAATGCTGTTTAAAGCTGCCTCTGCTAGAACATTGTGTGTACATCTTCAGAATGAAGTCCTCTAGGGATATATAAGAGGCCTAGTGCCATTTCCTACCAAGCACTGAAGGAAGCATCACAAAACGAGTCATTGGAAGAGCTGTGTGAAACAGCCTGGCCAGTCTCGGCAAACTAATCGACCCATTGGGGAGACTTATAATGATGGATGGGACATCTGGACAGTATGTAAACCTTTGGAATGCTTGCAGGGCTTTGTACAGAAAAGAGGGTCAGGCTTCTCATGTGAGGGAATCATTTCCGGTGTTCCACTCGATTGGCGGATACAGATCAGGGCAATGATCTCTCTTCTGTGAGCAGCAGCCTGGCCGAATGAGTAGAGGAGCAGCCTCCTCCCCTCTGAAAGCTGGGTGGTGTGGACCCTCCCCAGTGTGTTGCCCTGTTAACATGTCATGTCCCAAGCTTATAAAAGGAGCCTCTGCAGACTCCCAAGAGGAACGACTGAGTCCGTGACTTATTTATGTAGGCCTACACGTGGAGGCACAGGCCAGCATGCCCTGATGCTGTGGGACCCTTGTGCCAGGCCGGTGGTAGAGGTCTGCATGGTCATGGGCATGGCTGGCTGTGCCCCCAAACCCATTGGTGCTGGAGTTCTTTAGCACCATGGTGCCTGCCAGATGTCTAGGGCAGGCCCCCACCCTCGCATGCACTGAGCCTGTTGAGTGCTGGTGTGAGTAGCTGTGTGGGGGCTCACTGGGTGTCCATAGCGGGCCCGCTGGAACAACAACATGGAGTGAATCCTGTAATCCGCCGTTCCCCCGTTGGCCTTCGCTGTTGTTTTCTTTGTTCTCCCACAAGGGGGAGGAGGAGGGACAAGGGAAGAGGAGTGGCAGACCATTGCCGTGGTGGAAGAAGTGTGGGGAGCCCTGACATGCTTTGCCCTGGCCGCGGCCCTCCTTCATGAATGTGTTCATACAGCCGGGATCGCAGTGTGGTGGCACCCATGCGATGTCTGCATGCCCTGAGGCATCCACAGTTGCGAGGGAAAGAAGATGACCAGTGTCAGTCTCTCCCACGCTGTGGTGGAGAGAGACCATGTGGGAGTCCTGCCAGTGAGTTTACCCCCGGCTGCGACCCTCTGAGGGGGGTGTTTGTGCGGCCGGAGAGGGATTTGCCCCACACACCCTCTGTGGCATCCGCTGTGAAGAGGGTGTGAAGACCCGATACTCTGGTGCAGAGCGGAGGAAAAAAGGAAGTAGAGTGCCCGTGTCCCCAATTGAGGCAGTGGCACTGGTGCGGCTGTCTGTGCCTGGAATGGGGAGGGGAGTGCCTTCCCCCCACCCCAAGAGAGAAGGAGAAGCCTGCTGGAAATGGGGGAGTGCCTGATTGCCCTCCCGCAACAACGGAGAGAAAGCGGCCGCAGCCGCAATAAACATATGCTCCGGCCCGGAGCTGTCAGCAGTACAGCACCCGCCCCCACCTCCAGCCAGAAGCAAACATCCTGCCTGCCTTAAGGAAGAAATGTTGCGGTTGAAGCTCCAAGAAAGAACGGAGCAGCTGCAACAAAACAAAAGGTACATCGAGGGTGAGTGCCTGCCCCCAACTGTCCCGGCCCGGGTGGTGAATGGAGTGAACAGAGGCTGCCTGCCTCAACAAGCAAAGCGAGCAGCACTCTGCTAGATCTGCAGCCCCGTCTGCATCAATACCGGGCTGCTAGTGGGGAAGGGTGCAGCTCCGTGTAGGCCCGACCACAGTGAAACCAGTAGTGGCACTCGTTGCTTTGACATGGACTGAGGACTGTGGTGCAGCGCTGCTCCAACCCAGAGCTGTGCAGAAGGGAGTCTGCTTCGCCACCCGGCGGTGAAGCAACATGCAGCACTGGGTGGGGGCTGAAGGAGGAGAGGGCCATGCACGACTAAAATAATGGTGTATGCCCCCACTGACAGCCCAGACCATCCAGGTAACTGGCCCTAATCAATCTCAGGCCATTACCCCGCCTTGCTCGAGAACTTGGTCAGTCCAAAAGAAATTGTCATCGAAAAGACAGTTCTTGGCCCCTCCAGCCTCACCTCAACAGACTATCATCCTGGCAGATGATCCCTCAGCTTAACCGGTCACAATATAGAGACGTTTCAACAGTGGAATCATAGCAGACCATGGTTAACTACTTACTTATACCAGTTGCATGCTGTCTGTAGGAACCTTTCCAGTACTATGATGTCCGGCCAGACCATATTGACTACCAGCTGCAGGACCCCGCCTTCCAGGCAACGCCGTCATGTTGCCAGTATTCCAAGGGGCAACATTCCCATGTACTGCCATCTGGACCCTCCCAATCACAGTACAATGCTTAAGAGGTGGGACCACGGTACAGCGACTGATGGCTCATGAGCATTTGTGAGCTAAGTAAACCAACTTAAAGTAAAGCACACCAACGAAAGGGGGAAGAGGGTTCACGTGAATGAAACCATAGAATAGATCAATGGAATGAACTGCTCACTGTAAAGGAGCTAAATGTGGGGATAGATCAGGTCAAGGAGCATAAAAAGTTGTTCAATCAATCTTTAATAAACACATATTCAATTACCATGCACATGATAAAAACAGCATAAAAACATATAATCAATGCTGAACATATCCGATTAAAGTGCATATTAGCTTAGTGGTCATCCTAAGATGTAAGAATGAGTACACTGTGCATAAAGTCGTTCAAAAGTACATAGCATCAGAGGACAGCTAAAATCCCAAATTGGTGCCCAATCTATATTCAAAAAAGTTTTATTAACCAAAATTAAGGCAAACAAAGGGGAAAGAGAAAATTGTAAAAGTATACAAAAGATTTTTTAGCAAAAAGGTGAAAGAAATGTAGAGGGCAACCCGCCCACGCAGAACAAGAAAATCAATATTTTCTGCGGGGTGAAAGAGGTTGTCCCCTAATCAAACCAACCAATTGTTATTGAAAACAGACAAGTAGGATAGCATCAATACATACGAAAACAGAAGCAATACTTGTCTCCAATCTGACCAAAGTAGTCAACGACCAGTGCCTGGTACAGCTCCTAACCGTCTCGTGGGCTGTACTGGTCTCTAACGCAGGTAGTTTCGACGACTGAATAACAATGTCTAAGCTATCTGTCTCTCACCCTAGCAAGAGAGAGAAAGCTTGACAGTCGTCTTCCTCAGGACAGGACAGATTAGATAATTAGTTCTAAAATATAGACATGTAATTTCTCCACATATAAATGTTCCAAAGGCACTTATGAACAAGCAATACAAAAGTGTCTTGATATTATTCCATGTGTCCATTCTTCTTCAAATGGTTCTTCCTTAGTTCACAAGGATGATCAATGTATTCCATCTTGGTAATGTTCAAAAACTAAGGATACATCGGAAAAGAATATACAAAAAAACAAGAAAAGAAGAAAACAAGCATAAGGCAATATATAAATTAAGATGCATTCATAAAAACAGCATAATTAAAAACATCCCTTGACCTGATCTAGCAACCCCACACATAGCTCCCCACACGCAATTTGAAATCATGGTATCCTTAGTTATAATCAAGGGATAGCCCCACAATCTACTCGCAAGTCAGAGAGGGGAAGTCCCAAAAATGATTAATAGGAAGAAGACAAAAAGGGCATATTATCCCTACATCTGTGCCGTGAGTATACAAAAAAGTTAATCCAACCAGGCAACGAAGGGAGGGGGAAGCCAAAGTCAATCTGGGCATCCACTACCATCTCGGTGGCAACAGAACTAAAGTGCAGAGTGAGAGGCATCCTAGCAGTTCAATACATAAACAAATTGCATTTCCATACCTTCAAAGAGAGAAGGAACTCCTCTTGAATATATCCGAGGGTAGCAATCAAAGGAGAGAAAAATTCTCTTGATGGTGCAACCTTAGGATCTTATCGGGGTGCAAAAGATGCAAGCTGGGTGGGGAAAAATCCCATCACCTGATGATCTTGAGCGGACCGAATCCTGCATAGAAAAGAAAAGAGACAGACAGGAAGAGGGGGGGGGAAGAATGCAGAAGAGAGCCGTGAGATAGTCTAATGGACTCAAAAATACCCTCCCCTGACAAAGTCAAGCCCTCTGTCTCGAAGGAAATGATATTCGGTGGGCACCCCGTAATTAATGTGGTACAAAAATCCCTAAATGTCATTGCCCCAGAACTATGCAAATCTGCTATGGGTGGTACTATAGTGAGCAGATAGAACATTACATGACCTCTGCACAGCTATCCTGCCCTTAATCCACATTATAGGCAAGTTTATATGAATAATTTGTAAAACAAAATGCTGCAGTACACAGCTAGTACCTTAGCCAGTTCCCTGCTCCACGGCTATGCCTCTTCTACTCATTATTTATGAGGAGAGAAAAGAAAGAGAGAACACAGCCCACAATGGAGGCTGTCACATCCCTTTCATACACTGGAGCCAATGGGGAACATCACTCGAATTACGAGTGAATCGGCAAATGGGGAAAAGGGAAGTAAAAACGAAGGGGCATCCACTCCTACCGCGTCAGCGTGTGCAGCGTGATCCTCGGCGGCCGTAGAACTGCCGCCGTTATGCAGCCAGGTTCCAGAGACTGCTGCCGGGTCCGTGCGTAAAGCTACAGCCGTTGTGAAGCCAGATTCAACGAACTGCTACCGGGTCCGTACGTGCCTCAGCGAACTCCACTAGTCAAGTCGGAAGTCAAAGAAGGAAGAATCTTGACTTCCTGAAATAGCATCTCGTCGTGCCACGTGACTAGCGCGAGTAGTCACGTGACGACGACTCATTAGTCTGCTTTCTTAAAGGGGCACTATATGTAGAAATTGAAACGTGCAACAGAGACCACAAGTGTCGGGCACACCCTAGTCCCAGGAAGGGAGACCAGCAGGTCCGCCCCATTCGAAGTACACATCAGAAACAAGCCGAATCCATGACGGCTAACGCCTAAAAATCAGGGGAGAGGAAGAAAAAAGAAAAAGAAAAAAGCCATAATTGCATCGGAGCAGAGGTCCCCAACTAAGACCCCCGGAGGAAAAAACCCCGCCAAGTTAGGAAAGCATCACACACTGAGGATACACATAATGTCAAAGCCCCCCATCATTACGAAAAGGCCGTCAGATTACCGCCAACAGGGCCGTAAATCAGGAAAAAGAGAAAAATGAAAAAATGGAAATAAAGACTCATTAGTCTGCTTTCTTAAAGGGGCACTATACGTAGAAATTGAAACGTGCAATAGAGACCACAAGTGTCGGGCACACCCTAGTCCCAGGAAGGGAGACCAGCAGGTCCGCCCAATTCGAAGTACACATCAGAAACAAGCCGAATCCATGACGGCTAACGCCTAAAAATCAGGGGAGAGGAAGAAAAAAGAAAAAGAAAAAAGCCATAATTGCATCGGAGCAGAGGTCCCCAACTAAGACCCCCGGAGGAAAAAACCCCGCCAAGTTAGGAAAGCATCACACACTGAGGATACACATAATGTCAAAGCCCCCCATCATTACGAAAAGGCCGTCAGATTACCGCCAACAGGGCCGTAAATCAGGAAAAAGAGAAAAATGAAAAAATGGAAATAAAGACTCATTAGTCTGCTTTCTTAAAGGGGCACTATACGTAGAAATTGAAACGTGCAACAGAGACCACAAGTGTCGGGCACACCCTAGTCCCAGGAAGGGAGACCAGCAGGTCCGCCCCATTCGAAGTACACATCAGAAACAAGCCGAATCCATGACGGCTAACGCCTAAAAATCAGGGGAGAGGAAGAAAAAAGCCATAATTGCATCGGAGCAGAGGTCCCCAACTAAGACCCCCGGAGGAAAAAACCCCGCCAAGTTAGGAAAGCATCACACACTGAGGATACACATAATGTCAAAGCCCCCCATCATTACGAAAAGGCCGTCAGATTACCGCCAACAGGGCTGTAAATCAGGAAAAAGAGAAAAATGAAAAAATGGAAATAAAGAAAATAAACAAACATCTCTAACTAATACAGCATCCTGTCTGATGCACATAATGTGGTAATATGAGCATAAGTGCATAACCCGATGAGTGACCATTCTCTGGGCATAAGTGAAGCAAGTACATAGGGGGTGGTGACCAGCCGTGGCACAGCCCTCAGGTCACACACTGAAGCCATTCTTCTTGATAATTTAGTCCAGTGTGATAGCTGTCGGTCTGGTACATCCACCATTGCTCCCTTTGTGCCAATCTGGTTGCTGTGTTAAGACGATCAGTCCCCACAACTCGTTCCAGTGCCCACCACTTGAGATCATCACAGTTGTGACCTAATTCCAAAAAATGGGCCACTAGCGGAGCATTGTGGGTATTCGTCCGAATTCTCGATTTGTGCTCCGAAATTCTAGTTTTAATAGGTCTTGCTGTCTTGCCTATGTAAGATTTATTACAAGGGCAGACAATAACATAGATCACATTAGAGGAGTTGCACGTAGTGTGTTGCTTGAGAGGCCAGACTTTACCATTGATGAATATTGTAGAGCATGCTGTAGTAAATTTACAAGCATTACAGAATCCACATGGAAAGTGTCCCATAATGGGTTGAAAACCCCACTGTGAGGATAATGTGGGTTGTCGAGAAACAGGTTTAGCTCGATCTGCCTGTGACGACCAATTTTTAAGGTTTTTTCCTTTTTTGAAGACGAACATAGGTCATTCCAGTTCTGGATTATTACTCTGCACTTTAGTTCTGTTGCCACCGAGATGGTAGTGGATGCCCAGATTGACTTTGGCTTCCCCCTCCTTTCGTTGCCTGGTTGAATTAACTTTTTTGTATACTCACGGCACAGATGTAGGGATAATATGCCCTTTTTGTCTTCTTCCTATTAATAATTTTTGGGACTTCCCCTCTCTGACTTGCGAGTAGATTGTGGGGCTATCCCTTGATTATAACTAAGGATACCATGATTTCAAATTGCGTGTGGGGAGCTATGTGTGGGGTTGCTAGATCAGGTCAAGGGATGTTTTTAATTATGCAGTTTTTATGAATGCATCTTAATTTATATATTGCCTTGTACTTGTTTTCTTCTTTTCTTGTTTTTTTTGTATATTCTTTTCCGATGTATCCTTAGTTTTTGAACATTACCAAGATGGAATACATTGATCATCCTTGTGAACTAAGGAAGAACCATTTGAAGAAGAATGGACACATCGAATAATATCAAGACACTTTTGTATTGCTTGTTCATAAGTGCCTTTTGAACATTTATATGTGGAGAAATTACATGTCTATATTTTAGAACTAATTATCTTATCTGTCCTGTCCTGAGGAAGACAACTGTCAAGCTTTCTCTCTCTTGCTAGGGTGAGAGACAGATAGCCTAGACATTGTTATTCAGTCGTCGAAACTACCTGCATTAGAGACCAGTACATCCCACGAGACGGTTAGGAGCTGTACCAGGTACTGGTCGTTGACTACTTTGGTCAGATTGGAGACAAGTATTGCTTCTGTTTTCGTATGTATTGATGCTATCCTACTTGTCTGTTTTCAAAAACAATTGGTTGGTTTGATTAGGGGACAACCTCTTTCACCCCGCAGAAAATATTGATTTTCTTGTTCTGCGTGGGCGGGTTGCCCTCTACATTTCTTTCGCCTTTTTGCTAAAAAATCTTTTCTATACTTTTCCAATTTTCTCTTTCCCCTTTGTTTGCCTTAATTTTGGTTAATAAAACTTTTTTGAATATAGATTGGGCACCAATTTGGGATTTTAGCTGTCCTCTGATGCTATGTACTTTTGAACGACTTTATGCACAGTGTACTCATTCTTACATTTTAGGATGGCCACTAAACTAATATGCACTTTAATCGGATATTTTCAGCATTGATTATATGTTTTCATGCTGTTTTTATCATGTGTATGGTAATTGAATATGTGTTTATTAAAGATTGATTGAACAACTTTTTATGCTCCTTGACCTGATCTATCCCCACATTTAGCTCTTTTACAGTGAGCAGTTCATTCCATTGATCTATTCTATGGTTTCATTCACGTGAACCCTCTTCACCCTTTTGTTGGTGTGCTTTACTTTGGTTTTCCCCTGGGTTCATGTTGTTGGGGACGCCTATTCTGGATTACTAAGTAAACCAACTGGCATGGTGGTCCACAATGGGGAAAAAGCCTACCCCGGAATGAGAGGGCCGAGACTGAGCCGTTCCTCATTCGGGAGATGGGGCAGGAGGAGCTATGTGTGTGGTCTGTGGCGATAATGTGTCAGGGTATCATTCCAACGCACTCACATGTGAAGGTCGCATAGGTTTGTTCCGTCGTAGTATCACCAAGAGTGTGGCAGCCTGCAGTGCAGGGATATCCTGGGCTGCCATCTAGTGGAAAGGGATAGCGCCTCCATGACGGTGCTATGGAACACAATGGCAGCCCATGACCCCACGATGGCCCACCAGAGGTGAGAACATGTGCGCTCTAGACCAGCACACTAAACCGGCAGAAGGCCGTATCCAGGTCTCAGGAAACATCGGCTGTGAAGTGCCCAGCGGCTCCATGTCAGATCATGGACAAGAAATGCAGCATGGGCCAGTACGATCCCAGGCCCACTGAGCGGGTGAGGGTGGAAACTAGATAAAAGCAGAACACCAGGAGTGGAGCATGGACAATAATCATAGATGCCGACGGTGATGAAGTCTGGGTGGTCATGGGCTGAGGACTACATTAAGGCATAATGACACTGCACAAAATCATGGGTGGTCCTCCTACACTCAGCACAGCAACAAGTAAGTGCAGGTCTGCATGAAAATGGGCTGCCTCGAGAGCGCTCATGGCAGACTAAGTGCCGAGATACCTCACAAAGCCTGGAGTGCCTCACACCTGCACGGCGTACTATGCAAATACACAAATTGGCGGTGCCGAAACAAAGGAAGTGGCAAGGACATGACAGCTTGCCACCAATGTCACCCTGCCACTGGTGTGCACACACTACTGTGGGCAGTGCAACACTGCCTACACCTGCCTGGGGGAGGGAGCTGAAGAAAGAGGTGGCCCCAACACCCTGCCACTGGTTTCTGCCCACACTACCACCGGGGAGGAGGACTGTGCGAGTAATTTCATCGCCCTGCTACTGGTGTGTGCCCTGCCGGGCCCGCTTTCAGTGGACCAGGCCGATGTGGCCTTGGTACGATTCTCACAAACCCCGAACTGAGGCATCACTTGCTCCGTCAGCAGCAGTGACTCCTGCCTGGGAAAGGGGAGAAGTGGCCCAGACACCCTGTCATCTGTCGGGCAAACCAACATCTTGCAACCCTCAAGTCCACCACCAAGAAGAAGTGCTATCAGGCAATGGAGAGTTGCAGCTCTATACGAGTGCTTGTGCACCCTCCTGTCCCACAACAGTGAAGAGATACTCCTGCCTGGCGGAGTTTAGCCAAGAAGAGGGGGTGAGTAACCTTCTGACACCCCTGCCCTATTGACATCCTGTGGTGCAGCTTGGACGCCCTGCTATCTGCATCTCGCTGCTTGTCCCAACATCAAGGGACTAAGCCGATGTGGCCCCTAGTACTCCCAGGCGCGGCCTTACCGGCCTCTGGACTGGAGCATCAACAGACCTGGACCTGTGGAAATGACTATCCTGAACGGACGCTGGGGCCAAGTGAACTGGTCTCTTGCAATCCGGCAATTTCACAGAAGAGACTCAGTGGTCATGTGTTCAGATGCTGGAGGCCTGCATGAAAACTGTGTGCTTAAAGTGGCCCCAGTTAAATGGATGTGAAGCTGTATTCCCATAAATTCTGAATCATGCTCTAAATGGTGCCAGCGACTGGCAATGTTGTCATTTTGTGGTGAAAGTTCCACTGGCCCCAGGTTAATAAAGGCTTGTAAAACACAATCAAACTGCCAAAATTCCACCAGCGGTTTGCTAACTGCGACTGTCACCCGCAGGTGATGTGTAGAGTGTGTTAATGTGTGTAGTATGTCTATGATTAGCTGAGTCCGGGTGTGTAGCGGTGGCATATCTCATTTGCTGTTGAGTTTAGAATTTTGAAGTAGTCCAAGCAATGTTGTTCTGTAATGGGGGAGGGTATTGTTTATGGCGTTAGTAACTTGTGTTGGTTCGTTATGAAAAAGGAGTGTGGTGTGGGACCCTCCCCAGTGTGCTGCCCCTTTAAGGGAATGTGTCCCTCCCCTGTGTATTGCCCTTTTAACATGGGAGCTAATAAAAGGAGCCTCTGGAGACACGCCCACCAGAACGGCTGCAGACTCCCAAGAGGAACGACTGAGTCCATGTCTCATTTATGTAGACCTGCAGGCCTACACGTGGAGGCACGGGCTTATATAATATCCTATGATTGACGGGCCTCATTTGAGGTATGGCCGTAACATTAAATGCAAGTGGTATATGGAATACCAGCTATATTTAAAATACCACCTAATTTTCGGTTGGAATTGCATGTAATATTTACACCAAGGTATGCAAAGAGAGTGAGTGCCGCATGGGCCAAATAACCCATATTTACCCCAAGCAGTCCTTTGAATGACCTAACGGGTGTAAATATACCAGATGATTCCAACCTCCAAATTAGGCTCTATTTTTAGAGTAAGGTGTAACCCGGAGGCAACTTTTTTGGGGTGTTGCCACCTTACTCGTATATCTAGAATCCGCACCAGAGTGGTAGCTAATGGTTTATGGGGATACCAAAGAAAGCTCATGAGGACACAGCCCGTGTCCAGTCTCGTCTTCTTAACGTAGCAACCCACTCCTGAATGAATAAACCAGCGGTGCAAACATTTCAAAACAAAGCGTACCCGTTTTCTCCTTGCTGAATTGCATTTCATAGCCTCAACTGCCTAATGCATTCTCTCGATTTGTGGTTCGATTGCAAGAAGGACATCTGAGAAAGGGGCTCTTCTCACATATGAGTATTTTATTTATTTATTTTGCGGCAAAGCCCGCAGGCACCAGGGCGCATACCCTCTGGTCCCCCCGTGATGTTCCCTTGTGCCCCCCCTTTCTCGCACACAGGTGTTGCCCGTTTTGCTTGATTCTTCTACCCTGCTCCCCCCTCACCCCACTCAAGCCTACTTCTGCAGGAGTCTGTCCTGATACATTCTGGTTTCACCATCACCATCTTCATCTTGTGGACAATGCTGGATTTGACTTATGGACTTCATTAATTCATGGTGCGTCACCCTTTCTCAACTCTCATGCTGAACTTCTTTTGCATCTTGTACTCGTGGTGGCCCTGAATCATTTTGTTCCCATCTTCATCTTGTATCCTGGCTTGCAACATTATGTGTTACTACTGACTTCTGCAATTGTATTCACTCTCCCCTCTTGCTTCTCCACTCTTTTGACTGCTAACTCTCTGTTCTCTCCTCCTTTCCCTTCTCCCTTTTCCTACCTCCTCCCCTTACTTTCTTCTATGCACTTACTCTATCAGAATTGTCCCTGGACCTAGTATGATAGCAACCTAGTCTGTCCCCTCCTCCCTCCCCTTACTGGTTTTTTCCTCCCCAACCCCCCTACAGCACTATCTGAAATGTCATCAGGACTAGTATGATAGTCGCTTGTTTTGTTCCTCCCCTACCTTTCTGCACCCCTCTCCCTCACCTCTTGTTTTTTTTCCGGCTCTACCAGAAATGTCATCAGGCCTAGTACTGTAGTCGCCTGTCTGTTTCCACTTCCTTCCCACTCTCCCCCTCCCTTCCTTATCTATGTTTTAGCTCTTGCACTATCTGAAATGTCGTCAGGCCGAGTACGATAGTTAATTTCACATCCTTACTGTTCATGGCCTGTAAGAATGTCATTCTTTTTTTCCCTTGCTCCCTCCCTTGCCTTGAAGAGCTTTGAAACACATTGTGTATAGGTGCTATCATACATGTAGACAAGGACAACAAAATTTAACAGGACAATTGACTGATTCATAGACTATCCTGGAATCTGCTGAGCTTATCTAAAGATGGCTGTCTTCAGCGCTTTCCTAAAGACTAGGTAGTTGCTCTCAAGTCTGATTGCCTTTGGCAATCCATTCCATACTTGAGCTACTCTTACGGGAAATGACCTGCCGAGCCCATTGGAGCACTTAAAGGGAGGGCAGACAATTTGACAGGCGGATTCCGATCTCCGTGATCGACCTGGGGGACCTGGGAGTAGCGTGGGTGTGTATCAGAGCAGGATACATGTAACTGCTTAAAGGACACTGGGCACATATGTGAAAAAAGGGGCATTGCGTCTGATGCTAGACTGATCCCATCCAGCCTGAAGGTGAGGAGCATCCTGCATTCCTGCCCAAGTGGCCCAACAGTCTGATGACTCGACTATGGGATCCATGCGTCAGTTAGCCATTTGCGGATTGTTTCTGGGGGCCTTTGATTAGGCCTGTGTTTAGTATACCAAACTGTTTGTACGTTCGGAAACTAGTTTTGGTTGGCTTTTTCCTTGCTCCCGAGCTTACTTGTTCATATTCATTAGCTCGTTTTCTCTTCTTCTCTTCCCCCCTCTTTCTTTTGTTCAAAATAGACATTTTCCTTGTATTATATTCAGATATAATGATTTGTTGTTGCATATGTATTGTGATGTGTTCATCCAGTGACATTTCTGCCTTTTAGAATTGCTCATGCCAGATGCCTTTAAATAAATTAGTCATATATTTTTACTATGACTTTATGTGCTGTCCTGAATATTGCCACCTGTTGAATATTGCTGCTCGGAATAATGTGTGAGGCAGTTTTATACATATCACTTTTATATTTTGGGAAAATTTGCCGGATTGACAAGGGATCTCAAGGCTGGTTTGGCCCCAATCTATCTTCCCTATTGGCCCTGCATAGCCTTTCAAGGCACCGTTTATCATTTCACCACTAGGTGGCGCCTTGTTAGAAGCAACCAACCCATCATGCCCTGAGGCATAAAAAGGGTGGGGCCTGATCGATCAAGGCCCACCCAAAATCTGTAAAAGCCCACTTAGCAGCACTGTGTGGGAATTTACAGATGTTAATGTTACTGCGGTGGGCCCAACTACATTAGCGTCCTGCCCCACTTGTAAGACAATCCTGGCTCCGCCTCTGGCGCGGACCCTGACCACAGACGTGCTTCACGTGAGAGGGGAATGCGAAGGAGGCATCCTTTCAAGCACGCAAGCATTCATACACCCGTCACTCTCTGTAGCAGCAGAAGGTGTGCAGTTGAAAGCCTACTTGGTGTTCGCCTGAAAGACTAGTGAGTCTCATCAACTGGGCGGAGGCCTCATGAATTTAGTGACCCCCTAATTAACTGGCTCCCAGAATTCGATCTGCACCACAGTTGTTACTTTTAATGTGTTCACTAATTAGTGCATTTGGCCCCTGTAGTATTTATTGGGTATTTCTTTGATTTTTCGTTTTGATTTACCCTGTGATTTTTTTTTTCATGCATTTTAATGTTTTAATGCAGGAAATTAGCACCAAAAATGTGCACTGACAAATATGTGCAGTTTATTAATTTTATTGTACTTATTGAATGCAATGGGGCAAACCTACAAGACAAGCAGAAACAATCTACTGTGCAGCACACTTCCTGATGATCCGGCCCTCCACTACCTTTCATCAGCTCCAGCTGGCCTCCCCTTGCTCACTTCCGCTCCCCTGGCTGCGGACACCATGCGGCATTCGGGGCCCTTGTGGAAAGGTGGTTTACAGCCCCGTGAGCCACCAGGAAACCCAGAATGTAAAGTTACTGTTGCAGAATCCATTGCACAGAGGTCAGTAAAGATGTCACAGCAAAGAGACATCAGTGGGGTGAGGAATATTGGTGTAGGGAGAGTTCTGATATGTTATTTTTATTGCATTTTCTTGAGCCAAGAGAAGCACCCAAAATACCTTTTAAAAAAAACAAACAAAAATAAAAGTACATTCCAAAAGGCGCTGGGAGAGGCGGAATAGAACCCAGCTCCTTGCCATCAGGGGCAAAAGCTTGCACTGTTTCCCCACTAGCACTGTGACGAAGCCTAGAGAAGCGAAAAAGGGCTTCAACCGATATCCATATAACATGTGGCAATGGGCTCCACTACACACTGTGTATGCGCTGCCCTAAAAGGGCGAATTCCAGGAAAGGTGGAACCAGCGACGGATAAAGGAGGAGTCCTTGGTGCTGCACCGGTTGGTTGGGATCTACGACCGGTGGGGATCTGTGACCTTTCGATGTCCAGAAATGTTGGGCAACAACTCCCATCAGCCTTTTCCAGGCTTTTCAGGCCTTTTCAAAGGTGGGGCGGTTACGGGGGTTGTATTCCAAAATATCCACAGCCAGCAGCTGTAGACCCCAATATAAAAGCCACATCTAGCTTTGCCAGTGCTTGTTCTTTTTGGTTTTGAAACAGCGCAAATTGATACAGAAAGAGACCCGTTTGGAGCAGCAACAAGAATTGCGTGCTGTGGTATTGTGCAATGCAGCTGTCCCTTTGTAGTGGAGCGTACAGTGGTGTATGGGGTGGGTTGCTGCTCTACTCGGGGGTATCCTGTGAATTCAACGTTAGGAATTACTTTAAAGTAATTTACTTCGAACTATATAATATATATATATATGTGTATATATATATATATATAGTTGTGGGTTAAGGGGTAAAAAAGGGGTGAGGATGGGTTTGGGGTAGTGGTAATAGTGAAGGGGAAGAGGAGGCATGTGCGACCCACCCATTGGGGGACAACCCCAAATTAAAATAAATAGTTGAAGTAGAATTTCGAAGTAATCACTTCGAAGTAAATTACCTTGAAGTAATTTTTTTCAGCAAAATCGCATGGAACCCTACTAGGCTTATCTTCACAGCGTTGGTGCCGAAGCCGTGGTAGAGTTTTCCTCCGGTGGTGGAAAGCCAGCAGAGCTGTGTTCGAGTCTCACCCCTGTAAACACCTTTTTGAATTGGTCATTTAAAAAAATTGCCTTGGTACTCTTGTTTTGATGCCTTCAAGCAATTAAAATGCAAAAAAACAAACACTGAATACAACACTAGTTACAGCATACAGTACTGCATCTATGCTTCTGTGTACTTGGACCAGCACTGTCACGGCTTAGTTCACGGAGGGGTTTGGTGCTCTGATATGCTAGCTCGAAATAGTCTCTGTTTATCGAGAAGCTCAGTAATGGCTTGCAATATTCCCCTTGCCTCCCCTGCCCCCCCGATCAAGTACCACAGGTTCAAAACGTCTTAAACTTGTGGATTTTGGGTAAAATAATAACTGCAACGGTGCCTCATTACTATAACCACTTTAATGAAATGCGAGCCATGGTTTAGGCATTTTTCATTTCTTACCTTGCAGTGCCTTCAACCTTTGGGTTTTGGTGGAGTTGTTAACCTTCTACAGAGGGCTTAATTGTGCACCTTTTCACATGGGACCCCGTTGCTGATAGGTGTGAACTGCCAGCGGAGACGGCAGCATGAGCACTTAGACATTTTGTTTTCAAAATTTGTCCCTAAGAGCAGCAGTTTTTCCAGTGCATGTTTGAATAGAGGGGGGGGGTGTTAGTCATGGCAAAGCAAGGATCAGTGCACACTTTATACAGGCCACCAGTGTACTGTATTGCCTAAGCCATTATTACAATGTTAAACACTGTAGCACATGTCTGTTCCTACTGTTTGCAGATTAAGCTTTGACTTTATAAAAGCAAATTAAAAATATGAATACAATTGCCATTGGATTGGAAGGATGTTCAAATCGTAGCGATTCATGTGGAGTCAGAATTGTTAGCACTTGTTCAACTTCTCCCCTTCATCAAATCCACAGGATTTGCTACATGCTAAATTGCCTGTGACACCTGCCTATTTGTTGTAATCCAGAAAGAATGAAAATAAATCTACACGGCCAATTCCAAAAAGGCCCTGGTGGAGGTGGTATTCCAACCCAGTTCTCCTGACATCCCCCTCATTCGGAGGGCCATGTCGTATCCACTGGCGAGTCCAACGACTTGCAAGTGAAGCCGCCGAAGCAGAGGTGAGCTTGAACCTATCCCCATGCTTCACCATGCACTCACTCGGGCAAAGCATTGCACATGAGCCTTACAGTTTCGGTCTGATGCCTTCACCAGGGAGAGGTGCAAACCTTCTCTTTGGGCATATGAGCGACAGGAAAAAAGAAGTCACTTAAACAGGGGTCACTCGATGAGCCAACAGTTTTGCATCTTTGGCGAAGGGGGCATCCCTGTGTGAGTCCACTGGTAGTAAAACTGTCGATGGTAGGTACTTGTTACAAATAATAAGTAAGGGTAGAGGGTGATCTAATAGGTAGTAGTTCCAGCAGGTACATAGCCCTTGGCTTTATGTATGTGTTTATGCACACGTGGGCCAATTCAAATGCCATACTCTCACAGGTGCTGGATGCGATGACTTGCTTGTTGCCAATTACATAAGCTTCCAAATGGGAGACCCTTCCCTCAATAACATTAAGACAGACTTTGATAGTGTGACAGGCCTACCTAATCTTTTGGTGTGATTGATGGAACACATGTGTTTCAAACTCCCAATGCATGCTTGGAACCAGAAAGGATCCCACAGTATCATCTTGACATACATGTTCTAAATTCGCTGGATAACCTATGATGAAATGGGAACGCAGAATATCATTATGCAATGGCTGATGAAAAACATGACTTCTTCGATCTGAACACCACAAGAATAGCAGATTTTGATATGTTCAAAATACCAATGAACATGTGACACACCCCTGTAGACAAATCCACAAATGGGTAAATCCATTTGTGTCGGTGGGGCTACCCTTATCTATAGATTGCGGCTCCTGTATGCAACCCACAAACAATAACACAGCTACAACAGAGCACACATACAGACCAGCAACATGAATGAACATGTCTTTGGATTTCTGAAAAAACATTGGCGTGTCTGCACTATACTGGAAGCATACGGGTGTTTGTACCTGATACTACAATACATAGTGGGGGTGGATGTCCTTGCCACGGAAGTAGATGGCAATGATAAAGTAGGTGCAGCAAATGACACAGGAAAGGAGGGATCAATCACAGGTCTCTTCAATTATGAGATGAGCAACGTCCATTGAAGTAAATTTGCTCCAAGTTGGACACGCCCAGAGCACACACACTCAGTAACACACATAGGTATGTTGCAAAGGGATAAACAAAATGTTCAAGAGACCTGATGGTTCTAACCATTACCACAGCCCAACGTATACATGCCAGAATTAAAGAGGAATTAAAAATTGAACCAACATTTTAAATAATGAAGATCTGCAGAATGCACGAGAAAAACTAAAAGAAATTAACACAACTCTGGATCAATTTATTGACCGATGACTAGGTCACCCTCCCGCCTGGCAATTATTTGACCATATAGTGGCCAACAAGAAGAAGCTTAAATTACAGCACATTCTTTTTACCTAAAGAAATGTGTTAACTTGTACATTGTATGTTCATGTATGTTCACTTGTTTATGTACTGTTATATGCATTTGTAAAACTTTGTAAATAAGAGTGTAATAGAAAAACAGTCCACACAACGGAGAAAAAAAGACAAAAAAGAAAGAGTAAAAAAGAAATGTTTTGAAAATAGACATTTTTGTAATCACTAGCTAAATAATAAAAGCTCTGTGAACGCCATCAGTTCTCTTGCTCTGCTACTTTTCAAATTGACAAAAGGAAGCACAGAGTTGTCCCTGTGAAAATACAAACATGAAGGAATAAGTATTATTTACATACATTTTAGTAGATAATTAATCATTCGTGGTGGGATGCCACCCCCTTTCGTTTCAACTCTAAAAAGCAAAGGGATGACGAGCAAACTGGGCAAATTTCCAGAGGTTGGCTGTTGACGCATAAAATTCCAAGTCAATATGTACATTTGTGAGAACCCCTTCCTGTGACTTGCGCCAGCCTTGTGTTACACATGACTGCAATACAAGTGAACAGTTAGAAGAAAATGTATTACTTCAATGTGCACGTTCTACTCCGTACATGATCCTTACGCATGACTGACAATATAGCATGCTCCTCCCAAGTGCAGCACGAGCAATGGCGTTCGGCAAGCCCAGCAGTAGCACATGATAATCCATTTGCACATTACCTCCCAAGCAGTAGCAGCAATGGCCTTCTGCAAGCACAACAGGGGCTTAAGGATCCAATTGAATATGAAGTCATGGTCATTCAAAAATTGCTTTCTACCAAACATTCTTATGGATGACCACATTATCATGCAGATCTAGCACTTCTCCTGGGTCCTCCTTGCAGGTGGTTCCTGCACCTCAATCTGTGTTGGTGTTGGAGGGAGCCAGCCTTAGATCATGCATAGAGATCTCTTGTGTGAGGTCATGCTGGACCCCTGTGGTAATGCAGGCTACCTGTGATGTTGTGATGGTGGTCACTGGTGCTGCAGTAGGGCCTTTTGGAGTGATTGTTGCTGGTGGTTTAGCTCAAATCCAAGACTTCCCTTCACCCTACATGTGGTCTCCATAAGCAGTGCGGTTAAGGTGCATGCAGGTTGCAGGCATGGCACAAGTGAAACCTCTGTTGGAGGCAGCAAGATATTGTTTTACTGCTGCAGCCTCTGCCTGCCTTTTATTGACTGCTTGTGGTCCTCCATGAATTGCTGGAGCAGTCTCTTAGCTGCTGATCTGTTCCTGTCCATGGCATCCCTCGCTGAGGCTTGAATGTGATTCAGTGACTTCCGGTGCTCATTTTTCCGCTTAAACTGGATTTGGTCTTGTAGCTTCAGTTATTGCTCTGCAGCTCAGCCGGAGGCTTCTCTGATGAGCTCACATTGGCCCTCTAGTAGCCTCTACCAACATGGCAGTATGATGGAGAATTACCCTATCATCTAGCAGGGGTTGTGAATTCTTCGGCGTTGCTATAGGATGCAGGATGTTGGGCCAAATGTAGCATTGGTCATCAACAACATGGCCATTGTCTTGTCGGACTGTCAAATGTTCGTCCTTACCAGGCCTGTGGTGATATAAATCTGCAGCTGGCTCCACCACCGCTGCCCTCGCAAGTATTCCAGTTACAGGGAAATGCACTGGTGTGGATGTTGTTGGCTGGGAGGAACTTGGGTGGAGGGGAATGGCCTCATGTGTTGGTGTCTGGACAACGCAAGCCTCTTCAGCTTTGGCATTTGCTGTATCATGGTGCTGGGTGGTGATGTTCCACCACTGGTGGGTTCAGACTCGGCTGGATGTCTTTGCTGCTGTTGTGGCTCTCTCCAGTTGTGTGGTTTTACATTGTGGAGATCCAGAAAGAAACATGGAATACGAGACGTCAACATTTGGATATGTGGTAATGGGATGGCGCATGTGTGCTTACAGCCTTCGCTACATGTGCATCTCATGTGTAACACAGTGCGCTGAGGTGTGCACATATGCGGCTCATGTCACGATTCCAACATGTTTTTTCTTGTGCTGGCAGTCATGTGTTTTGTTTTTGTCCACATTGTGGCAGTGCTTTACAGATAAAGGGACGGCACACTAAGTAAATATAGTTTGTTTTTTCCAGAAAGTCCATGAAAAGGACCACGGCAGCATTTTATATTTGGAAGTTGTTTTTAAAGAGAATCGGGGGTTTATGATAGAATATTTTCTTGTATCTGGAATTTTTATGTGAATAGACATTTATTGTTCCTTTTGTTATCCTTGTTATAATTTCATGTATATTAAGTGGTGTATTCATGTAGTTTATTTTATTTGTTAAAAGTTTTAAATAATTACACAATAATAAAAATATATATCTAGCGTAATTAAAGTAGGAAGAATCACTATGCAGTAACAATTGCAAGTGCGGCTGCAAGCTGGTAAAGGATTCTGCGCACAAAAACCACAAAAAACGCAGAGAAGTCTAGGCAAAAAATGGACCAGAAAACCAGGTGCCCACTGCAGAGAAGATCCCAAATGCTCCAATTGTACTCAAAACAATTGTATCCAGTTCACATTACACAAAAATATAAATCACAAAAACTCTTGGCACAAACAATCATATATCCAATATAACAGTGCCACGACCGCAGCAAAGACATCCAGCTGAGTCTGAACCACTTGTGGTGGAACATCAACAACCAACATCATTCTCCAGGATTGGCTCTTTCATAGATTCACATCCTGTTTATATTCCCCGTCGTCAGGCTGGGATTCCATAGTAACGTAGAGCAGTTTAAATGAAACTTTCAGTCATTTTGGGTCATACTGCCAACAGCCAATAGGAACATCTCCCTTAACCCCTCCCCTGTCGGCCATCTTTAGATTTTTTACCACACGTTCGTGCTGGGACTCCTCAAATGTTTTCTCTACAAATAATCTTCATTAAAAATTGCCTTCAAACACAATTTCGACAAAAAAAACAATTCATTTGACGATTCATCGACAACCGGCGCTGATGGCGATGCTGCAGAGTCCGTAGACCATTCCCGCTGTCAGTAATCTAAGATGTTAATTGTCTGCGCAGTTCGGGCCTACCTCATGGCCGAGTCTACGAGGCAGAGCCTGTTCAAGTTTTTTGCCCGCCGTGGGCTGAAGAATGTCTACATTGAAGACCATCACAACGACTGTCTCTGCTGTCTTCACCTGCATCACGTAGGAGCAGTGGGGATTCGCAGTGCTTCGGTTGCTGCAGACCTGCAGGAGAGCGAGCAGTGCTCTCTCTGACCTCCGAGAGGGAAGAGCAGAGGATTTGGAAGTAGAACACAGAACGAGGAATGATTCGAAGCCGACTGGATCTGCTGCACAAAGCCAGTGAATGGAAACAGGGAACACTCCACGCGGAGCGGTCCGGGAACCTGAAGCGAGCATTTTTTGAATATTGAACTAACTGGAAATTGTCTAAAGTTCTCTTGAATGCTGAAACAAGTGCCTTTAAATCTTGAACAAACTGAAAGTAGTTACAAACACTTTTGAATGCCGAAACAGATGGTTTTGAATACCTAACAAAGAGACATTATAAGCATTTCCGAATGCCGCACCAAGTAAAAGTAACTTCTGACCATTTCAGAATGGGATGAAAGCGCACTGAACAAATGGTAAGACATTATAGGCATTTCTGAACAAATCGCAAAAGCAACTTATGAGCATTTCTAAATGGAATGAAAGCGCACTGAACGAACGGTAAGACATTATAGGCATTTCTGAACAAATCGCAAAAGCAACTTATGAGCATTTCTAAATGGAATGAAAGCGCACTGAACGAACGGTAAGACATTATAGGCATTTCTGAACAAATCGCAAAAGCAACTTATGAGCATTTCTAAATGGAATGAAAGCGCACTGAACGAACGGTAAGACATTATAGGCATTTCTGAACAAATCGCAAAAGCAACTTATGAGCATTTCTAAATGGAATGAAAGCGCACTGAACGAACGGTAAGACATTATAGGCATTTCTGAACAAATCGCAAAAGCAACTTATGAGCATTTCTAAATGGAATGAAAGCATACTGAACAAAAAGAGACATTGCAAGCATTTCTGAATGCCGCACAGAGCAAAAGCATATTATGAGCATTTATGAATGGAATGAAAGCAAGGTGGTACAAGTGGCAAATACCACGGAATGAATTGTTTGAGAAACAAGTATTGGCAAAAACTTAGTGTTTTCAAGTAACTGCAGGTTAAGAAGAAACCTGTATTGGCACAAGTCGGAAGAGTACAGAAAGTGTAACAAAGTGAATGGTAGGCAATCAAACCACAGTAAATTGTTGGAAAGGTGTAATCCTGATGAAAGGTACAAACTTCACTGTCAAGGGAAAGCAGTGGGCATTTGTTGTTGAAAAGCAGATAAGAAGGGGTATCGATTGTGTGACTTGCAATGGGTGGACTGTGTGGTCCGACAACTGCACCTAGATCGAGTGCCCCTGTTTGGAAAAAGCCAATGAAAGTAACTATAAAAAGCTGGTGTCTTGCAACAGTCGCCTAAGTGATTTTGAAGTCTAGAGGCAGAACTATGTATGTGAACCAGTGAAAAGTACTGCTGACAAAAGAGTTGGGAAGTGTCCCAATGAATTGTGTTTTTGAATTCCTGGACGATTTGAACTCTCATGGAAGGTAACCCTGATATTTTGTGAACTGTTTTGAACTTGGGGAAGGAGATTATATTTTCACTATTTATTTTGATGCTGACATCCCTCCGTTGTTGTATGCAGTTAATTGGGAGGGCAAGTATAGGTTTGGACTTCCTGACACAGTCTATCCTTAGTTTTCTTTAGGTAGGGAAATCCCACCTTAGCACAGGGCAAGTTAGGCCTTACTTCATCCTGACATTTAAGTTAATAAAACTTTGTGAGTTGAAACCTAAACCTGTTGTCTGTGTCTACTTCATGATGCCTTCACACTGGATGATGTGGCATCAACACATATGTCTCACAATGACGAGTTCGAAGATTTTGTCCCAACCGATGGGGAACCTGATGAGATCCCGATTAGAGACTCTCCACCGGATGAAGTGGGGGCTTTCCACGCACTCATGCGCAGAGCGGCCACGATATTCGGCCTCGCCCCAGAGGAGCAGCGCAAGGACAGTGTTTTGTACTAGCAGAGACAGCAGCGAAGGAAATCAGTCATGTTCATTCTGCTTTTTGAGGAAGTCTGGAAGGATGGCCTAGTCACCTTGGCACACCCCGCAACAGCTCTGGCAAAAAAGGATAATTTCGACAAAAAATATAGGGCCCTGGACTGCACCCCCACCTGCTCCCGCACTGAACCTATGACAGACTCGGTTGTTTCTGCTGCTGCCAGGAATAGGTCAGCCAACCCGCTGTCACGCTATTCCGTTCCTCCAGACAAGAAAGGAAACCGCCTATATGCCTTCGGCAAGAAAATCATTACCACCGCACCCACGACTATCGGGGCTGCTAACACAATGGCCATTCTCGCAAGATATGATCATGAGTTTTGTTATAAACTGGGCCCCATCCTAGAGCTTCTGCCTGATGACAAGAAACAGGAGGCAATGGGCATTTACCACAAGGGCGAATTAGCATCAGACCATGCCATCACAGTATCAGTGGATACCGCAGACACGGGATTTCACGGATCCTGCTAGGGGTTTAACCCCCTTCCTGGGCGCTCTTAACTGCACTGCCTGCTCCACCGATCCTCCCCTCACACTGACCCCAGGATCCTGCTTCCCCCGCTTGCCTGCGGTATACTACCCAAAGCTTGGTCCACCTTCATTACAGAAGCCCACTTCAATGGACTGCTATATCATCGCCTGCCCCTACCATCAACGTGTGTGCTCCTGCTGTCTTCACCCACCTCCTATGCTGCAGGTGGCTGGGCCCTCCCTCCATCGGCCCACTCCGAGCATCTTCCCTAGCTCTCACTGACTGTCCTCCCTCTCCTGCTCACCTCGGACTTGGCTGACCCCTCACCACTCTGCTCCCTCTGGGTAACCATCCGCCATCCTGTGTGCTCTGGACAGTGGAACCTGATCCACCCGACCTTCTGCGTGCCCTCTCCTGCTCCTTCCACCTGCACCTTGGACTTCTTGCCCCTGGAATACTCCTTCTGTAATTCCTGTTACCCACCCCCACTGCTTTCGGCGCCCTCTCCATCTCCCTCCAATCATCACTTTGATCTCCCTGCCTCATTGTACTATTGTCTGTGAAGCCTGATCCACCTGATCTGTGTCCTCCCACCAGCTCCTTGGACCTATCACCCCAGTCTGCTACGGATTCCCTAGCCCGTTCCCCATCCTTGGTCCATCCCCCCAGCGATTTGCACTTCTTGCCCTTCCGCCATCCTCTTTCTACATCCTCTCAGTCCCTTTACCTCTCAGGAATACTCCCATAGGCAACCTCCCGACTCACTGACCACCTCCTCACTGCCTGCTGCTCTCTATTATGCTCTGTTCCTCTTCACAGACCCGTTCCTCTCCCCTTCTCTCCCCTCCTTCCCCTCCCCTCTCCCCCCTCAAAATCCTCTGCTTACTCATCATGGCCATCTCCTCTCTCAACCTCCCCACCACCCCACCTAACCCACTCTGCCCCGCTTCCAAACGCCTCAATCCAGCGCCGCAACCTCATCTACCCTCAAATCACTAATTCTTCCAATGCCTTTGATGTTGCCCTCTGGAACACCAGATCGATCTGCAACGAAACTACGGCTGTTCTCGACCTTTTCCTACGCCTCAACCTCCAATTTCTCTGCCTCACAAAACCTGGATCCCTCCCCACAACACCTACGTTCCTGCTTCCCTCACCTCATCCTCATCCTCTTTTGTACATGTCCCTCGTTCCTCAGGCCGCAGAGGTGTGTTAGGCCTTCTTTTTCGTCCTCACTTTACCTACTCTCCCACTACGCTACCTACTCTCCCTTCCTTTGAATTCATGTACAAAATCTTTAATTCTCCCCATGCTATTTCATTCCTCATTATCTATCGCCCCCCTGGCCCTGTTAGCTCCTTCTATGAGGACATTGACCATCTCCTCAGCCTCATTACTCCATGCCCTACTCCACTACTTGTACTTGGCGACTTCAATCTCCATCTCTCTTCTATCCCTCCCACCTCTCCTCTCTTATCCATCCTCGACTCCTACCGCCTCTCCCCCCTCCCATCCCCTCCTACTCATCAGTCTGGCTCCACTATCGACCTCATCTTTAACTCCTGTTTCACTACTTCTCCTATATCTACCCCAACCAACCATCTTTCCGACCACTCCTTGCTCTCTTTTTCCCTCAACCCCTCCTCCCCCTCTACTCCCTCCCCCTATCCCCCACCCATTTCTCCCAGAGTGATCTATGCCACTTCAACCCTTCTCTATTCCTTGTATCCTGCTGCTCTTCCCCCCCTTCTGTCCCTTCTTTTCTCTTTCAGCTACTGAAGCCTCTTCCACCTTAACCTCCTCTCTCACTTCTACTCTTAATCTTCTTTACCCTCTCTCCTCGTTCTGCCCTTCCTGCCGACCTGCTCTCCTCCATGCGCCGCCTTCTCAGGCGCCTTGAACGACTCTGGCTGAAACACCCCACACCCTCCAACCAAACAGCATACTTCTCCTATCACGCCCTCTGACTCTTGCCTCAACTCTGCTAAACGCACCTACTTTTCTGACCTTCTCCCGTCTCAATCCTCTTACCCTCTCCGCATCTTTCAAACCTTATCCCGACTTCTCTCTCCAGCTACCCCTGATCCTTCCATTGCCTCTCCTCTCTCTGCTTCTGATCTTGCCTCCTTCTTTTCTAACAGTCCTCAATCTCCGCCAAACTATCCTCTCCTCCCCTTCGTACTCCCCTCCTCCACTTCCTCATCCTCCCCCACTTTTTTCCATGTCCTCATTTACTCCTGTCACTCAATCTGATGTTACCCTTCTTCTTTCTAAAACTCATCTTACAGCTTCTCCAACCGACCCCATTCCTACCCCCTCATTCCTAAAATCTACCTCCTCTCCATACCCTATCTCACCTCCTTTTCAACACCTGTCTTTCAACTTCCACCTTTCCTATTCCTTTCAAGCATGCGACTATCATTCCCATTCTCAAAAAATCTTCTGCTAATCCCCACCTTGCTTCCAACTATCACCCCATCTCTCTCCTTCCGTTCCTCTCCAAACTTCTTGAAAGTATTGTCTATTCTCAACTTTCTTCCTTCATCTCCAACCACTCTCTGCTGCTTTTGACACGGTGGAACATCCTCTTTTCCTTAACTCTCTCTCCTCTTTTGGCCTCAAAGACTCTGTCCTTAACTGGTTCTCCTCTCATCTTTCCAACCGCACCTTTGCTGTCTCCTGGGTTGGCTCCACCTCTCCCACCCTCACTCTTAACCATGGCGTCCCCCAAGGTTTTGTCCTTGGCCCCTTTCTCTTTTCACTCTACACTTCCTTCCTTGCCCCTATTATCACCTCCTTTGGTGTCTCACACCATTTCTATGGTGATGATACCCAGCTCTTCTTCTCCTTCTCTCCCGACATCCACCATAAGCTTTCTTCCTGTCTCTCTGCTATTAAATCTTGGATGTCCTCTCACTTCCTTCCTCTCAATGCAGAAAAAACTGAAGTCCTATTCTTCCCTGTCAACACTCTCCCTCCTCCCTTCCCCTTTCATTCTCTTTCCCCCCTCCCAACTCTCCTTCTCCCCCCATGCCTGTAACCTTGACCCCCACCTCTCTCTATCTGACCACATTTCTCTTACTGCCATTTCTCTTACTGCCAGATCTTGCCGCTTTCACCTTTACAACATCTGTAAATTCGACCCTTCCTAATCTTTCACGCAACTAAACTCTTAATCTCCTCACTCATCTTCTCTAGACATTTCTACTGCTCTACACTTTTCTTTGGACTCCCCTCCTCTCACCTCACCCCACCCCACTCAAATCTGTCTACCACTCTGTTATTCGCTCCCTCTGCCTTCTCTCAACTCATGACTCCATCTCTTCTTCTCTCACCTCTCTAGGTTGGCTCCCATTCCCCTACCTGCTCTAATTCAACTTCCTCTGCCTAGTCTTCAAATCCCTCTATGGTCTTTTCCCCATACCTATCCTCCCTCCTCACTTTCCATACTCCTTCTCGTTCTCTCCGATCTGCTGATCTCTTCCTACTCTCTCTTCCTCCTTCCCCCTGCGCCCCTTCCCGCTTCCGCTCTTTCCAACTGCTCGCTCCTTTCCACTGGAACCGCCTCCCCCTCTCTATCCGCTCCATTCCCTCCTACCCTACCTTCCGCACCTCTCTAAAATATTCTCTTCCATTCACCTCCCTAACCCTTCCACTCTACTCCCTCCTACCCTACTTCCAGCATCTCTAATTCTTATCTCTTCCATTCTTCTCCCTTTCACTGTTTGCTTCCTCTTTTACATCTTTTACCACTACTCATACCTCTTATTCCCTCTCACACCTTGTTCCCTCTTCTCTCTCACCAATCCTCATCTATAATGTAAATTGTTTCTTGTACTGTTTTCTGGTTAAATTCAATTTGTTATCTAATGCTTGTTGTATCTAATATTTGTTGTATCTTGTTTGTTCCTCTTGTAAAGCGTTTTGGATTAAAAAGGTATATAAATTCAATAAAATACAAAATACAAATTTTGCCAGCTTAGAAATGGGGCAGTCCTTCGCAGACAAGGGTGCCTCAAGGTCAAAGATTTTCATCCTTATGTCCAATCCGGAGGTGAAGATATGCCTTTTGACGGCATACACCTGTTCGTAAAGAAGGTTGATGAGGACTTGCTCTCTGTCAAGACAGAGACAGAGATCACTGGCTCGCTGGGCACGGTGCAGCAATGGCCCCAAACCTTTTGCTCCGGAAAAGGACATTACAGTAGAACTTCACAGGACAACCGTTCCACATACCAGTCCTCTTCCTCGTACAAGTCACTGTACTCCTCAGGGGAGCAATGCAGGAAGAGGTCACAGTCCTATATAGGTACACACTGCTGCTGTGGCCCTGGGCTTGTCATGGTTGCTTGCCACACTGGCCCCTGGATTGGGACAAGTCCCAATCCAGGGGCCAATCCGGCAAGCAAACATGACCAGTCCGGGCCCAGTCTTCCTGCTTCAGCAGCCCAGTGCGAGGATGACTGTCACGATTAGTCAAGGAATCTAGAAACATCACGTCTGACAAATGGGTGCTCTCCCTTCTCCAGCAGGGCCACTTGCTGGAGTTCATACACTTTCCACCAGACATTCCACCTGCACACAAGCCGGAGAAGTCACCTCCTGTTGCAAGAAGTATGGGCACTACTAGCAAAAGGGGTGGTGAAGACGATGCCAAAAGATGAATTGGCTACAGGAGTCTACTCCCGCTACTTCCTGGCAAGAAAAAAGGCACTGCACAACAAGTCAGGGGGTTGTAGGCCCATATTAGTTCTAAGGGTGCTCAACAAGTTCCTAAAGTGGCAAATGTTTTGTATTGGGGACACTCGGAAGGTCCTGGCCCAGCTGCAACAAGGAGATTTCTTGGCATCCCTCAATCTCAAGGATGCTTATTTTCACATCCCTATTCGCCGCTCACACCAGCACTACCTACGCTTCGTAGTGGCAGGAGTGCACTATCAATTCAAGGCCCTACCCTTCGGCCTTCGTTCAGTTCAACAGGGGCTTACCAAGTGCCTCGCACCAGTAGTGGCTCACCTACGGCAGATGGGCCTTCCCCTATACCCGCACTTAGACGACTGGTTGGTGAGGGCACCCTCCTACCCACTAGTGGAAATCAGCATGGCATCCATCATCCAGTGTTTACAACAGCTCGGATTCTCCATAAACTTCCCAAAATGACTCCTAGTGCCATCAAGACAGGTGCTCTACCTAAGAGCGAAGCTCGACACTCAAACCTCCACCGCCAGGTCCCTCAGACCAGAGGGTGGCGGCGCTTCTGGCAAAAGTACACTACCTCAGCAGTGCCCAGATGACCCCAGTCCGCAATTACAAGTCGTTGCTGGGGATGATGTCATTGTGCATCTCTCTTATCACTCACTGCAGGCTGCGCATGCGGCCGGTGCAGGAATTCCTGGATGCCCAATGGATACATGCGTCAGGGTTTCTGGGATGATCGTATCATGCTGACACAATCCTTCAGATGGAGCTTTCGCTTGTGGTCAATGAGGAACATCTGGTGAAGAGTGCCCCATTCAGGCTTCCAGACTATCGGGCCACTGTCACGACGGATGCCTCACTGGAAGGTTGGGGCGCCCACTGTCAGGACCAACACACGAGAGGCCTCTGGGCCAAAGATAAGAAGGGCCTTCACATCAACCTGCTAGAGTTGTGGTTGATTTTCTGGTCCCTGAAGTCCTTCCTCCCCCTACTAGCAGGGAAGGTGGTATGAGTCTACACCGACAATACAACATCAATGTTTTGTGTCTGCAAGCAAGGGGGAACCAGATCCCCAGAGCTATCCAAGGAAGTTCACGCCCTCTGGCACTGGGTACTGCAGCACCTAATATTCCTCATTCCACTCAATCTGC
This sequence comes from Ambystoma mexicanum, assembly GCF_040938575.1. Taxonomy (NCBI): domain Eukaryota; kingdom Metazoa; phylum Chordata; class Amphibia; order Caudata; family Ambystomatidae; genus Ambystoma; species Ambystoma mexicanum. Next base: position 882,969,485 of record NC_090939.1, read on the forward strand.
AACGGATTCCGAATACCCTAGCAGACTCTCTCAGCAGGGAGTTGCGCTCTTGTCACGAGCGGGAGCTGTATGAGGATCAACTTCACCTATCTTTCCAGACTTGGCGCACACCAGAGATCAACCTTTTTGCCACCTACCACAACAGTCGGTTCAAGAGCTTTGCCAGCTGATTCCCCCACCCAGAGAGCTTGGGGATGCCTTTGCATTTCTATGGGAGGGGAAGTTCCTGTATGCATTTCCTCCGATCCCGCTTTTGCCTCGGGTCATCCACACATTCAGACTATATCGGTGCAAACTGATATTAGTGGCCCCTGAGTGGCAGAGGCAGCTTTGGTACTCCAACCTCCTCGCCCTCTCACAGTTGCTCCTCTCTAGTTGGCACCACACCAGGCTCTCTTGTCCAGGAACCAAGGGGATGTACTACACCACGACCCAAGCTCACTCAATTTGATGGCCTGGATCATGTGGTCTTAGAGTTTGGATCCGTGTCCCTTCCACAAGACTGCCAAGAAGTCCTGGCTCCGTCGAGAGCTCTGTACGCTTTGAAGTGCTAGAAGAGCAAGTGGAAACACTTCCAGGTGTGGTGCAGCAGCCAGCAGTTGCGGCTGCAGGCCGTTCAGCCACAAGACATTTTGCCTTATTTATTATCATTGGCTCGGTCAGGCTTGATGCATTCTTCTGTCAAAGTGCACTTAGCTGCAATTTTCAGATAAAACCATTCTGCAGGCTTACCATCCCTGTGGTCCCACTGGCTAGTGCATTAATTCTTACGTGGGCTGTTCAGGTCTTTTACACCAGTCTGTCGCCCAGTTCCAGCATTGGAACTGAATGTGCTGCTCTCAAAGCTCATAAAACAGCCTTTCGAGTTTCTGGACAAAACATCCATCAAGCATCTTTCCTAGAAGACTGCCTTCTTGGTGGCCATAACATCGGTCAGGCGGGTGGGTGAAATCCAGGCATTTCCTTGCAAATCGCCTTATTCGACATTTCACAAGTAGAAGGCTATCCTTCGTATTAACCCGACATGTATGGCTAAAGTGCCTTCCTCCTTCAATCTGAATCAACCAGTGGTTTTGCCAGTGGTTTTCGGCACACCGACATCTCAGGCTCAGCAAGCTTTACATATGCTGTATGTGGTATGCGTCCACAAATACTATGTGGCACGTATTAAGCCGTTCCATTCTATGGATCAATTGTTTGTGTCTTTTGGCCCCAATGGACCGGGGAAAGCTTTGTCGAAGTCTTCCATTTGAAGGTGGATTGCAGCCTGCATTTCCTTCTGCCGTTAGCAGGCTGGCAGGCCCCTTCCGGGCAGGCCCTGGGCTCACTTTACCAGAGCAATGGCTGCTACCAATGCCATCCACTGCCTGACATCTGCCATGCAGCTACCTGTAGATCAGTGCATACATTCACCAAGTTCTACTGTGTTGAAAGGGATTCGGAAGAATCTAGATTTGGCCAGTCGGTTCTGAAGAACCTGTTTGCATGAGGTTAGTAAGACTCCAGTGTTAAGTTGTAATAGGAGCTTGCCGCCGCCGGTATATATTGTTTATTAATAATGCTTTGTAATCTATTCACAGCATGTGAATCTATGAAAGATCCATCTATGAAAGATTCTGGAGAAGGAATAAGTTACTTAGCTGTAACTCTGGTTCTCCGGCATTGGTATCTCTCATAGATTCACATGCAACCCTCCCACCTACCCCGCATGGCTCATCTTTTGGCTCTTACTGCCACTTACGTGCACTTACCAAATCTGAAGATGGGAGACAGGGGAGGAGTTAAGGGAGGTGTTCCTATTGGCTGTGGGCAGTATGACCCAAAATGACTGTACTAGAGCACAAAAGTGTCTGAAAGTTTTAGTTTAAGTTTAAACTGCTCTGTGTTACCAAGGATTCCCTACCTGACGGCGGGGAATATTCACAGCATGTGAATCCATGAAAGATACCCATGCTGGAGAAAGGGAGTTACAGGTAAGTAACTTATTCCTGATACAGCAAATGCCAACGGTGAAGAGGCTTATGTTGTCCAGACACCCAGACATGAGAGGCCTTTCCCCTCCACCTAAGTTCCTCCCAGCCAACATCATCAGTACCAGTGCGGTTCCCTGTTACTGGAATACTTGTGAGGGCAGTGGTGGAAGAGCCTTCTGCAGGTAACAACCTTTATTGGTTATGTACAATGTGTTTGATTTACATTGCTCTGATGATTTATGATTGTTTGCACAAGTGTTTTTGTGATTTATCTATGTTTTTGTTCAATGTGAACTATATATATTAGTTTTGAGGACAATTTGAACTTTGGGTTCTTCTGTGCAGTGTGCAGCTGGGTTCTGGACAATGTGTTGCCTCTCTCCATAGTGCCATTCTTGATACAGTCTCTGTGCCAATTGCATGATGCTGCACAGTGATGGATTACCTATGTCTTGTGGCATTGAGTGTAGATGACTGAACAGTGTAATGAGTGTGTAGCTGTGATTTGTGAATGGGTAGTGGGTACCCACTGTTGGCACATGCATTTCTGGACAAGTCGGTGTCATTGAGGCGTGTGCAGTATGGCTGTGTTTTCAGTTGGTGTCCTTATGTATGATAATGGCATTGCCCCCTTGCCTGGGTATCCCACTAACATGCGTCATGCCTCTTCTTCAGGCCTGTGATACTTTCCATTTCAATTAGGAAGATCACGTTCCGCTCATATGTTTTTGGAAGTATTATCTCCTTGGCTCTCTTTTAGTTTCTGGGCCTCTCTTATACATGGCACAGTTGACACAGTATTGAGGCTTTTTTTTACCAACTTTATTTAAGTTTTTACACCATCATAGACATATTTGCATCAATAACCAATTAGTAAGAAGCATACATTGTTTTGTTCATGCCAACCCATTCTACCCCCATCTTGGGGTTTCAGTGCAGTTCAAATCCATTGCTCATATATAATAACCATACATAGTAACCGTTACACTATTCCCCCTCCCCCCAAACATTTCCCAATTTATGGGTGAAGAAGTGTTCTGCTCTTGCTTTAAGAGTTTAGCTGGTTAGACCGCTTTCCCAGCTTAATGTTCCTATTTGTCAAATAATAGGTATTGCACAGAGCAATCTAGGCTTGAAGTACATCTGCTCTTTATCGTCCATGAATTTGTGTAGTCGTAGCCAAGTGTTCAAATACTTTGGGTAGGAGCCAAGGGCTATTGCTGTCACCTTTTCCATAGCCATCACTCCCCACAAGCTCACCCACCACATGGATACTATTGGTCCTTCCTTAGTTTTCCATACTTGTGCAAGCGTAATTCTGGCCGTGCTCAACATATGGGTGATAAGCGTGGCTGTAGGCCCTAATGTTGCATAACATCCCTCGACCACCTCCACCAGGAGCACCACTAGTGGGTCGAAGGGAAGCCTCACACCAGTTATTTCTTTAATATGACTTAAAATCTCCTTCCAGTAGGTCTCCGCTAGTGGGCAGCACCACCACATGTGAATAAGGTCCCCCAGCTGGCCACAGTTTCTCCAGCAGGCTGCAGGGTATTCTGGGTTGGAGTGTATACGTACGGGCGTGATGTACCATCGGAGGCAGAGTTTATATGCTGCCTCCTTAATTGAGGTGCATCTAGAACTCTTGGCGGTTCTATGCCAAATGCGGCCTCAAGTGTCCCCAGAAATTGGTCTCCCTAGGTCTGTTTCTCACTTTTGCATATAAGTAAGGTTCTCCTCAGGGTCCATTCCCCCGGTTAGGCGATATGGTTATTCCTTTTTCTGGTTGGCCTTCTTGTATTATTAACTCCACTCCTGTTGGGTTTCTAGTGGCCCCTTCTTTCACCCTTGCGTTTGAGACCCAATGCCTAAACTGGACATAGTGAAAACGTTCCCTCTCTGGTATGTTAAACCTGGCCTTGTAGTCTTCAAACGTCAGGGGTGACCCATCTATGTAGATGTCTTTTAGAACCATGCTGCTTTCCATGCCCCCCCAGTGTGTCCAGAAATTGGCCTGCGTTCCTGGGGTAAAGTCCGGGTTATAAGCACTCGGTGTAAGTGGTCCCCCCACTTTGATCTTCTTATTTCTCAATACCTTATCCCAATACCACAGAGTGGTTTTAGTTGATTCTAGTAACAGACCACCTTTTTCCCTGTGTCGTGTGGCAAGGAAGCCAAGGTTCTTAAGGGTGTCTTGGTCGCTGTTTTTTCCAATGTTACCCACTGATTTTGATCTTCTCCAGATATCCATTGTAGCATCGGGGCTACCTGTGCTGCCCATAGGTATCTACGGAATTCTGGGACCCCAAGTCCCCCCAAGGCTTGTGGCCTAAATAGTACTTTTTTGGGGATTCTTGCACCCCCCCCCCAGATAAAGTTGATTACTTCTTTCTGTAGTGTTTGGATAGCTGGGCCTGGGATTCTTATTGGGAGGGTGCCTACTACGTATAGAAATTTAGGCAGTAGGGTCATTTTAACCGCTATAATGCGCACCAGCCAGGACAATTCCTGCAGTTGCCATCATTTTAGATCCATTGCCAGTGTTTTCAGGAGGTCCGGTATACTGGCTCCATATAGTCTATTATATCTGGGGGTCAATTGTACCCCAAGGTATTGTACTGCCTTATGCTCCCATTTCAGGGGTAATGATTCTCCCATTCTGGGATTTGTTCTGGATTTTCGGTGATATCAAGAGCTTTGGATTTGGGGTAGTTAATATGGAATCCTGAGACCTTCGCAAATTCCTCCAGTAATTGGATGGCTGCTGTTAAGGAATTCAGTGTCCTTCAGGAACAGGAGGATGTCATCCGTGTAGAGTGCTACTTTTTGAGGTCCTGCAGTGCCCACTTCCACCCCTTGGATTCCCGGGTGGCTACGAACCCTACATACAAATGGCTCCATAGCCATGGCAAAGATCAGGGGTGACAGTGGACACCCCTGTCTTGTGCCTTTCTGAATGGGGATACTCCCTGTACGTTTCCCATTGACCATTAGTCTTGTGGATGGGTTTGTGAAATTGGCAATTATCATGCGAGTGAAGATTGGTCCGCAGCCAAATTTTTCAAGGATAAGCTGTAAAAATCCCCAGTGTAGGCTATTGAAGGCTCTGGAAGCTTCCAGAGCTGCCACTGAGAATTTCAGACCAGACCTCCATCCCCAATCAATCGTATCTATGGCTCTGTGAATATTGTCATATGTATGCCGCCCCTTCACAAAGCCTGCCTGATCTGAGTGGATTATCTCCGGAAGTACCACTGCTAATCTCCGAGCTAATATCATGGAATAAATCTTTGCATCCCCGATTAATAAGGAGATCGGGCGATAGCTTGCACAATCCGTTGGATCCTTATCTGGTTTCAACAGTAGTATTGTGGTTGCTGGACACATGTCCCCGGATGTGCACTCCTTGTCTCCAACGAGGTTAAATAGTTGCGTTAGGGGGCCTATTAAGATGGCCCTGAATGTTTTATAATATGCGTTGCTTAACCCATCTGGGCCCAGGGTTTTATGTCCTTTTAATGCTCCTATTGCCTCCCCCACTTCCTCCTCTGTTATGGGACCTTCCAGCTGTTGCCTGTCTGCCTCATTGATTTGCGGTAACTCCACCTGGTTTAGAAATGTAACCTGTGCCGCTCCCTCTAAATTTTCTTTTTTTTAAATTGTTGGTGTAGTATGAAATCATTACCTCTTCGATCTCCTTCTCCCCCCTCACTACTTCCCCGTTTCCATTACGAAGTTGGGTTATGCGGTTCCGGAATTTTTGGTGTCTCAGCTTAGCAGCAAGGAGTCGGTTAGCTTTGTCCCCATGTATATAATAAAATTGTTTTGTTTGTACCAGGAGGCGTGCTACGTCATCTGCTAGGTGTGTTTCTAAGGTTGCTCTGGCCTTCTTTAATTCCCGCCATGCCTTCTGTGAGCCCCTATCCTTATATTCCACCTCCGCCTTATGTATGTTGGCTTCCATATTATGTCTCACCCTCTCCCGACTCTTAATATAGTTTGTTTGTGCAATAAACTCCCCCTGTACTACCGCTTTGCTGGCATCCCAGATAGTCAACCAATCCATCACCAGTGTCGTGTTTTCCCGAAAGAAGTTCTGTAAGGCTTGTTCTATGATTATTCGGACCGTTAGATATTTCAATAATACTTCATTTAATCACCTGGGTTTGTGGGGTTGTTGCGGGTGGTTTGGCTCTATTTTAAGTAGTACCGGAGCATGGTCAGATAGCCACCGCACTCCGATTTCCAAGCACGTAACCTGTGGGATCACTGTTTCTGAAATGAGTATCATATCGATACGGGAGTAACCTCTGTGTACTGTTGAATAGTGGGTATATATTCTATCTTGTGGGTTAAAGAATCGCCAGGTCTCTAACAGATGTAGTTCCCTCAGAAACTTGACCAGGGCTTGTCTGAATGTGTGATTAATGGAAGTGGCTGGGAGGGTTTTATCCAATGCTGCATCCATCACCCCGTTAAAATCACCTCCAATTAGAATTTTCCCAATTCCCCATTGTGCAATTTTGGGCAGTAGGCTCAGTAGAAAGTGGTCTTGTTTTCGCGTTGGGGGCATATATCGAGTTGGCCCATCAGTTTCCCCCCCAGCATCAAGTAGCAGCCTTCCGGATCCTTTTTAAAAAATCATTTTCCAAAGCTAATACCTTTAGCCAATAAAATACCTACTCCCCGCTTCTTAGTTCCACTGGAGGCCAGATATTGTATAGGGAAGGCTCTGTGTCTCAACCTCTGTTCATCCTCTGGGAGTAAGTGTGTCTCTTGCAGCCATACCACCAAAGCATGCATATCTCTTCGCCTAGTTAACATAGATTTCCGCTTGATTGCGGAGTTAAGCCCCTGGACATTTAGTGAAACGAATGTCAACTCAGACATTATTGAACTTCAACCGTTGGTCCCTTTGATAGCGATCCAGCTCAAATTTTTTTTTGCGTATTGCGTGTATGTTTTGTACTTTTTCACCCAAAAACGATAAAACTAAATACATTCCCCCCTTCCCAACTTTTGGATTAGAACTTCCCAATAACATTTTCAACATAGTATATTCACAATATATCACGGGTTCTTTACTCACCCGGGAAGTTTGGGTTCCGGATTCCTTCTCTCCCCCCCCACGCCACCCATACCCCCCCTGCTTTTCCTGGCTTGATGTCTGGTATGCTTGCTTCTCGTGCATCCAACTTAGCTCGTGATTACATTCCAGATGCAAGTCTCACCCTTTTCTTTATTGGCATCCCCATTTTCAAATTTTAAGGTACCTTCCCGGATCTCCTGGTGTTTGGCGGTTGTTCAGGTGGGATCTGAGGGTTTAAGCTCCATATTACGCCCTCCTGGTTGAGGACGTCCTTGCCTCCATTGACCTTTTCCGGGTCCATCTTCTGTCTCCCCGCTCCGGGATGGAGATCTTTCCTTGTTGGTGAGATTGCCTTCTTCGTCTTCCTGCATAAGATCTGCCATATCTTCCTCTTTGGAGACAGAGAATCTCTGGCCTTTCCATTCGAAGCAAAGGCATGTTGGGTGTCCCCACCGGTATTACACATCCCTGGTTCTCAACCAGTTAGTGACCACCCTCAGTCTTTTCCTCCTGGCAAGTGTGGCTTGGGCTAGGTCTTGAAATAATTGAATTGGAGTGGAGCGGAACCTAATAGGTTCCTTCTTACGGGCGGCTCGCATAATGTCCTCTTTCAGTTGATACATGGGTATCCAGGTTAGGACATCGGGAGTCAGGTTCTTGTTAAGTTGATATGTAGAATAGACCCTGTGCGTCTGATCTAGTACAATTTCTTTGATTTCTTCTGCGTTCAAGATGTGTCGGAACAGGTCCATCACATATTGTTGTAAGTCAGAGTCCATTACCGATTTCGGGTTCCCGCGAATGCAAATGTTATTTCGCTTGGATCTGTTTTCCGCATCCTCCTGTTAATTTTGCACCCGTTCCATTTCAAGATTTCTGTTTGCCAAGATGTCATGCTCGTGGCTCTGCTCTGTTACCACTGTTTCAACTTTATCAATCCTTTTTTCCACTGCCACAACCCCCTATTGAGATCAGAAATTGACTTAGCTAGGTTATTTGCACTTTCTTTGATGTTTTTCTTAAGTTCTAGCAGCATTTCCAGCAGGTCTGACTTTCGAATAGGTGGGTCTTCGGAGTTCCCTGCCCCCTCCAGAGGGGGGTTATGTACCCGGGCCTGCACCTGGTTGCGTTTCTGAGTGTCTGCTGTCTGCAGCATGGCTTTAATGTCTCCGGAGCCTTGGCCTTTAGTTTTCTTAGTTTGTTTGGACATCTTGGTCGGAGTGTGGTGATCTTGTTTGTCGCTCTAGATTAGATCTGACGTGTTAGGGTCAGTGTTGTTTGTCGCCGTTGCCCCTGAGGTAGGTTTTCCACTTCCCACCACTTTGGAGGTTCCTTTGTAGACGGACCGGTTGTAGTTCTTTTCCCATGTTCCCGTTTATGTTGTGGGCTCAGGTTTATGTTACGCAATTGGAGTTAGCCCAAGGGGTTTGCCGCTTTGTTCCTTTCACCCCTTATACGATTGTGTGCCTCAGTTTGTTGTACGTGGGAGAGGTATGTACCTTCCTTCTGTTTCTGGCACTGCCACTTGTACCTGTTTATGCCCAGTTAGTTATGGCTCCGGTAGAGTTGCTTATTGCTCTGTGCCTCCTGCATGGCGCGACACCACTTTCATTCATATCAGTGGCCCATCTTTAAATCTACACCCTATGTTATGCCTGATGGGTGAGTGTTGCATCAGGGCCATGTGAAACCACCAAGCAGTTGTCATGCAGCATGGTTGCTGTTCACCTCTTCTCACCGCAGTAAGTTTCACTCGCATTTACTTTAACTGGTCTGCTTCCTGTTATACCACCCCCTCCATATGCTGGTTATTTTCCACTTTGGGCTGTGAGGCGGACTGCCAAAGCCTCTGACATCTTCCCCCTTAAGGGTGCTGATTGTACGTCCAGGGAGCACTCAGACCGCAAAAATCATTATCCTGCCGCTTGACCCCTCTTCCTGCTTCTGTGTGCGTTTCACCCCGTCTATTACCTGGCTCAGGCATTGTGTGGTCAAATTGGCATCCGTAGGGGCCCCTCCGTCTGTAGTCCTCCAGCCCACCAGGAGTGGCCGAGGTGCGCAGTTGACTGGACGCCGCTGACCAGGTCCGCCATCAGCTGTTGTGGTGCCGGTGCTTCGCCTCCTGCAGCGACATGCCCCCCACGTGCAAGGTTTCAGGGGGGAGGGCTCCGGGTTATACGCCACCTCTGTGGCCGCTCCACAACGCGGGTGTCCCCCGCTGCAGCCGTTGCCTCCCTCCAGCTGGACCACTCACCTCCGCTCACCGCTGAGCTCGCCCACGGATCTCTAACCTGCAGATCTCTCCAAACTGAGGTCGGGTGCCGCACGCTTCCTTCTTTCCGGCTCTTCTGTAGACTGCGGCTTCCCCGAGGGACACACGCTTCAGGCTCCGGGGTGCGTCACGTCTGCTAGCCGCAGTCTGTGCCTCGTGATACACGCTCGGGGGTGGGGGGGAACACAAGTCTACCCTTCCTCGTTCCCGCAGCAGCCAGCTACGTTGCCGGGGCACGCAGGGAGATCCCCGGGTTTGCGGTATGTTTCTTGGCCCCGCTCACTTTCTTCCAGGATTACGTGGCTTCCCACTTCGCGTGAAGACCGCGGCAGCCACCGTCTTGATAGGAGGTCATTGCACGGATCCTCAGTTTCGCCTGCAACTTCGGTTGTATTGCTTGAAGCCGACTAATTCATTTCCTCAGGTGCCCACCATGTTCATAACTGCCTGGGTAGCTTCTGCATGATTATCGGATCATTTTAAAGGGGTTAGGGGTCCCGGGGTCAGATGGAATCACGGAGCTCGCCGAGGAGCCATGCGTTCGCGTCCTCGGCTGGCCACGCCCCGTACTGATGCTTTTTACAAGGCATGTCCACATTCCTCTTTTCTCCTCTTCATTGTCTAGGTGAACCCAGTGGTCGAAGTGAGTGTGAACAGTCGGGAGTGACGTTCCACTACTTTTTGCAACCAGTTAAACCATTCCCGAACTGTTCTTTATGAAGTTAAAGCACACCTCTCCATTTTACCATCAGATAGCAGTTACAGCTAAACTGAAATCTGTTTCAAATGAACTGGCTGTCAACCAGCATGGCTGCACCCTTCACAGTTCCACTACTTCTTTTGGTACACTTCTACCACTAGGTGAACCTCTGTGCCCGTTGGCCTATTTTACACCTACACATGTACATCCACCAGTACCTCATGTTCAGTGTCTGTGAAACATGACAAGTCTACCCAAATGCGACACGTTAGAAATAAATTGTTGCCAGCTGAGTCAATCAAGACTTTAAATCCTTTTTATTTTTCAAACTATGGTTAAATCTTCACCGTCAATCGACTGCAAGTAATCTAACTACACCATCTACTTCAGACATAGAAACACCTAGTGATAAAGAAACATCAGATAGAGAAACATCTGAACCGACACCAATACATGTCCCCACATTGGAGACCAACATAACATCTTCTAAAAAACAAGCTTGTCCTTTTTTGGAGGAAGTTCTGAAACACAGAAAAAGTTCAAGAGCAACCAATATAACATACCGTGGTGCACCACCAAAACTAGTACCATCTCAAAATACCTCTCATCAAAACACCATAGAGGAAAGAGAGGAGGAAGTAAAAAGAGGAAAAGAAAACCAAGGAGTAGAAACAAGAGCTCAGAGACAAGGGAAGAGAAGATGAATTTAATAATTGACCTATCAGATCATCCAGTCACACCATCTCTAATTTCAGCCCTCAGCAAAGGACTGTCTTTCAGTCTTACAAATAAAGGAGACTACTTCCAGACACAATTGGACCTCTATACATTTTGTAGAAAACTAAAGTTGAAAAAACATTTTGAGGAGACGACGCCCAAACCAGAGCATTCTCAAAAACTATTTCCTTCACAACTTTCAGAAAAATTGGTCGAAGATACAGTGGATTTACTCAATCTGGAAAAGGATCAGTATTACACCAAGGAAATGTTTTTGGAGGAACAAGGCATATCCACATATTTAACTGAAGAAACTAGTCTTAAACCTAAATCAACTTTTGTACCCATTCTCTCATCAGAAAATGTAAGACATATTTCACAAGCCAGTAAGCAGTATCTAAGAAAGAACTACTTGAGCAACAAGGAAACAAAATGTGCATATAACTTAACCAAGGAAGACAAATATGCTCTGAAGGAATCATCAGAAGATAAATCAATAATAACAAAGGCAGCGGACAAAGGAGGAAAAATTGTTCTCTCTAACAGAACTGACTATATAACAGAAGGTTCTAAACGTCTTAACACTCCAGATTGCTATGAGAAACTAACTCACAATCCAATACCGGATCTTGAAGAAAAAAGGAATATATTATTAAAATCATGGCATGAACAAGATCTCTTAAATGACAAAGAATACTATGGTCTAATCTGTAAACATTCTATCATGGCTACAACTTATTTTCTACCTAAAGTCCATAAAACTTACCTGGACTTTCCACCGCTTCGACCAGTAATAAATGGTATTGGCTCCTTGACTGAAAAAACTTCCCAATATATCGACTCACATCTGCAACCATTGGCAGCAAGTTTAGCATCATATGTGAAAGATTCAAAGCACATTATACAGCAGATTAATCCTATCCCATGGGAACAAGATTTTCTATTTGTTAATTTAGATGTTGTTCAATTGTATACCAGCATCCAACATGAAAAAGGTCTAGAAAGTACAACCTATTTTCTTAAAACAAGATCAGTTTCTTATCTTGAACAGAATAAAATGATCATTGAAATGTTACACTTTTGTCTTCACAATAACATTTTCATTTTTAACAACACCATATATAAGCAACTCCAAGGAACCGCAATGGGGTCAAAATTTGGCCCAGTCTATGCAAATTTATTTATGGGCTTTTTCGAAAATAAACATGCATGGACACATCCGCTTTTTCAAAACAACATCAAATTTTGGGGTTGAGTCATAGGCGATATCCTAATCATTTGGGAAAGCAATACTCAAGACTTGGATACATATGTAACTTATCTCAACAATAATCAATACAATCTCTCCTTCACGAAAACAGTTAGTGCAACCAATATAGAATTTCTTGACCTGGAATTATTTGCAGAAAATGCGCAAATTCAAGTTAAACTCTTCATCAAACCATCGGCAGGAAACGGTCTCCTTTATGCCACATCACATCACCCGAAGCATACAATCAACAGTATTCCATATGGGGAGATCCTAAGAATTAAAAGGAATTGCAGTACATTGCTTACTTACCAAGACAATTTGAAAAAAAGTACCAAAAATTCAGATAGAGAGGTTACGGATCGAAAATCATCAAAACTGCAATTAGCAAAGCAAAGAAAATTTCAAGAGACTCCTTACTTATAGACAAACCAAAAATCAGCACTACATGACCTAGAATCCAGTTTATTACAACTTTCAGTACAGAAGCAAAACAAATTAAATATATACTAAATAAACATTGGAACATACTCCTTACGGACCCAAATCTACTACAACATCTGGATAACTCTCCTAGAATCTGCTTTTGAAAAGCACCAACCATCAGAAACATAGTTAGTCTGAGTTTTCTAAGCCCAATGCCAAACAAAAGCAAAATGTTTTTTAACATCAACACAAAAGGCACCTTTAAATGTGGACATTGTAAACTATGCCCATTCATATACCAAGGAAGAAAGGAAATTATTTTACCAAATGGTAAAACCAAAAGAATTGATCAACTAATAAATGCAATTCAACGTTTGTATTATATATCATTGAATGTACTTGTGGGAAGTTCTACATTGGAAGCACAATCAGAAAACTCAAGGTGAGTATTTTTGAACATTTGCGAGCAATAGTTGATAAAGATCTTCGATCCCCCATCTCATCTCAAATCACCACAATTATGACTAGACAGAATTAAAGATATTTGGCTTGGAGAAAGTTGTACTACCCCTCGAGGAGGTAATAAGGAAAAACTATTACGGAAGCGGGAATGTAAATGGATCTGCATTATGGACACTTCTAAGGAAGGTTTAAATTCTGATACAGAAATGTATAATTGGTTGTAAGTTTAATCATTAAGCAAGATGGTCCATTATGTTGAGAATGAAAGATATATTCTCCTTTTTTTTTCTTTGATTAATGCCAACAAAATGGTAAGTTATCAATAGCAGAAAAATTATAGATTGAGGTAAACAAACTTTTTTTGTAATTGTCATTGGTTTAGAGTAATTAGCTAAAAGGAATTCCTTATTGAATGCGCTTTATACGAATTATAAATCACAAACAAAGCCTTAAAATGTTATTCTTTGCAGCAAATCTAACACAACAATCATTTTTTGTGAATCAAAATAGCTTTAAGAATGTAGGGCCCATTCGGTTCATAAATCTATATCTAAACAAAGCGGGAATTGCATATCTGCATTCCCAATCAAAAATGGCCGACATAACCCGGCTGTACGTGATGTCACCACGAAACGCAAAATCATGTGATATCGACATGGTGACATCATCACGTCTTCGAAAACCAAATAAATAGCGCGAGTAAGCGCTGTAACCCAGATCACTTGACCGGGTACTCGCTGCAAACTTATCATGGTTCAACAGGCTACTTGAAGAAAAAAGAAAGAAACTAGAAGGTAAGATACTTGATAATGCTCCAAGCTATAATTATCTCCTTTAACTATTCATTTTTCTACTGAATGTTAAAGAACAAACAAATACTATGGGGGAAAAAAAATTCTCTTTCTTTAGTGATTCGTTTTTACACAGATAAACATGTAACAAATCCGGTGTAATATGGACCATTAAGGAAAAAATATTATCTTTGATTTAAAGAAGGATCAGATTATTATTTCATGACCATATACAAAAAGGGTGAGTCAAAGAAATGTTTAATTATTCATATATAGTCAACAACTGTCTTTTTTCAATATATACTTTTTTCAAGGTATAAATAAATCACTGTAATCTGTTTTTCTTTTTGATAGACTATAGTTCCATCTCCTGATGAACCATTGACAGCATCAATGGGGAAACACGTGTTGAGCTAGGAACTGTAGCGATACTTTTGAGACTTATGATTTTCAAGACTCATTGGTACTAATAATGTGAAGACACTATGTGAAAACACTAACGGCAATAAACTTGTATATTGAACCAAAGAAATTGTATTAAGTGTGAAGTTAACACTGACATTACAAGATTGGACTACAAGTGCAAACAAACCAAGGAACTGTTGGGACACTCATGAGATTCATGATTCTTTCATTGTCATTGCAAGATTCAACCATAGTTTGAAAAATAAAAAGGATTTAAAGTCTTGATTGACTCACCTGGCAACAATTTATTTCTAACTTGTCGCATTTGAGTAAGAATTATTTTCCAGTCTCAAGTTTTTCTACATTCAATCTGTGTAACAGTCACACAGTCACTGGAAAATACTCATGCTGACAACTACATCTAACTAAACATCAGTTAGATTTAAGAAAACTACGAAAGTGATCGCCAAGGGTGTGCTTTGATGGCTGTACTTTTTTAAATTTAATGACAAATCTACCACATGGCATATTACCCTGGTCTGGCAGCGTGTTCTCTGCTCGCTATCGTCCTACCTTTTCTTTTTTGGTATGTATTTGGGGGTTGGATATCCTCTAAGCCGTGGCTCATTTGGATGTTTGATTTCCAGGAACCTCCTAGGGCATATGATTCAGTTGTGAGAACAGCACTTCGAGGGAATTGTGTCCTCTGATGTATTCCACATCTATGACAGTAATCACCACAGCTGTGCTGCCTCGGAAATGTATTCGGTGTCGATACGCTGTCCTCGAGGGTCGAAGTCACCGAATGTTATATCTAGGAAGCACGGCCCCCGTAGCCTCAGTTCTGTTTTTTCCGTGAACATGTTCGCCACGGAATCTCGGCACGCTCGATTCTTCTACTTCGACTGAGAAAGTTTGAGAATATGTCTTGTCTTCTTCTACCCCGAAGTCAGGCTTCAAAAAGTGTCGGGACTGTGGTGCCAAAATGTCCATTACGGACCCGCACGACTGCCTCTGGTGCCTTGGCGAGAGCCACGCCACCGATGACTGCCAGTCCCTGACATCGAAGGACTTGAGGGAGTGGAAGAAGAAATTGTCAGTAGGTAGGTTTTCTAAACCCCGTAAATCGAAATCCGCTGGGCTTTCGATTGACGACTCGAGGGACGACTCTCCGTGTCGGTGTAAGTCCAGGGGGGTCTCGGTCGCAGAGTAGGTCCCGCCATTCCTCTGCCTCTTCTAGGCATTCTCATGTCGAGGGTGACTGAGTACTTCGGGTGGTCTGCACCACCTGTTGATTTTTTGCAGGATGACCTGACAGATATATTGGACCAAGGTCCGCCCACTGACCTGGTGCTGCCATTTCATATGGCCTTACAAAGAAGAGTGGAGGGGGCTTGGACTGCTCCGGAGGGTCTCCCGGCAGTGGGTAGGTCGCTTCCGAAAAATACCGTCCAGCCAGTGGTGACCCCTGCTACTTGTGTACGCACCCCACTCCGGAGAGTTTGGTGGTGCAGGCGGCTATGGCCCCAGCGAAGCAGGCTGCATACCCTACCATCCCTCCAGATAGGGATGACAAGCGCTTTGATGATTGGGCGAAGAAAGTATTTTCATCTGGGGGTATGGCTTTAAAGGCAGCCAACTCTGTTTGTGCCTTAGCAAGATTCACTCACACTCTGTGGAATTGTGTATCTTTGGCAGCTGAACATATTCCAGAAGGGGAGGAACGGGATGGCTTTCTAGCCCTTGTGAAGATGGCAAGGATGCCATGTGTGAATCCGTTCAGTCGGGTCTGGACGTTGCAGAATGTGTCCGCCGGTTCATGGCTTCGAGCACCGTGATGCGCAGGTTTGCGTGGTTGTGCAGTCCCGGCTTCTCAACATGCTCTTTGATGGTGTCCATATTTTTGATAGCAAGGCTGATGAGAGCATTGAGAGGTTGCAGACCTCCAAAGCTGCAGCAAAGTCGTTGAGCGCTGCAGTACGCCAACCTCCGCCTTTTCGTCCTAGGGGACAGCAATGGAGGGGAGGTTCCTTTCAATACTACTCTTCCTTTGGTAGATCGAGGGGAGCTGCCAGTCAAAGGGGCCAACGTAGGAGTACCAGAGGTGGAAAACAAGGTACTCGAGGTGCGAAAGCCGCTTGGGCAGTTGCCTCCTTGCCCTTAGGCACTGCCGCAGCTGCTTCTGCTGAGTCATGAGGCCATGGCCTATGGTTCGACGCTTGGGGGAAGGCTGGCGCAGCATCTTGTAGAATGGCGTGCCATTACTTCAGATGTGTGGGTTCTGGAGATCATAGCCCACGGCTATTGTCTTCCTTTCCGGCAGAGGCCTCATGACAATCCACCGGGGAAGCTCTCTTTGAAGAGTCCGGATCTGCTCCTTGCGCAGGAAATCCTATCCCTGTTGGGGAAAGGCGCCATAGAACTGGTGCCTGTAGCGGAGATGAACAAGGGTTTGCATTCCCCATATTTTTTGATCCCGAAAAAAGACCGGGGGGGATTGAGACCCATCATGGACAGGAAGGACAAGTTCAAGATGGTTACTCTTTCTCAAGTCCTCCAGGCCCTTCAACTTCAGGATTGGTTGGTGTTTCTCGACCTCAAGGATGCTTACTTTCATGTGCCGATTCATCCCAAGCATAGGAAGTACCTGAGGTTTGCGGTTGGTGACTCGCATTTTCAGTTTCGGGTCCTACCGTTCGGATTGACCTTCGCCCCGAGGGTCTTCACCAAGCTAATGGTGGTGGTGGTAGCGTAACTCTGGAAAGGGGGGGATTCTCATCTACCCCAACCTGGACGATTGGTTGATCAGGGCGCGCTCTCCCGAGCAAGTCCTGGATCACCTGTCCGTCACCTGCCACTCCCTTCACAAGCTGGGCTTCTCTCTCAACTTAAAAGAGTCTCATTTGACACCTACCCAGTGGCTCCAGTACATTGGAGCAGTGCCCGACACATCCCTGGGGCAGTGTTTGCCTCCCCAGGTGAGGTCACATCACATTCTGCAGATGGTGGACAAGTTTCAATATGCCCAGAGTCTCCCTGCATTCGAGTTCTTGAGGTTGCTCGGCCTCATGGTATCCTGCATTCTATTGGTGCCGGAGGCCAGGCTGTGGATGAGATCTCTGCAGTGGGCTCTTAAGATGCAGTGGTCGCAGTCCTCCGGCAGGATGTCGGATCCCGATCAGGTGCCGCCCTCGGTTGCCCAGGATCTTCTGTGGTGGGCCGCCGAAGGCAATCTGATGAAGGGAGCACCATTTTGGCTACTCTGGCCGGAGGTGATGATCGTGACGGACGCATCCCTCACAGGATGGGGAGCTCATGCCAATTAATTGACAGTCAGTGGTCATTGGTCTCCGTCGGAGTCAGACTCCACATCCATCTGTTAGAGCTGAGGGCTGTCAGGCTAGCCCTGAAGGCTTTTCTGCCGTCTATGCGGGGGAAGAATGTCCTGATTATGATGGACAATACAGTGGCCATGCACTACCTAAACAAAAAAGGGGGAGCAGGGTCACTCCCACTGTGCAGAGAGGCGATGCTGCTCTGGTTCTGGGCCATCTAGCAGGAAATTTCGATCGCGGCAGTTCATCTGGCCGGCGACGAAAACACGGCGGCGGACGCTCTGAGCAGGCAGAGCACGGTCTCTCACGAGTGGGAGCTGGTTTAGGAAGTTCTTTTGGCGATCTTTGTCCTTTGGGGGACCCTGCAAGTGGATCTCTTCGCCACCAGTGTCACCCGGAAGTGCAATAGATTCTGCTTGCGAGAATGTCCATTAAGAGGAGCCTTAGAGGACGCGTTCGTAGTGGAGTAGTCCTTCCCACTGCTGTACGCGTTTCCTCCAGTCCCGTCATTCCGCAAGTGTTGCAGAGGTTACAGATGTTCCGTTCCCGAATGATCCTCATTGCTCCGGCATGGGCCGGGAGAGCGTGGTACCCGGACCTTCTCGACATGTCCATCTGCCCTCCATGCCTTCTTCCCTATCGAGACGATCTGCTCTCACGGGACGGGGGGGTCGGGTTCTCCATCCAAGGGTCAAGTCTCTCCGCCTTCATGCTTGGTATCTGAAAGGTTGAGGTATGAGGATTGTTACCTCGCTGAAGATGTGATGGAGGTGTTGCTTTCGGCCAGAAGAACAGCTACAAAATCCCTGTACCGTTGCCGTTGGAGAAAGTTCTGCGACTGGTGCAGGGTACAGAAGGTGGATCCTTTTCAATGTTCAATTCCTGTGGTTCTGTCTTTTTTGCTTTCATTGGCCCACAAAGATTCCTTTGATTTCTCAGTTTCTAAAAGGGCTAACTAATGTGTTTCCATCATCACCTTTCCAGGTACCGGGATCGGATTTGAACTTAGTTCTAAAGTTCCTAATGGGAGCTCCTTTTGAGCCCTTACATTCTTGTCCATTGAGACTGTTGGCCTTTAAGACTGCATTTTTAGTTGCGGTTACTTCCGCTCGCAAAGTGAGTGAGTTGCAGGCACTTTGCGCCAAGCCACCTTTCACGGTGTTCCATAAGGACAGGGTTTTCCTTAGGGTTTGTCCTTCTTTTCTTTCGAAGGTTGTGTCGGAATTTCATTTGAGCCAGAAGGTAATTCATCCGGCGTTCTCTCCTCCTTCGCATCCTGGTAAGGAAGAGGAGAGGCTCCATAGGTTGGATCCTAGGAGAGCTTTGAGCTTCTATCTTTCACAGATGTCCCGGGTCAGAGTGGATGATCAGCTCTTTGTAGGATACGCTGGTAGGCGTTCAGGTCAAGCTGTTTCCAAGCAGACCTTGTCCAGATTGATAATTTTGATGATCTCTGAATGTTACCGTTTGGCGGGTAAGGACCCTCCAGTAGGCTTACGGGCTCATTCTACTAGGGGTGTGGCTGCCTATACTGTTCCGCAGAGGGGTGTTCCCATTCGTAATATATGATAAGCAACCACATGGGCCTCTGTCCATACTTTTGTAAAACACTATTCCCTGGCCTCTATCCATGGGAAAGATTTGGCCTTTGTAAGGCGGTCCTCTATTCTGCTATTTGATTGGGCATTCTAAAATTCTAAATTCTTTTTCCCTCCTCTAGATGTTGGTACTGCTTTGGGAGTCATAGATGTCATAGATGTGGAATACGTCGGAGGACACAATCCCCTCGAAGAACAAGTTACTTTCTTACCTGGTAACGTTCTTTCGATGGGATGCTCCTCCGAAGTATTCCACATCGCACCCCTCTACAGAATTTCTTATGCGATTGCAGCTTACGTTTCCGCAAGGCTTTCTGCAATCATACTGGCAGGATATGGGTGCCACACGTTCTGGGAAAAAACTACAACTGAGGCTATGGGCGCCGTGCGTCCTACATATAACATCCGGTGACGTCAACCCTCAACGGAGGCCCTTGAGGACAGCGTATTGACATCATCGATGCAGGACGCCTACGCCAAAAAAAAAAAATCCCGAGGCAGCACAGCTGTGGTGATTACTGTCATAGATGTGGAATACGTCGGAAGAACATCCCATCGAAAGAACGTTACCAGGTAAGAAAGTAACTTGTTCTTCTGCCAGCAGTGAATCTGACACCGCATTGTGGTCTTTGTCACATCCACCGGCTGTCCTTCTGATTCCGAAAGATGTACTCCCCTCGAAAGTGGCAGGCAATTCTGCACCCATCTGCCATACAGAGCTTTTTTGCCGCTGTGGCATATTGCTCATGGACAGGCGTTTTACAGGTGGTCTCCATCACGGACAACAAACTACTGGTGTGTGTGTGTGTGTGTGTGTGTGTGTGTGTGTGTGTGTGTGTGTGTGTGTGTGTGTGTGTGTGTGTGTGTGTCTGTCAGCACTACAGGTAAGTTTAGCATCAAGTTCCATAGGAAACGCGAACATTGAATTGCTAATAACGTTTGACTTGCATGACGGATTTGACTGATATTCTGCAAACGCGTTTTTCATGGGCCAACCCCTTCCCCACCCGCCACAACCTGCAAATCTAGGGAAAGTTTGATAAAAAATGCAAAAGTTAATAAGAGAGCAAGCAAAATGCTGTTTTTGGCCTACTCCTATTAATTTCCCTCTAAAGAAAAAAATCCATATTTCTGCGCAGCGCCAGGCAAAAAACACTGGATGGTATTGGACCAGGTACGAAAATAATTGGGCATGACTCGATTTCTGGGAGGTGTCTGGAGTTATTACGTCCAGTAGTTAAAATATTTGATGGGAAAGAGGGGGGGGTCCCCCTCTTCTCCCAAAATTATAGGTAGATCTCCTATGGTGCTTTGCAGCAGAGTGCACAAAAACGTTTTGGAAGTGGAAAAAGGATGACATGACATGGCATCGGGCTAGAGGTGGGGAGGGGCGAAAAGAAGACACCATGAGAAATTGGGGAGTGGGAGGGCGGTAAGGAGGGGTGGGGAAATGGAGAGAGGTGCCTGGGGTCCAGGTTCAGAGAAAATGTTTTCGCATAACTAGTGTTATACTGGGGATAACCGCGATCATAGTACAAAACGGGATTGGGAATGAAAGTGCATCACATGAAACAACAAATATTGGGGAAATGGGAGAGGGGGGCATGGCAAGAGGAGGGGGCACTTGGTGAGTGCCTGGAAGGGCAGGGAAGAGTTTTGGATATTGTGCGCTTTTTATGGATAACCACGGTTATTTGTGTGTGTTTGCGGTTATGGGGAAAACGTTTTTTCCCTACAATTCTACGACAGCTATATGCATTTGAAATGTACGCTACGCTGCACAAGCATTATCAGGGGGTTCTATCGGGTAGCAGTCCCACTTTGCTTCAAATGCGGCCCATAATCTATAGAACTGCAGCATTTCTACAGCTGAGCCCTGGTGTTCTGTCTTCCAAGTCTGCGCCATCAGGAACAGTCCTTCTGGGTGCAGATCCCCCAGCGTGGAGTAGCCCATTCTCTCCCACTGTCGTTTTATCTCCGCATCCCAAGTGGGTGGAAGGCCGGGAAACTTCCATAGTGGTACCCTTTTATAGTACGGATCAGCCTCTTTTCTAATCCTACACATTTTGCACCATCCCGTTAGCGTTGAAGCAGCAATAATCTTTATGCTCACCGCCCATCAAAGCATTCTCAGATCAGTCTTATCTGCTGCAGCGCGCTCAAGTTTAACATGAGGTGGAACCTCCTCAAACCATTAGGACACAAACTGTGCTTGTGCCGCCACCCAGTACAATTCAAATTGCGACGCAGCCAAGCCTCCATCCTGGTATGAGTGCACAATTTCCACCAACTTTTTCCTAACTGCGCCTGAATGCCAGAGGAATTGGGACATCAAACTGTGGATCTTATCAAAGAGTGCGGTACCAGGCCACATGTGCGCATTCCCAAAGTTGTAGAGCAGTTTTGGAAGGATCCTCATTTTTATCATTGCCAACTTGCCCGCAGGTGATATCGCAATATGCGTCCTTTTGTCTAATTTACCCGCTAGCTGATGTTCCTTTACCAAATAGTTATCTCTATACAGCAGGCCTACATTTCAGGTGGAATTTCCCACAAGGTCCCACTGTGGCGTCAGTCAAGGGGAATATCTCAGACTTGGTGCAGTTTATTTTAAATCCAGAGTATTCACCAAACATCTGAATGTCATCCATGATCGGGTTTAGGTTGATCTATGGGTCCCTAATGTATAATAAAACATAATGGGCCTCATTACAACCCAGGCGTTAAGGGGTTAACGGCGCCGTAAAAGGTGTTGGCGCCGTTAAACCCTTAATGGCTGATTATGAGGTCCCTTTGCGGGTTGCACTTTAACGCCTGCTTTTAGCAGGCGTTTAAAAACCAACCCGCAAAGGGACCTAGGAGCTAATTACGGCACCGTAATTTACGGTGCCGTAATTAGCGCCTTCCCCATTCCCATTGAGCCCTATGGGCCAAAAATGGGAATGGGGAAGGGGCCATGGTGAATGGGGAATTACCGCCCCGCCAACCTTGGAATGGGGCGGTAATTCCGCCATTCAACATGGCGGATTCCGGCATGGACCATGGTGCTCATAGCACCATGGTCCACCGCCTGGCTTGTAATGAGGCCCAATCTGTCTATAATGATATTATTTCTGGTGGCCTAGAAATCCTAATTCCTCTGCTCTTATGTTACACCCAGATGGTCTGTCATTGGTTCTATTGCAATCGCAAACCGGATAGGGGAGAGTGGGCATCCTTGACCGGCCCCTCTGGCTAGAATAAAGGACTCCGACAGCCTACCGTTCACCAGTGCTCTAGCTATCGGGTGTGCATACAACACCTTTATGTAATTGACCAGTTGTTCCCCAGCTCTGCATTTTGATAGCGTTGCAAATAGGAAATTCCAGGCCACCATATCAAAAGCTTCTTGAGCATCTAGTGCAACAGACACTGCCGACACCTCAGGTGAGATTCTGGACAGTACATTAAATATGTGGCGTATATTTAGTGATGTGGATCTGCCAGGTACAAAGCCTTCTTTGTCCCAGTGGACCACATGAGGCATCAAGGGTGGTAGTCTGTTCGCTATAACCTTAACATGTATTTTGGTGTCCACATGAATAAGTGACAATGGTCTATGTAGCAGCATTCATCTCTAGCCTTCACAGGGATAAGCAGCACCATTATGTAGCTTCCCTCGGTGTAGCCGGCAGTTGCGAATGCCGTACAGTGTCTTCCCAGACATTCAATAGATACAAGGCAAGCGTGATTGCAAATTCTTTATAAAATTCTGCAAGTAAGCTGTCAGAGCCAGGAGCTTTAATTCTCGGGAATTCAGTTATTACTTTCAGGATTTTCTCCACTGCAAATTGGGTATTAATGTGTTCTCTCACAGCTTTTTTCAAAATTTGTGATCTAAGTATCCTGTATGGTAAGATAAATATATCCGCCTCACTCTTAGCGGGTGGCGCACTACATAGATTCTTATCAAATGTTTTCAATGTATCGTTTGTCCCGGTCTGTATATTTCATGCTCATCCAGTATAAATATTACTTGTTCAGGTCCCTTCTCCACCCTAGGTATTTTGTAAGCGCCCTCCCTGGCCTCTCAGCACTTCCTGGACCCTTTTGGCTGCGAAAAGTATTTGATCTCCTTACCCGTGCATGTAATTGCAAGGAGGCGCTGGGCGAGCAAACAGTGATGCTTAAAGGGGAACAGAGGGGGGCTCCCGTTCACCTGGAAGTGGCATGGCATAGACTGCGGCCTCCTGGGTCCTGGAGAGGGTACAGGGAAGTATCCAAGAAGATCCCATGCTAACGACCAAGCCGTGGTGTCGGAAGTGAATGGTGCGGCAGAGCCCGGTGCAAACAATGAAGAGGGCTTCAAACTAGTAATAGTGTGTGAAATGTTGGGCCTCAAAAACCAAGAAGCACACTTGGAGTCATCTTCTTCGTCACAGTACTTTGACATAAAGTAACTTGGGAAAGACCCATGCCCCCTTGCACTGAAGTAAGAACCTGACGTCCTGGCAGGACTTAAGCGCAGCTTTTGACCTAGTTGACCATCAACTCCTGCAGGAGGCACTGGCAAGAATAGCCGGGTGTTCATCCAAAGCACTGGAGTGGCTAGCATCCTTTTTGAAGGATAGAAGCGCCAGGATTCATTGGGGTGACATCTTCTCGGAGGCAGGCTGTCATGATCTCTGCTTCCAAAAGATCAGGACTTGCCTGACTCCCTTGGAAGCAGATCCATAACCCCGGTTCCGAGTGCCAGCCAGTCCCAATTGGGACCTTTTGGACCCTGTCCTGGCGCCAGTGGCACCAGGCTCATAAAGATGCCCAGTCCCAGCGCTGGAAGCGCCTGGCTCATAATGCTTGGGTGGACTTACCTGCAGCAGACCATGCTGCTTACTTACCTGCCAGTTGAACCCCTGATCCTCTTCTGTTTGGGACTACTTTTCCTGTTGGGTGGGGCAGGAGCCAATCCCTAGGTTCAGAACACTGGAACTCTTCTGGAAAGCAGGAACTCTTTTCTTACCTAGGCGTGGCTGTGGAAGGAGGGACCTAAGCACTACAGGAGGCTATTTAAACCACACCCGATGGATGAATCTTGCTTTGCGTTATTCTGCATTCTCTGCAGCAGAACGCTCATCGTGTCTTCTGCTTCTGATCCTGGGCCTAAGGGAACAAAGGCTTACCATCCTGGAATCCAGTCTTCAGCAGCACCTGTAAAGACAAAGAAAGAACAGGTTAGCACTACGGTCTTCAGTGGCAGCGCATCTCTTACCTGGTCCATCGGCTGTCACCAACGCCTCGCGCTGCATTCCGGCATCTGAAAGACAAAGGCTTACCTACTCTTCGCATGCTCCGGAGGTCTTCGCACTGCATTCCGGCATCTGAAAGACAAAAGAAGGTGCGTTTAAAGACATTGGGCAACTTTATTACTCACGTGCCATTACTCCTTCCCACGCCGAATCCAGTGGGTATTCCAGCACCCTTCAGCTTCTCTAAAGCTCCGAACTTGTACCTGCAAGATAAAAGGGACAGTTAGTGCGCATCGTGAAGCAGGCTACAAGCGCTTACTTACGTGCTTCCAGGCGCTTGTATTCCTCACGCGGGTTCGATCCTCAACTCTCATCAGCCCGCCATCCGCCATCGCCGGAACCCTGCAAAACAAGAGATATCATTACAAAAGACTTTTAAGACATTTGAAGTGCCCAGAACTTACCGTTCGTGCAGTTAACGACGGACAGCAGTCCTCTGAGGTCAAGAGGCCTGCACCCTTATCCAGTGAAGAAACTGGTTACGGCACCCTGCCCCGAGGCAGATGGAGAGCTCGGCGTTCACTTACCTAAGGTGAGGGTGTTAACCTTTGGGGTTCTACAGGAGAAGAGAAAGGGAAGAGGAGAGAGGCACCCAATAACCCCAGTTCATTAATCCCATATTTTCTATCTGCAGACATATTACTCTTCGAGTCAGACATACAGTGCACAGAGGTCCAGCCCAAAGAGCCAACCGTGTGTTACACATCACCTTTGAAGATACGGCATTCACCCAGTCAAGACCGGCGCCTCTGCGGGAATCAGGTGAGCGTTACAGAACGCAAAGCCTATCGCAAAACTCCCAAACAGGCGCTATGGAAACCTCGGATACCGACCAGCTAGCCCAGTTACTTGGGGAACTAAGAGCAGAAGTGCATGCAGCCCATCAGGAAACGAATGCTCTAAGAAGGGAACTGATTATTTCCAAGGAGCGAACAGACGATCTCGCTAGACAATTGCTACAGTCACAAGCCGGACAAACTCCGTTACCCGCATCAGGGGCAAATCTTCCTTCAACATCCTCTACGAACCCAGTGCAGATCAACCTACCTGGGAATGTACCTCTGGCTCCGCCCGAACGATTTTCTGGTGACCCAAAGAGGTTTGCAGTATTTATTAATCAGTGCTGGTTGCACTTCTTATGCCGGCCAGCAGCCTTTCCAACTGATCAAGCTAAGGTAGCTTTCGTGCTTTCGTACCTTAGTGGCAATGCGGCAGACTGGTCGATCCCTCTAGTTAATCAAGATGATCCGGTTCTCCATGATTTTCAAGCTTTTCAGCTCAGTATGGAAAAACTGTTTGCAAGACATTCACAGGGGCAGGCCTTGGACAATGAGCTCCTTTCATTGCGACAGGGTAATCAAGACCTTTTGGCTTATATTGCGTCTTTCAACAGACTGATAGTGGAAACTCGATGGCCTGAGGACAAAAGGATTATGCTGTTTTATAGAGGTCTACGTGGAGAGCTCAAAGATGTGTTAGCCCAAGTAGTGAATCCCCCGCAAGACTGTTCGGACTATATTGACTTAGTCGTTCAAATTGACCACAGACTGCAGAACAGGAAGGCCGATCGTTCCAAGTTTGATGCTCGAGTATTTTCCAAACCACCAACTCCTACCAAAGGAGTAGACTCCGGGGAACCCATGCAAATAGGGGGCCAGAAAGGACCACTAACACAAAAGGAGCGGGAAAGGAGAAAACAGCTGCAATTATGCCTCTATTGCGGAAACTCGGGGCACTTTCTTCGAGACTGTCCGGTGAAACCAGCCAAGAAGGCAGTAGGAGCTGCAGTTACCAGGGTCACAAACTCTGAGCAGGGAAACGACCTCGCCCGACAAGAATAGAGGTCCTCTTGCCGAGCGTTAAAACCAGTTCCGTGACCTCGCATTTCGTGATACCTATGGTCCTCATTAGCCCTGAACATCCGGATCGATTACATGCGATTGAAGCTTACGTCGACAGCGGTGCCATCGGCAATTATGTGGATCATGAAATGGTTTTGAGGATGAATCTGACTCTTTGTCCAAAGGCTGTAAAGGACGTCATTACTACGGTGGATGGTACGGAGATAGCCTCCGGACCAGTAACGCATACCACCCAAGAAGTGACGCTAGTAAGCCAAGAGGGACACCATGAGAAGATCGTGTTCGATGTGATCAAGGCCCCTCAGTTCCAGATTATTCTAGGAATTCCTTGGTTAGAGAAGCACAATCCTCAGATCGATTGGCGAGCAAGGACGGTTCAGTTTCCAGAATGTGTCTCTACTTGTCACCCTCGACCTGGTGTTGCACTGGCAGCAATATCCTCGGAGGCTCCCCAGTTACCTCCTGAATACCTAGAATTCCAAGATGTTTTCCGGAAGGATCAGGCTAACTCTCTACCTCCTCATAGGTCTTATGAATGCCAGATAGACCTGATACCTGGATCTACTCCTCCTTGTAGTAGAATTTATGCCCTCACCGAGCCTGAGAATTTTCACCTCCGACAATACCTGGATCAATACCTAGCGAATGGGTTTATTCGTCCTTCCAAGTCCCCTGCTTCCTCAGCTTTGTTCTTCATTCCAAAAAAAGAAGGGGACCTTAGAACTTGTATAGATTATCGCGCCCTGAACCAGATCACCGTTAAGAATAGATATCCGTTACCTTTGATCCCTGAACTCCTGGACCAAGTCAGAAAAGCATGCATATATACAAAGCTGGATCTTAGAGGAGCCTACCACTTGGTACGAGTAAAAGAGGGCGATGAATGGAAGACGGCCTTCCGCACCAAGTATGGGCTATTTGAATATCAGGTCATGCCCTTCGGACTTTGCAATGCCCCGGCCGCCTTTCAATATTTTATGAACGATGTCCTCAGAGAGCTCATAGATGTGTGTGTTGTTGTTTACATTGACGACATCCTCGTTTATTCTTCATCGGAAACTGAACATCGGAAACACGTGAAAATGGTCCTCGAGAGATTGCGTCAACACAAACCTTTCGCTAAGTTGGAAAAATGTGTTTTCAACGTGACTGAAGTTGAATTCTTGGGATTCATATTATCACCTAGCGGAGTGCGTATGGATTCAAAGAAGGCCGATGCAATTCTCAAATGGCCATCGCCATCCTCCGTAAAAGGTGTTCAAAGCATATTAGGCTTCGCTAACTTTTACCGCAGGTTTATCCCCGAATTCTCTCGAATAGTCCAGCCCATCACCGCCTTGTTAAAGAAAAACAAACGTTTTGAATGGTCTACCGAGGCGGAACAAGCTTTCCAGAATTTGAACACTAGATTTATCTCTGCACTGATCTTAAAACATCCTCGCCCAGAACTCCCCTACATCGTTGAAACTGATGCTTCGAGCCTTGCCATGGGGGCAGTTCTATCACAAAAGGACCCAGTAACCAATCAGTTGCATCCCGTGGCATTTTGGTCCCGCAAATTCTCGCCTCCTGAAATCAATTACACTATTACTGATAAGGAACTTCTAGCTATCAAGTCCGCCTTTAAGGCTTGGCGGCATTATCTTCTGGGGGCCCGACACACCGCTACTGTGATTACAGATCACCGAAACCTGCAATATTTGAAAACCGCAAAAGCTCAATCCTCTAGGCAACTCCGTTGGGCACTATTCTTTGCCGAGTTTGACTTCATAATTACCTATCAACCTGGTACAAAAAACGGTAAAGCTGATGCCCTTTCTCGGATGGGAGTGGAAGAACATTTGATCAATCCTAAACCTGTACCTATCATTCCCGAACAAAGAATTCTAGGTGTAATCGCCACACAATCCATAGAGGAAGTTAAGGATAAAGCCAGGCTACTGGTAACTCCAGCAGACATACAGAATTGGCATCTGCAGGGAAAGGACTTTACGGTGAAGGACAACCTATTATATTTCCAAGAACGGTTATACCTGCCCAGCACAGATTTACAGAAAAAGGTAATCTCTTGTTATCACGATTCTTTAATGGAAGGACATCCCGGTATGACCAAGACCTCGGAAAAGATCAAGCGCTACTTCTGGTGGCCGTCTTGGAAAAAAGATATCTGAGACTTAATAATGTCCTGTGGAGTATGCGCCCAAAACAAGAGTCAAAAGGAAAAACCAGCCGGCCTCTTACGCCCTATTGACATCCCGCCTCGCCCTTGGCATACGCTTTCTATGGACTTTATCACCGATCTACCTCCATGCTCCGGATACAATACGATCCTGGTAATCGTGGACCTATTCTCCAAGATGGCGCATTTCATTCCACTCAAAGGCTTACCAACAGCAGCAACTCTGGCCCGAGAATTTCTCGAAAACATTGTCCGACTGCACGGTTTTCCTTCAGTTCTAATTTCGGATCGAGGTAGTCAATTTATTTCTCATTTTTGGCGAAATTGCTGTCGGTCGGCTCAAATTGATGTGAGACTTTCGACCAGCCACCACCCTCGAACCTCGGAGTTGGATCCACTCCAAGATCTTGGAACACCAGCAGTAGACCACCTGCATTCTACAATCACCCAAGCCTTTAAGTAAGCCGTTTCTCACCTTCAAAGGGCTAAAGAACAATACAAGAAAGGAGCAGACCAACATCGGAAGGAAGCCCCCCAATATCAAGTAGGAGATCAAGTCTGGTTATCCACCAAATATCTACCTCTAAAAGGACCACGCACATTCAACCCAAGATACCTTGGTCCCTATTCCATCACTATCATAGTAAATCCAGTAGCGGTCAAGTTGGACTTGCCCCCTCACATGAAGATACATCCGGTCTTCCACATCTCTCTATTAAAACCCGTGCAACCTCAAACCCGACTAACTACATCTCCAAAACCTATTCTAGTTGATGGAGAACTCGAGTTTGAAGTCAAAAGCATCCTGGATTCCAAGATCTCCAAATCTAAACTATTTTACCTGATTGACTGGAAAGGCTACGGTCCCCAAGAAAGATCCTGGGAACCTGCAGAATATGTCCACGCGCCTCGTCTAATCAAAAGATTTCATCGAA
Organism: Ambystoma mexicanum; assembly: GCF_040938575.1. Taxonomy (NCBI): domain Eukaryota; kingdom Metazoa; phylum Chordata; class Amphibia; order Caudata; family Ambystomatidae; genus Ambystoma; species Ambystoma mexicanum. Next base: position 882,998,763 of record NC_090939.1, read on the forward strand.
CATTTCCTAACGAGCCCAAACCCCCGGAGAAGCCCGGTTTGGGAGGGGCCTTGAGGGGGGGTGCTGTCATGATCTCTGCTTCCAAAAGATCAGGACTTGCCCGACTCCCTTGGAAGCAGATCCATAACCCCGGTTCCGAGTGCCAGCCAGTCCCAATTGGGACCTTTTGGACCCTGTCCTGGCGCCAGTGGCACCAGGCTCATAAAGATGCCCAGTCCCAGCGCTGGAAGCGCCGGGCTCATAATGCTTGGGTGGACTTACCTGCAGCAGACCATGCTGCTTACTTACCTGCCAGTTGAACCCCTGATCCTCTTCTGTTTGGGACTACTTTTCCTGTTGGGTGGGGCAGGAGCCACTCCCTAGGTTCAGAACACTGGAACTCTTCTGGAAAGCAGGAACTCTTTTCTTACCTAGGCGTGGCTGTGGAAGGAGACACCTAAGCACTCCAGGAGGCTATTCAAACCACACCCGATGGATGAATCTTGCTTTGCGTTATTCTGCATTCTCTGCAGCAGAACGCTCATCGTGTCTTCTGCTTCTGATCCTGGGCCTAAGGGAACAAAGGCTTACCATCCTGGAATCCAGTCTTCAGCAGCACCTGTAAAGACAAAGAAAGAACAGGTTAGCACTACGGTCTTCAGTGGCAGCGCATCTCTTACCTGGTCCATCGGCTGTCACCAACGCCTCGCGCTGCATTCCGGCATCTGAAAGACAAAGGCTTACCTACTCTTCGCATGCTCCGGAGGTCTTCGCACTGCATTCCGGCATCTGAAAGACAAAAGCTTACCAGCTCTTCGCACGCTCCGGAGGCCTTCGGCGCTGCATCCCGCATCTGAAAGACAAAAGAAGGTGCGTTTAAAGACATTGGGCAACTTTATTACTCACGTGCCATTACTCCTTCCCACGCCGAATCCACTGGGTATTCCAGCACCCTTCAGCTTCTCTAAAGCTCCGAACTTGTACCTGCAAGATAAAAGGGACAGTTAGTGCGCATCGTGAAGCAGGCTACAAGCGCTTACTTACGTGCTTCCAGGCGCTTCTATTCCTCACGCGGGTTCGATCCTCAACTCTCATCAGCCCGCCATCCGCCATCGCCGGAACCCTGCAAAACAAGAGATATCATTACAAAAGACTTTTAAGACATTTGAAGTGCCCAGAACTTACCGTTCGTGCAGTTAACGACGGACAGCAGTCCTCTGAGGTCAAGAGGCCTGCACCCTTATCCAGTGAAGAAACTGGTTACGGCACCCTGCCTCGAGGCAGATGGAGAGCTCGGCGTTCACTTACCTAAGGTGAGGGTGTTAACCTTTGGGGTTCTACAGGAGAAGAGAAAGGGAAGAGGAGAGAGGCACCCAATAACCCCAGTTCATTAATCCCATATTTTCTATCTGCAGACATATTACTCTTTGAGTCAGACATACAGTGCACAGAGGTCCAGCCCAAAGAGCCAACCGTGTGTTACACATCACCTTTGAAGATACGGCATTCACCCAGTCAAGACCGGCGCCTCTGCGGGAATCAGGTGAGCGTTACACAGCCCCAATCCTCTACGGCGTTCCTCAGGGTGCTAGCCTGTCTCCCTTATTATTCAACCTGTACATCAGAGGTTTATGTGAGCTTCTAGAACAAATCGGCGTGTTCTTTACGAACTACGCCGATGACACACAGCTAGTGTTTGAACTTAAAGGAGAGTATAGCATAGACAGTGCCAAAATATCAGAAGTGTACAATATTATTGACAATTGGATGCAACGCCATTGGATGTGTCTTAATAACACCAAGACTGAGCTGATGATCTTTGGGACTCAACAAGCCAGATCCAGATTAGGGATAGAATATGAGGCATTCACTATTAAACAGGCCAAGATCTCAGTGATGCCACAGGTCAAAAGCCTGGGGATGATTGTGGAAGCCTCACTAGGATCAGAGGCACAGGTAAATTACCTGCAGAAAAACAATAACCATTATATGCGACTCATGAGAGCCATAAAACCATTTATAAACGAAGCGAATGCGGCTACCATAGCAAGAGCAGTCATACTGTCTCGTTTGGACTATGGCAACGCCCTACTGATTGGAGCCTCAAAAAGAGAACTTCAAAAGTGTCAGGTTATGGAATACAGCGCAGTTCGTAGCATTAAGAACATAAAAAAAGGGGAGCATGTTACAGCAGGGAGAAGATCCCTACATTGGTTAAGAGTGGAAGAACGAATCCTCTTTAAATCTATGGCCACTGTACACAGATGTGTATATGGAGAAGCCCCGAAGTACTTCAAAAACAGTTTTCACTGTACATGCCCCAAAGGAGCCTCAGATCAGAGAACAAGGCTCTTCTGAAAGTCCCCAGAGCAAAGCGCGCGCATGGAGGGGGAAAAGCCTTTCCAGTCATGGCCGCAATATGCTGGAATAAATTACCACCAAACCTAAGGCAGGAAGAGAATTACTTAAGTTTTAGGAAACTACTGAAAACTCACCTCTTTAGGTGAAAACCAGTATGACACCCGCATGTCAGAATGGCTTTGAAACTTGTACTACTATGAACTAATTTGGATCTTGCCCCGCGCCCTGATGCCTGCGGGCGACCGGCGCGTTATAAACTAAAATACATACATACATACATACATACATACAGGAGAGTACCAGGCAAAGAGCGGATCTGTGATCCACACCCATAAAGAACTGTTTTGTATGAAGGAACCTGACAGGGGAGTATACCAGGTGTCGTGCCAGTCTGGGATCTGCACCACAATTGTGTTATCTTGAAAAGGGAATACTAGGGAAGACTCATGCCCTTAAGACTTGAAACTGTAGTGAATGTAAAAATGGTCTGGGGAAGGGAATCATTTCCCCTAGAGTGAATTGCAGCACAGGAGGAAGGAGTTATCCTCTTGAACTATAAAGAACTTGGTTATTCTTTGAACTTTTGTTTTGGTGGAGAGAATCCTGGAGAATGGAGCCATTCCCTCTGGCACTGTGAACATTATTCATTTAGAACACCGTTTGTTGGGCTTGGAGATTTGTGCGCTTTTTAAGCAAAAGGCAATACCCTAAACACCTTAGAGTTTGTTTTAGAATGTGAGGGCTAGGATAGAATTTCAGATACAGGACGTTTTTGCTTTGGACATCTTGACACTTGACAGACCCTTAGTATTGATTGAGGTAAGGAAATGCCTACCTCTCTATCTACATTTTGGACATAATTCTAACTATTCGGCAGTAGATTACCTCCATTATGGCATTTTGTCCTGTTGAATTTGAGCCTCCCCTAACTGGAGATTTGAGGCACGCTCGGTCAGTTTTTCCATTATTTCTATTGGTATCTTCTGGGGCTATTATTAATGTGACACAGAAAATGAGGTCTGCATTGCCTTTGGATGCTATCACTAAACACCTTAGAGTTAGTTTTAGAATGTGAGAGCTAGCATGGGATTTCGGACACAGGCCATTTTTGCTTTGGACATCTTGACACTTGACAGATCCTTAGTTTGGTTGAGGTAGGGAAATACCTCCTAGAATAGGGACAGTTAGGCATTTTCCCCACCCTTTTATTATTTCAATAAAAGTCTATAACAATCACCATGAATCCTCTGTGTCCATGTCTCATTCATGGCTTCTCATATAGGCCAGAATGTGAAAACCATGAAAGCCATTTAGTTGATTTTTTAAAAAGAATTATTATTAAGATTTATGATTTGTATAAAAAACCTTTATCTTAACTTGATAATCATCTTATCAGAGAAGAATTGTCGCACGTTAATAAAAAAGAGTTGGTCACAAATGTAAGAAAGAAGTAAAGAGGTAGAGGAGAACAGGTAATGGGGTAGAGCCTGGAGCAAGATGAAGACAAATATAAAAGGAAGGAGAGAAAAGAGAGAAGGGGCAAAGAGAAGTTTTCCCCATTTAGTCCATTCAATATTACTAATTCTTTTAAGGTCCATGTTCAGTCAATATAGTAGAGTTTGGTACAACAATGAGGAATAGCAGTTCTTCCGATGATTTAGAGAAAGCTCTACAGTCTTCTGGAAGAGCAATGTATTAAAAGAGGATATAAAGGTGATAAACTCTGGGTCTTCCATCCTTTTTTTTTTTATAAACATTATTATTTTATAACACACCAAACATTACAAAACGTGGGACATCTGCATACAGTTCAACATCATAATGTTACAAGCTGAGTTCTTAAGTCCCACTCCCTCCCACCCCCCCCCCCAACTTGAGCCAATTTGTCCCTGTCATCAGCCTGTGATTCTTCAGGCGGGTTTGCCATCTCGTTATCTGTCTCAACATGACTGTGATCGGACTAAGGTGGGCCTTTCATGGTGGCCACTAGCTGTGCCCATTCAATTAGGGGTCCTACCTCCTCCCCTCCTCTACATACCATTTCAAACCAGACTGTCGTTTCTGCCTCTGCCCATTTCAGGAGGTCAGCCCACCACAGCTCTATCCTTGGTCTCTGGGCCGCTTTCCAGCCCATTGCTATCCTTCGTTTGGCCAGGATATATGCTAGGTCTTTCATTTTGCTTATGTACCTTGAGTTACGTGGCCTAGGGAAACCCCCCAACATGCATGCCCAGGCCGACTCCACCTCCATAGCGATGCCACATCCTGCTAGGCGTGTCTTTAATTCTGACCAAAACCTTCCCACCTCCGGGCAGGCCCAGAACATGTGTAGCAGCCCGGCCTCCACCTCCCCACACCTAGGGCATTTCTGAGCCACCTGACCACCAAACCTGGCAATCTTACTGGGGGTGAGGTATGCTCTATGCGTGACATACAGTTGAATTTGTTGGAGCCTAGCATTCCGAGACACTTTTTTATGATATTTCTGGGCCCTATCCCAGAGCCCATCCGACATGGGCTCCGCCACCTCTTCTTCCCACATTTGTCTCAGTTGAGTCAATTCCTTCCCCACCTTGGTCCCCAGCAGCTCATATATACGAGAAACCTCATGTCCGCCCTCCGAGACATCATATATCATCTCCATAGTGGCATCCGGTTGCGCTGTGAGCACCGCCGGTGGCCACCTTGCTTGCACCCTTTTCAACATTCTAATGTAAGTTAAATACTGCCCCTCATGCAACCGCATATCCTCTATCACTTTCAGGAACTCCAACATCTCCCCCTCTTGCCATATGTCTCCCAGGGTGGCCAAGCCTACTGGTTCCCAGTACCTGCGGACCCCCTGCATCAGCTGGGGGTCTTCTATGCATAGTGCCACCAGCGGCACCTGCGTGGAGAACGGAACCGGGTGTCCTGATATTTGCCACGCTCTATGCCACAACTCCCAGCCCAGTACTAGAAGCCCCGCCATCTCCCGGACCCTTGGTTTGGACAGCCACACGACTTCTCTGAGGAAGAAGGGGGCCGGTTCCCCGCACAGCAGTCTAGATTCCGCCATCTCGTCATCAGACAGCCACCTCGCTACATACTGCAGCTGCCCTGCCAGGCAATACAGTTCAAAGTGCGGCAAGTTTATCCCCCCCTCCCCCCTGTCACACGGGTTTTGCAATTTCCAGAGGGCCACCCTGTTCCTGGAGTTGTTCCAAATGAAGCCCCGGCACAAGCCGTGGAGACTAGCAAAAAAGCACCTCGGGATTACGTGCGGGATGTTAACAAAAAAATGCAGCAATCTAGGCAAGACTACCATTTTGAGCAGAGCGGCCCTTCCCACCATAGCCAGGGGTAGCCTGGACCAAAATCCCATGCTATTTTTGATTCCTGCCACTGCCTTTACCGTGTTATGTGCATGTTCTTCTCCTGCTGTATGATCTATGTCTATTCCGAGATATCGGAACGATTTAGTGCACCAGGGTATTGGCAATATTGGCAAGCTCTCGGGCTGGACATGCCTGTACCTCCCCAGGGGGAACACACTAGACTTTTTGGGGTTCACCGCTATGCCGGAGAGGGCAGCGAATTGCTCCATCACATCCAGTATATACTGCATGTTCTCCTCCGGGTAGCACAGATACAACAATAGATCATCAGCATATAAGGAAACGGGATGCATGCCCCCCACAGTACGGATGCCTATCTCCTCGCATTGTTGTCTCAGGCAGATGGCCAGTGGCTCCAGCGCCAGTATGTATAACATGGGTGACCACGGGCAATCCTGTCTGGTCCCCCTACTTAGTTGCCATTTATCCGAAATGATAGCCCCCATTTTAACTCTAGCAATCGGGGAGCTGTATAGCATTTTCACCCACCTGCGGTACCCCGGATCCATTCCATAGCCCTCTAAGGCAGCGGTCAGCCAGGGCAATCTAACTGAGTCAAAGGCCTTAACCACATCTAATGAGGCTATAGCTATTTCCCCTGGGTGGTATTTTGTTTGGTCAATGATATGGTGTAACCTCTGAGGTTATCAGTTATGTTCCTGCCCGGGACATATTCTGTTTGGTCTGTGTGTATCAGTTTACCAATAATGGCCTTTGGCCTGTTCGCTAGCACAGCAGTAAGGATTTTACTGTCCTGGTTGAGCATTGAGAGGGGTCTGTACGAGCCACAGTGCGTGCTAGGCTTGCCTGGTTTCAGAAGCGGAATGATCACCGCCTCCCGCAGGGACTCTGGTAGTCTGCCTTGCGCATACGACTCATTCAGCATGGCCAGCAGCGGGGGGAGCAGCTCCTGTTGTAAGCTTTGTGGAATTCGCTCGGCAGCCCGTCTGACCCAGGGGCTTTACAGGTGGGCAAATGCTGGACTACCAGCTCGAGTTCTTCTATTGTAATAGGGGCGTCTAGGTCGGCACGTTCTGCATCATCTAGGGTGGGAAGGTCTACGTCCTCCAGCATCTCCTTGATTCCATGGTCTCTCGGACCACCTGGGTCCTCATGGAGGTGTTTGTAATATTTCAAGAACTCTACGTTCACCTCCTCCTGGGTATTCCGGGTCTGCTCTTCGATTTCCCTGATCACCGATCGCGGCTTCTCGCTCTTGTATAGCCAGGCCAGCAGCCTGCCCGGCTTATCTCCTCCCGCATGCTGTCTTTCCATATATTTATTGTAGCTTATATTACATAGCCTGTCCCAGCATTCCCCGCTAGCTTGTTGTAGCTGCCTTATCTTATCTCTGTCCTCGTTAGAGGTGCTCCCTCTGCGTGCCATCTCCTCCAGCTCTTCTTCAATTCCGCTTAACTCCTGTTCTAAGCCCCCCTGGAGTCCCCTGGATTTCGATATGGTGACCCCCCGCATAACCACCTTAAACACCTCCCACACGGTTCCCATGGAGCTAACGCTGCCAGTATTGATCTCAAAATATTCGGTGATCGCCTCTCTTAAGTCCTCCTGGAATCCCGGGTCCTGCAGGGCCTCGGCCCTGAGTCTCCGGGTGGGGATCCGCGCCCTTGGGGGCTGGTGTCGCCACTCCAGGACCAGGGGGGAGTGGTCTGAGAGCACCCTGGCTTTGTATTCCACATCTTCGATGTCTTCTGCCAGCCCCGTGGAGGTGAACACGTAGTCCAACCTCGTGTGAAGGTCATGTGTTGCCGTATAGTCCGAGTATTGCCTGTCTACAGGATGCAGCAGCCTCCAGACGTCGGTTAAGTCAAAGTCTCTCAGGAGGGCCTGTAGCACCCGTGCTGCTGGGGTGGGTTTATCTATTTTGCCATCCGATCTGTCCACCCTAGGGTTAAGTACACAGTTTAAGTCTCCGCCCCATAGGATCCCGCCACCCAGCAGGGGGTTAATTTTGCTATACAGCGTCCTATAGTAGGCCGCTGTATCATGGTTAGGGCGTACAGGTTCACAATGCACATTTCCCGGTTTTCTAACATCCCTTTAATAACAAGCAGTCTGCCGTCCGGGTCCACCACAACCTGGAGAAGCTGAAATGGTACATGCGGTGCCACCCAGGTAATAACCCCTCTAGCATATGCTGAATACGTGGCTCCCCCATGCACCCCTTCCATTTCTTCCTGACCACCTCTAGTTTCTTCCTAGTGAGGTGGGTCTCCTGTAACAATGCTATATCAATCCTCATCCTTTTCAGATACATCATCACCCTGTTTCGTTTCAGATAGCTATTTAGGCCCCTGATGTTCCAGGTGACCGCGCTGAGGCACCCTGGCGCCATAACTGCAGTGTCCCACCTTCCTCCTCCACCTATTATCCCGCCTTTGAAGATTCATGGTTTGGCTCGTTACCCTTTCCCTCCCAACCAACGCCCCCCCACCCACTTCCCAACTCCCAATTCCCCAACTTCGAACCACTGCACACCCCCACAGCACTCCCTCCTCCTCCTCAACCTCAGCCCCGACCCCAACAAATGCCTAGCTCCGTCCCTGGATCTCAGCCCCCCCCTCGTTTGGCTCTGCCCTAGAATCCCAGGCCCAGAGCCCATCAGGGTGTCACCGGACTACCAGTGACCTAACTAAGCTACTCAGTGGGGGTTATGAGGTCAGGCTCCGTGTAGCTCCCCTATTAATATCAAAAGTTTCCAGTGCCCCCGGATCATATTTATAACTGTGGCTCCAGGCATGTACACCCGCCAGTTGTATGCAATGCTTTATTCAAGTCCCAATGTCACTCGCCACAGCGCCCAGGAAGCTCCAAATACATGCTACCTATCTTCAACATCGTTTTCCTGGATCTCCGATTCCTGGGGGCAGCTCTGTGGCTCCAGCCATCCCATGGAGTCCTCAGGAGTGTGAAAAAACAAGGTTCTGCTATTGTGGAATACCTTCAGTTTAGCTGGATAGAGCAGCATGTACTTGTGGTCGGCTTCCCGCAATCTCCTTTCCACTGACCCAAAGTTCGTACGGCTACGCTGCACCTGCAAGGTATAATCCGGGTATGCCGATATAAGCGCAGCCCCCCTCTATATCGTGCCTCCCTTCCGAAAGTGCTCAAGGATTTTTTCCCAGTCTCAGTAATTTAAGATCTTAGCGATCACCGGCCTAGGGGGATTCCCCAGCGGCGGCTACCTCATCAGGGCCCTGTGCGCCCTCTCTACAGCGAACCCCTGGGATAGGGCTCCCCCGGGTATCTCCTGCAGTAGCATGGATTCAATGAATTTGGTGGGGTTAGTTCCTTCAGCACCTTCCGGCAATCCGACAATGCAAATGTTGTTTCTTCAGGCGCGTCCCTCCGCCTCCTCTGCTCTGTTCTCCAGATTGCCCACACGTTGCGCTAGGGCGTGAAGTTCTGATTGATGAGCCGTGCAGGCCGCCGTGTTCGGGGCCACCTCTTTTTCTAGGGCCCCCATGTGCTCAGCTAGTGACCTTACATCTTGCCGGAGAAGGTTCACGTCCTCCTGCACTGCTCATACCTTGAGCTCAAGTGTGGCTTTCAGTTCATCCATTGCTAGGCCCAGATTGGTCTCCAAGGCCACCTTCAGGTCTGCGATTGCCTCTAGTACCTCCTGGTTGCCTAAAGGGCAGGGGCCCTCGTTGGGGGTCTTTTCTTTCTCCCTGGCCCCTTCTGTGCTTGATGGCGTTCTGGCAAAGTCATCCAGTGTGGGCTGCTTGATCCTTTGTCTGAGGGGTTTATTAGACATCTTGGTGCATCGGGGGCAATCGGGCCAAACCCACAGCGTGCGATCCTCTTATCAGGGGTGCTAAGTTCCCCAAAGTGTCAGGGCCAGGCCTGACCGTATCCTGGGTATCCTGGTAGCTTATCTCACTACCAGAGTGGACTGTGTCCTCCCATGTGCACCTGTGATTGCAACCTTCCTTCACAAGGCCCAGGCTCCTGCCCCGACCTGTCCCCCAGTGCCAGTGCGACCCACCAAGCCCGTGTACTGCCCTCTCATGAGTCTTTCCAGGCTTAGCGCTCCAGTGCCGCCCGGTACCTTGCTCGCAGCTTCACCAGCCTCGGGGCGCTCCACGTTCGCCACCGGGTCTGGGCAATTGGGCTTCCTCTCTTCTGCCCGTGCCCACACCGGCAGCCGCCCTGTAAATGAGTCGTGTCCCGCTGGGGGTCTTAACCCACCTCAATGTCCGAGTTCGGGTGCACACCCCACTTGAGCCGTGCGCTGCACAGGGGGCCCGCCAGGCACCTCCCGCAGTGCGCTCCCGCCGTCCACAAGGTCTCGTGGGGGACCCCTCTCCAGGTCCACTAGCACTGTTGCTGACCCGTTTCCATGAGTGTTGGGTCCGGGCAAGGCCAGCCCTAGCCCCTGTGTGCTCGATTCACTGCAGAGCCCGCTGCAGCTGCACAAGGGATGCTCCGGTGCTTCCCACAAGCTGCTGAGTCTCAGTGCGGGCCGGCGTTCTCTCCTCCCTCCAGTCCCTTCGGGGGTCGCCTCTCCTCACGAGGATCCCGATCCAGCAGCAGGACCCCGGCGCACAATGCCAGCCAGTTCGCCCACCTCGCCCGCACCCGGAGGCGCTCGCACCAGCCCGGTAGAGCGCGCCGCGGCCCGGCCCAACGGGGACCCTTGTCCCTCCCGCATCCACTGAGGACAACTGTGTCTGCTTCTCAGCCCTGCCGGCCTGCGCACCGGCTGGGTCCGCTAGCAAGCCTCCAGGCCAGGCATCACTCGTTGCATGCTGCAGTGCCGTAATAAGCACGGCCCTCCAGCGAGCGCTCCCGGTACGGCGCTGTGGTCAGTTTATGACCCTTTGTTCTGATCCACCATCTTGCCCGTGTCCAAGCCGTGGGCACCCCACTTCTCCTTTTCGGCCGAAACTTCCCGCACCAGCACCCATTTGGGCCCCTCCAGCGCTCGGATCCTGCCTCAGATATTCATGCACACTTGGCAGTGTTGCCGGCGTGCGATGTCCGCTGGAAACTTCAATTTCTGTAAAAGATCGATGTCGGATCACGGGAGCTCCTCACGGACACGTCCTCTTACGCGGCCATTTAGCCAGGCCCCCCCCTGGGTCTTCCATCCTTCTGTTTAATCCAGCTGGGTTGCAGGAGACTAATGTTAGGCAGCCTCTTATGGATTTGTCCAAACCTAGACCCCCACTCCGTAAGGTAAAAGAATTGATGTAATTGTAGACAGCATCCTTGGCCTTTACTGACAATTCTACTCATGTGGGACCAGCCAGTGCTCTTTCAAGAGCCATAGGATTAATTTCAATAATTTCTGCAGTGCCTACGTTTACTGTATATTCCAGACCAACTGAGGGATTTGTATTGCCAATTAGACAATGAAGGTTACCCTCCTTGATTTGTATTATGCAAGTCGAGGCAGCTTGCCAATGTTCATGGAGATGACATTGCTTGGCTTCAGTATCTAGGTATACCTCAATACCTGAGTTGGAGAGAAGATCGCGTTTGTTCCAGAATATCTTGCAAATATTCGCATCTGCAAGTATCTAACATTGCAGCCACTGCAGTACATACAGTCCGACATAAGCATCTAGTTTGGGCTGCAATGACCCCTAGATGATCCCATAGGGTTTTGCCAAATCTTCTGTAGGCGTTTTTGTTATCATGAAAAAAGCCTTTGAAAATACAAATGAGGTTCTGTCTTCTCCAGCTTTCCATGTGATTCAATTGGGTAATTGTGCAAAATTCAAGCTGTCTTTTGCCTGGGTTTGCAGGTATTGGCATACTAAGTCGAGTGGATGGTTGCATAATACATGCAGTATCCTGAACTTCCATCTCTGTGTGAGAACCTATTGATTGCAGGAGTGGTGGAGTTATTGCCTAATATGCCTGTTGCCTTTGCAGGTCAATTGCATGCTTTGCTTCTAACCAGAGCATCTGTCTGCAAGTCCTTCACCCTTTCTGCATTTTTTGATTTGCCACTCTTGGCCTTAATATACTGCCCATTTGTTTGATCATTCTTTTAGACAGTAGTGCATCAATGTTATTAGTTCTTCCCATAGCAATGTCGACTGCTCTCGTATACAGCGATTGGTTCTGCTGCCTCCGTGACCCTTTCAAATGATGTTTTGTCATACTTTGGCCTACCTTGATATACTAAATCGTTTATCAGGTCTAAACTTTTCTCCAGAAGGCTTGTATGTTGAATGCGTTCCTCTCTTCGACAGGTAACAGCTTGCATTAGTTCTTTGAGCAGGACCTCCATTCTTGAGCGTTGTAAATCTACAGCGTCCTGTGAGACCAAATAGTCTGGGGGTAGGTGGGCATTTTCAAACCCTTGTTTCTGGTTCTGCATCCAAATCCATTGATGGCAGATGATATTGTCACAGACTTGCCTTCTATTGTTGACTCCTTGACCCCTTGCTACCTTTTTTGAAATATTTGCAAGGAACTTGGGGTTGGTCACCCTGAGTTACCTGGGGGCGAGCAGACGTGGACTCCATGCTCTCTGTGCTCAGAGAGGCACAGCTTCACCTCACTGATGAGGCCCAAAAAGGCTGAAACACATGTATGGGGTTGCTGTTGGTACTCTTTTTCAGAGAGGAATTGCCATAGCATTTTGGTGCTGGACTGCCCATGTGGGCGGGACAAAGACTGATATTTCCCATCTGTGAAAGGTACAGTGAGCAAAAAGCGTGTGCTGCAAACTCTCATCTCAGAACAGGTTATCATGCCATGTTTTTTCTGGAGAGGAGCGCCAGCTACCTTTTTTAAAAAATATTGTTGCCCCCCTTTTTGTATGTATGAGTCATTGGGATATATCTTGCAGCTAAGGAATCAATACCTGTTGAGGCAGTCATTCTGGCGGGATCCTGAATGTTCTTGTCACAATTTGCACCTCCTACGCCATTACAGGAATTATTTACATTAGCTACAGTAATCCCGGTACAATGGTCCCTGGACATGAACCGTGTGCTGATGATTCCATGTATTGGCAAACAGATGGACTGATGGCAGTTTACCAGCCCAGTTTCAGTGTGATTACTGCCTATAACGGGGAAAAGCCATTGCTGCATTTTTGCATTTGAGTAGTGATGAGCCAAACCTCTGTAAGGAGTTAGTCCATTTTGCTCCCAAAGGTCCACAATTGGGGAGTGATACAAGGTAGATTGATGCACATGTTACCCAGTCAAGGTATGATATGATATGATTGGTTATTTATAAAGTGCTTAATACCTAGAGTTTTCTAAGCGCGGACCCGGGGATTGAACCTGTGTTGCTCCGTGTCATCTTGCTTCCAAGGCGGGCACATTGCCCCTGAGCTATCCTCCCGAGAGTGTACGATGTACTCTCAACTGCATTAACTGTAATGTCGCATGCTGTGGTACCATTAGATGGATTGTCACAGCCATTTGGGGGCATGCTTGAAGGTGCAGTTTGGGCACTCATTTTGCACTCTACATGTTGATGGATTACTTTGGGGACCCTTGGCGTGTACTTGCTGGCTCCCCGAGCTCAGATCGAGTACCTCAATTGGTCCATTGTGATCCTGACCAGTCTCTACATCCATTTGCTTGGCCAGTTTATCAACTAAGGCCAGGAAGTCTTCAATGAAGCAGAAGGACTCAATGAATTCCCTAGATGCAAGACTTTCCTCCCATTCTTCAGATTACATGGATTCTATGGTGGCATTGAGTGAGGATTGGGGGAGTTAGGCTGGTGGAGCAGGACTGTAGAGGAGCGGCTGTATACAGCTGCAGGAGATCCCACCCCCCTAACCCACCTGTATTGCAGACATGAGACCGTACCTTGCCTGACACCAGCTATCGTACCAACACTGCAGCGAGTTTTTGGAAGGAAATACCCATTGAGGCAACCCTATCGAATGTACCCCCAAAGTGATGACAACCTACAGGAGGAAATCCCTGAAGGAATATGAGCAAGAACTAAGCGCATGAACTGATGACTTCATAAGAAAGTGTGCACGACATCCCAAGATACTGAATGAAGACAATGTATGGATCGTAGAGGATAAATGACCAAGTGAAAGTTCGAGTAAACTGATCAGCGTGGAAAAGAAGATGATTACATGTTAACAAAGTGCTACAGAAAATAGAAGTTCAATAAATGTACAGATGCTGAAACGCAAGGTAGATAAGTCATCATAGAGGCTAGTTATGGGTAGTAAATAGAATGCAGGCGAAGCCGCCATTGTACAGAAGCTGGACAATTGGTATCGTGAATTTAATAAGCCAGAAACCATGAAGGGAGAATGGAAAGCTGTGTCACAGCAGAATAGCAGGCTCATGGAGCTGCGTCAAGAGGCTGTCTGGCCTGAAGTCAAGATCTTAGAAATGGAGGTCAGCTATCTACTCTGAAGGAGTGTGCGCAAGATGAATCTTCTCACGTTAAGGTGCAAGAAAGAATACGAAGAAGGCCAAATTTTAATTCATTTACAGCATTTAAAAACTGCAAAATGGACCAGATCGTGGTCTATTGTCACGTGAGCCTAGGATGGAAATAACGCTTGGACTTGAGTTCCAGACACTATAGCGAGTGCCTTCACTCCTGTGCATCCCCCAAGACGAGAATACACTACAAGGCCAAGTACAGAGACAATTTCATGGCAGAAGGCATGTGTGATGAGAGATGCTGGACTAATTGGGTGGTGAGGTAGCTTCATGTCCTATCTACCTGCACCTGATTCTGGGCTTATGTGCTGCTAAATGAACCGAATGTTCGAGACATGGCACAGGCATGCCAACCAATTGTAATAGTCCATATAACGAAGGACCTTATAGCTTGTAAGAACAATGAGAAACTGTGTATCTAATGTTTCTGAAATTACATGTTTTAAGAGGTAGGCATAAATTGTCCACCTGATAAAGGACAGACGATAACAAACCTAGCTCCTATACAAGTGTATATCTAGTTGTTTTCCATAACCAATCCTGACCCCTGATAGGTTTTTCACTATTGCCACATAGTATGACATCACTCTGACGCATAATTAAGTATAAGAAATGTATTTTTTGTGGCGATCGTTGAGAGACTGAGCGTATGTCCGTTGATGTTTGTTGTAACCTCCCTGTTTAAGATAATTGTTAATAAAACAGTCATTTTCCATCTTCTTGAGTTTGTCCGGTTATTTGGACTCAACATTTTTCTGGTGTAATCCCATCCAATATATATGCAAGTTCCAAAGGGCCATAAGCTCAGGACGATTAGCATTGGACACAGGTCCCACAGCCCCAGTTCGGACCATATAAAGAGACTGGGCCTGGAGGGCGGGATATTGTAGTAGTCCATGCCTGCACAGGCTACCTTCTCCTTGTGACCCTGAGGGACCACAGGTGGCGGCTTATGTTTGGTCATTAGTTTCTGAAGCAGTTATTATTGTGACTTTGACTGTACAGAACCCATTGTAATATGGGGTGAGAGGGAATTGATGCCGGGGTGCCTGTAAAATGATTTTGTCTCCATGATTGCGTTGCAGTAGTTGTTAGACATGGGCTGGTAGTACCATCTCTGCAGTTTGACCTGTGCACAGTGGGGGTATTATTGCACCTTCCTCTTCTTTTTTTTTGGGGGGGTGATGCAACCAACTGCTTCCTCTGCAGTTTAACATGACACCATGGCGGCCCTGTGTAAGTGCGCCTCCCCATTTGAGCAATTCCTTTAATCCGCCAAAGTGTAGTAAAGCAATGGACAATTTAGATTAGTGTTTCTCTGTATTTCCCTATGTGAATTAAATAAGTGGGTGTAAAATTGTACACCAGAGACAATTAAAGCAAGTCGGGTGAGATGGTTGATTAGGGGCATTTACCCACCACTGCTATGCCAATTGCCCTGTGTTCACCTTGATAATTTTAATGTTTTCAAAACTTTAAAAGCATTTTGCGTAAGGATTACATAAAATAGAAGCCCCTTCTCCAAACTAACCCTGTGTGAGTAGTTAATGCAGTTAGTCACTGGTACAGGTCAACAGTAGACAGCTGCTGCTACTTCACTAACTCACAGCCCTCCCCCATCCCGCACCCCCCCACCGCTCACCCTTACAATGTTGTCCTGCTGGGAACAAGCAATGGTGTGAGGAGGAGCTCGGGCCCATGTCCATCTCTGCTTGTCTCTGCTGGGGTCGGCAGTCCTCTGACACCACCATGTGCTGCTTGTATATGGGCAGGGACAGCTACAGATACAGGAAATGGGCCTGGCTGGACGCGACATAGGTATTACCAAAATGGACCTTTTACAATTGACCTTTTGCACAATTGACCTAATAATATTGGTCCTAATTGACCTTCTGCACTATTGACCTCTATATTATTTTAGCTATTTTATATATGTATTGGGTTGATTTTGGATTATAAATAATATAAGGGGATTGGGTGGGGGATCCAGGGGTTCTGGATTGGGTGGGGATGTCAAATTGACCTTCTAAATTAGGTAAATTCTCCCGAGGTCAATTGTGAAAACGTCAATTGGTATACAACCGCGACATAACGCGGGCGATCACCACAGCGCACACAAGCCAGGAGAGACTCAAGCCACGCCCCCAAACAATGCAGCACTGTGGCGGTGTAGCAGCGATTGCAGCAGTAACAGCGATCACGCTACGCATGAGCTGCTTCCGAGTCTATGATGTGCATGTGTGTCTTTTGTAAAAGCCGTTAAAAAGCAAGAGTGTGAGCGAAATTCCATGAAATTGTTGACCAAGACAACTCAACTGTGTCATTGGAGATCTTTTATGAAAGTTTTATTTGTGGAAATGGATTCAACATAAATGAAGAGGCAATTAAAACTTGGGATATGATTGTCAATAACTTAAGGCCTTGAGATCTTATGGTGAACCAATAGAGATTTTCTGGAGAATGTGTCTATGGTGTGTTGCAGCATATTCCCTGTAGGGAGAACTCATTTCCACAAATTGTGAATGACTTGCTATCGGAGATAGTGAAAGATGCAATGGAACTTGTCTGGTTTGGGTACCCATCTTGGGTACGGATAGGTACAGAGGGCTTGACTCTGGCATACTGGCAGCATACCTGCTGCACTGAACCGTTGTGCGGTCCATAATTTGTTGGCAGATAAAGAGGATGTTTGGTCCGTTACCCTCAACCTTCAGTCTGATTCACTCCATTAGCCTCATCCCTTGTTCTGCACGCTTGCGGCTGCCATGTTAAAATGACATCAAAGCCCAGAAAAAAGAAATATATATTTTTTAAAAAGGCCCCATAGATCTGGCATTTCTCAAGACCTGGTGATTTTGCAATGAAACAAAACACATTAAAGAGTGGCCAAGCAAGCCTATGGTACCCTGCAAGGAAATAAAAAGAATAACTACAATAAAAACATAAAATGGCTTAAACCACAGCTTGAGACAAGGTAAAGATAAAATATGCAAAGAGCAACATACCAAGTACAAAAGGGTATGGGGCACACTGCAACTAATAAATGAGCCTCAGGCTGCCCAATACTAAATGGGGTTTGGAAGAAAACAAAAACTGCTGGATTACCCCTCTCCTAGTTTACCTTTAGGAGTGGTCAGTGAAAAAGACAATTGGATAGAGCATCTAGTTCATCGATCCGAGTAGTTGTGCCAAACAAGTAATTATTTTTAGAAACACATTTTAATCGACATACAATTCAATACAAAATGGTGTAATGTGTGCTTTCCGCAAGGCATCACAAACATTCAAAAATAATTAAAACTTCAATTTAAAGAAAAAACAGTCCAACAATTATTGCATTCTTGTGCCAAAATTGACTTGTGTTAGTAAGTGACATTCATAATTTATCACAATGATGGCAGAATTATTACCAAATGCTATTATGGCAGGGAAAACTGTCAATGTACAGCAAAAGCTGAAAGTTCATTTAAGGAAAAAGACAACGTTGCTTAGGTGTCTGTGGGATGTCTAAATATGTTTCGGCTAAACAAATGTCGTCAACACCTTCCCTGGTGTTCCGCTGTTTGCATTATAGCCCTCTTCAGGACGGTACGTTGTTTTAATAAGTTGACAATTAGTTCAAGATCCCCAATGTGTCAGAGTATAGTTGAACACTTTTTAATCTTAATGTGGTTAGACTAGAGCGTTGTAGTTTAAACTGGCTGCGAGGATAAAGTTCAAAACCCTCTGCATTGTCCACAAGGCCTTCTGGGGCCTGGGGCCTAAATACCTTCAACTCTCTCTTCCTAAATATCTTCCTTCCCGAGCCCTTCGCTCATCCGTCTCCAACTCCCTCATGGTCAGCCGCTTCTCGAAGCAACAAGCTGGTGGTAGATCTCTCTCCGCGGCAGGGGCCTCTCTCTGGAACAGCCTTCCTGCCTCCCTGAAATTTGAGGAGAACCATCTCCGGTTCCGGAAGCACCTCAAAACCTTCCTCTTTGCTTCTGTATCCCTACAGCCCCCACTTCCCAGCACTTGTCTGCACTTACCCTGCACTTGCCACCAGCTGGCCCTTTTCTTGTACTGCACTTCCCCCCTCCCCTTGCACTTCTCCCTTCCCCCTACCCCTGCGCGATCTGAATGACACCTGGCCTAGTAGGATTGTTGTCTGTCCTCCCCTTGTTTCCCCCCTCCCTGCCTCGTCGCGCCTTGAAACACTTGTGTATAGGCGTGTTACAAATGCCATATCATATCATACCATAACCAGGAGATTACTTCCTTTATGGTGATTGCAAATTGCACTGTGATTCGTATTCTGCTTTTGTATTCAGGTTAATTCATACTCAGAGCCTCTTCAATTGAGTGCGCGGAACCTGCATGGGTCTTTGCGGTATTTCAAGTGTTACCGCGCCGTTATTTGGGTAGTGATGCCCAATACTAAAGCACTCCTCTGGGTCAACCTGGAATAAAGTAAACAGAAATAAATGTACAATAACAACAAGGGTGCTGGAGACCAAGCACCCTCCAAGAGCTCACGGTTTTACGACACAATTGCCAGAGCAGAGAGCCAGCCTTGGCTAAGCCAAAAGGGCCACAGGCTGAAAGGGCGCTGAGAGACAAATGCTGGAACCAGTGGGGTAGAACTGGGAGGTGCCAAGGTGTAGGG
This sequence comes from Ambystoma mexicanum, assembly GCF_040938575.1. NCBI lineage: Eukaryota > Metazoa > Chordata > Amphibia > Caudata > Ambystomatidae > Ambystoma > Ambystoma mexicanum. Next base: position 883,017,533 of record NC_090939.1, read on the forward strand.
TCGAGAGCCTAAAGGACCCAAGAGAAGCCAACAGAAAGAAACAGACACATGTATAAGCTAGCTGCGATCTATAGTGTGGATTCTGATTGTATTGGGAAGTCCACCATAAAAACTAAATAACACTTTCAACAAACAGAGGAAAAAGAGCAAGCGAAAGGCTAAGCTATACAGCGGCTAGCCAGGATTGTTAACATGGCGTCTTGTGGGACCAACAACCGCCCAAAAGGAAGGTCAAAAGAGTGGTTTGTGGAAAATCTAAACCAAGTGGGCTCGCTGAGAATCTGATTCAGAAGACCTAGTTGGGAATCTGAGCCAGCAGGTCTCGTTGATCATGGGAGCAGGGAGGGTTCAGTGAGAATCTGGACCAGGATGGCTCACTGATAACCTAACACTGGAGGACTACATGAAAATCTGAGCCATGTAGGACGTGGTGTTATGCTCTCAAGATACTTGAACCCATGACGGCTCTGGGGTCACACAAGCTAGCAGCAAGTGTCAAAACTGAAAATTGTCAATCGACCAAAGATCAAAAGGGTCAATGTTCACCTGCAACTTCTAAGGAAAGGTACCAGATCTGGTGTTCCCAAAGGAACTGTAAGTGACTTTGTATGTTAATGTTTGTTAATGTTAAATGTATTTGTACCGCACATCATTACCACCGGAGTGGTCCCCGGGCGCTCTGGCGGATCTGAAAAGGAGCATGTGAAACAAAGGGGTGAGTGGGTGGGGTTAATAGGGTGTAGTGGCAATAAGAAAGTGAGAGGTGTGATGCCCTGTTATCAGCTTCAGTTTTGGTTGCACTGTTCGCTGAGCTTTAGTGCGGTGTTGGGATGCGGGGGAATTCCCATTTGCTGTTGTGCTGGATTATGTGTAGTTAGTCTGTTGTTGCAATGTGATGAAGTATGTGTGGATTGCTGTAAAGGGAAGTGGCTGTGTGAATTTCTGTATCAGAAGTGTATGCGGAAAGTTCAGGTTTTATAATTGGTTTAGCAGGTTATTTTGGCTAGCTTAAGTTTATCTAGATGCAAGATATGGCTAAGGGGCAAAATCTTCCTAGATGCAAGATATGTCTAAGGAGCACAATCTACCTAGATACAAGATATGGCTAGCTTAACACAATCTACCTAGATGCAAGATATGATATATGATGTGGCATTTATAACGCACCTGTGCACAAGTGTTTCTTGTGTACAGGCACGTTATAAATAGATATGGCTAAGGGGCACAGTCTAGCTAGATGCAGGATATGGCTAGCTTAACACATTCTACCTAGATGCAAGATATGATATATGATGTGGCATTTATCACGCACCTGTGCACAAGTGTTTCTTGTGTACAGGCACGTTATTAATAGATATGGCTAAGGGGCACAGTCTAGCTAGATGCAGTATATGGCTAGCTTAACACAGTCTATCTAGATGAAAGATATTTACTATACTTTACTTTATTCATTTGTATAGCGCAACCATAAAACCTGGGGCATGAGGGAGTGGCAAATAGTCAGAAAGATCTTAGATATGATAGCAAAAAGTAGGCAATGTGAAAACCTTTTTTACATGGTTAGCTTAACACAGTCTACCTAGATGCATGATATGCCTAAGGGGCACAATCTACCTAGATGCAAGATATGGCTTGCTTAACACAATCTACCTAGATTCAAGATATGGCTAAGGGGCACAGTCTACCTAGATGAAAGATATGGTTAAGGGGCACAAACTACATTGATGCATGATATGCCTAAGGGGCACAATCTACCTAGATGCAAGATATGGCTTGCTTAACACAGTCTACCTAGATGCATGATATGCCTAAGGGGCACAAACTACATTGATGCAAGATATGGTTAAGGGGCACAAACTACATTGATGCAAGATATGGCTAAGGGGCACTATGTAGATAGAGTCAGACCCAACAATTTGATAATAGGCTAACGTAGATGGGTTGGACAGTTTAATGAGGAGCAGTAATTGCTGGTCCCCCCTGTCCAGACCGCACCTACCTTGTCAATCGCTGCTGGTAGACGGCTGCATGTGCCACATGCTAACACAGGTCAACGTGGTGTGGAGCTGCCTCTGCAGGCGTCATCCTTTGCCTTGGGTCCTTCGCCGCAGGGGCTGCAATAGGTTGCCCTAGCACGATGATTGTTATGAGGGCTCAGCACCAATCAAGATTGGGGGGGGATTACGCCTTGGCAACAACTGAAAGGCTCGGAGAAGAGTGGGGGATCGGGGCAAGCGCACTGCACAGAAGATCACAAGGAAGGGGCTGGGGACTCTACAGCACTACTCACCTGTGCCGGGAAGCTAAAATGGTGAGGGGCTACAACATGGGGATCGAACCCTCTCTGTTGGTGGAAGTTCGAGCAGCCAATCAGGGCTTGAGGGAGGGATGGGAGGTGGAAAGGGTTTGGAAATGAAAGGGGGCTCGGGAGAGGGACAGGGGGCATCGGGGCAAGCGTCCTACAGAGAAGACCAAAAGGAAGGGGCTGAGGGCTCTACAGCACCACTAAAGTGCACCTTGAAACTAAAATGGTGAGGTGATGGGCTACAACACGGGGGCCTAACCTTTGATGTTGCTGGAAGTTTGAGCAGCTAATCAAGGCTTGGGGGGATGGATGGGAGGTGGAAAAGGGTTTCGAAATAGAAACGGGGCTCGGGAGAGAGAGGCGGGGGGGGTCAGGGCAAGCGTCCTGCACAGAAGACCACATGGAAGGGCTGGGGGCTCTACAGCACCACTCACATGTGCCTGGAAGTTAAAATGGTGAGGTGAAGGGTTTCAACATGTGGGTCTACCCCTCGTTGTTGGTGGAGGTTTGAGCAGTCAATCAGGGCTTGGGGGAGGGATGGGAGGTGGAATGGGTTTGGAAATGGAAACAGGGCTTGGTAGAGGGGCGGGGGGATTCAGGCCAAGCATCCTGCACAGAAGACCACAAGGAAGGGGCTGGGGGCTCTACAGCACCACTGTCAGAATTCTCCTTCGAGATGTTGACCCCGTAGTGTAGATGAAGAATTCTTCCCACTAATGTATCCCTCTGAATGTGGAAACCGACATGCAGAGGGATCAATTAATTGAAAGATGTAATCCAAACGAGACACCAATGGCCGCAAAGGAAGTAAGTCACAGGGTTAATACTCAGCAATGGAATGATGATCACAAAGGTTTAACTGAACCAAACGGACCTGTGCTAGCCTAGGATTAGAAATGCCAAAGAACCGGAATTCCAAATAGGTACAGGATGATATGGTGTCAGTTGGCAGACTGCAAGCATAGACCGTTAGTAACAGTATAAATGAAATAGGGAAAAACAGAGATGAGAGTAAGGAGTAAGAACTCTTACCGTAATGAATCCTTGTTTATACTGTATTGCAGAAACTTTGATGTAGCAAGAGGTGTCCCAATTCCTCATCCTACGGCACACAGACGGCTACAGTACAAGCACACAATGGCAGTCTCAAGTCCATGTGCATTGGAGGAAGTAAAGGTCCGTTGCAAAATGGGTTCCTTCGACGTGTGGAGCTTGATTGTGTGAGCGGCGTGGATGACCTGTCTACTCCAGCAGGTGTTCCATGTTGTTGTGGTGATGAACTTGAGGAGAGGAGCACGTAACAAAAAGAAAGTCCAGTTAACAATCTGGGTCGGCAGGTAACAGGCAACGAGGTACAAGAGGGGAGGCAAAAGCAGGTCAAGAAACAGTCCAGGTCGAGATGTTAATCAGATCAAATGAATGCAAAATTGGAGGCAAGACAAGTCTGTGAAACTCGCCTGGTCCGTAAAGCAATGCCGGGTCCGAGGGTCTGAGGATAAGCCAAATAAGACAAGGGACAGACAAAAAGACAAGTCGTAGTACAAGGCAAAAGGTTGACCACTATATACGCAAGAGAAGCTCAGAACTAAACTTAACAATATTCAGAAGCAGCGAGCTCTGAGCAGGCGGGGCTAATAAACCCTAGATCACATGACCACGTCTTCCGTCTCTTTCATGGATGCCCACACTGCCAAGGTTCAAGGGACGCCACTATTTCCACGGTAACCTCCAGCAACCACGGAATCTTTTGTTGGAACCTGAGTTGGTGAAAGCAGATTTGTGTATCTTGAGCCAGTGGTTCTTTAGAGAAAGCATGAGTGTATTAGCCCCAGTGCCCCTCTTGGATACTGAAATAACGTGGTTCCTACCTCAGATCCTGACAACCACTCACCTGTGCCTGGAATCTAAAACGGCGAGGTGAGGGGCTACAAAACGGTGGTCTAACCCCGGGTGTTGGCGGAAGTTCAAGCAGCCAATCAGAGGTTGGGGGAGGGATGGGAGATGGAAAGGGTTTGGAAATTGAAACGGAGCTCGGGAGAGGGGCTGGGGAGTCAGGGCAAGCGTCCTGCACTGATGACCACAAGGAATGAGCTGGGGGCCAGGGTCAGACTGGGCTATCAGTCATTCAGCCCGTGGGCAAACGACTTTGAGGACCTGGGGGCTGGTTTTTAGAAAAAGCCACCCTGAGCTGGTTTTATTGTGAGCAATATTCTTTTTGTAACTTAGGATACTTGAAGTACCGTAAGTTACTTTTCTCTGGCTGGCTATGGCATCCTCTGGCGACGGCGTGGCTGGTGCCAGCCAGGCAACTGACAGAGCGCTCCTGTGAATTGTAACACCCCTGACCTACCTCGCACACTACACACACACAGACACTGTTCATTTTCAAGTTGCTTTCAACTTTGCAGGTGCCAGCAACAAACTGTTGTTGCACTTGCAAAGTTGAAAGCAAGTTCGTTGTCTGAGTGCCCTGGGGCCGGGGAAATTGCCAAGCAGCGGCAACAGCAAGGAGCCAATTAAATTGTTGTCAGGGGAAGACTCCACGGCCTGGAGCAGGAGAGAGAGAGAGGTCACAATGTCTCTCGAGTCAGTGGGGCTCGGGTCAGTGATTTGCTCGGCCTGGCCCGGCATTTGAATTTGGGAGGCAGAAGCACTGCAGTCACTCCAGCACCCGCCTGCCACCTAAGTGTTCTCACTAGATCGCCCTCGGGAGGCTCAGCCTCAGAAGCTCTAGCCGGAGCCAGAAGAGAGGAGCCGTCGACTCGAGTCGCAACCGGCACCACCACTTGATTTACTTTGGCTTGCTTGCCTTCAATGCCTTGCTCTTGGGGTCAGGACGGTGCCTGGCGACCAGCGGCTGTCTGCCTGCAGACTCTGCCGACAGTACCGAGGCAGGACTCCTGTGCCATTGCAGTGGCCCTAAGTGCTGTCCCACACGCACACCGATACCCGGGCCAGGGATTCGGGTCCACCACCACCACCGGGCCTGGCCTGGGCTGGCTGGCACACACTCTCCTCGCCAAGACGTTGACTCGAGACAACACTGTTTTACACCGTGTCGCTGGCAAGTAAGTGGGGGCATGGGCCTGGGGGGAGGGGGGGGTGATTCAAGACAGGTTGTCTACGACACATGACTACAGGGATAGGGGGAGGGTCGGACTGGGCTGGGCATACAATTGTCTCTGGCACCAACGAAAAAGATGGCTCAGTTGCAAATAGCAATTCATTCCTTTTGTGACAGACCATTTGAATAGTACCCAGGGGGGGATTTTTGATAAAACTTAATGCAAATTGTGCAATGTAAAGAATATTGATTCAGCAACAATGGTCAAAGCTACTAGCCACATGGTGTAACTCATTAAACTCTTACTTGACCATATTGGCCAAATATTGGCCACTTCGACCCAAAAAATTGTCCCACACTGGCATTTTGCCTTTTTGGTTCGGGTATTGCCCTGTTGCACTACAGCAACCTTTGTCTCTGGCTTGCACCTTGGCTTCACCAGCCTTCCGTAAACCAATCACTGATGCTTTTCGCCATTTCTTCTGCCCACCTGCATCCCATGCTTTCCACGTCCTTTAATCCTGGGGTGCGGTGCAGCGAGTACAACCCCCGGCTTCCCCCACTTCTCCCACCCAGTGGAACACGGGAAGCTCCCGGTGCCTTCTTCAACGCCACTCCCGTGTTTAGTCTTTCTGGAATTTAAATACCCCCTCTGCCCCTCCCCAGTGATGTGTGCCCACCCACATTCCTCAGCCCCTCCACGTGGGACTTGTGACTCTGCCACGGTTCACCATGGAAGTCGCCCAAGTGTCCTCAGCCTGACCACTTTTCAGGAGGTGTGGCCACAGTCGTGCACGTGAGGCCGATGGGGCCTCCAGGGCTGCGGGGCACACCATAGTACAAATAAGGCCTCCAGAACCCTTACCCAACACGAGGCCTCCAGAAGTGGACACATTAGTGAAAATGAGGCCTCCAGCCTGGGCACGATGTTACAGATAAGGGCTTTGCGATCGGACACAAATGTGCAGCTTCATGAAATGAACCAGATGGGCCGTTTTGGGTGTCGCCGCTGCAAAGTGGATGTGTTTAAGTGGGTCTGTTCTCTACTTTACCCAAATGAAGTCATATTTCCATTTACAAAAGAAACCTTCACTAAGCAAGTCATATACACCCATAAAAAAAGGTGAATAATGTGTGCCTGGCCAGTCTCTACAGCTTCAAATATGAGGGGCAATCTCCCAGGTGATCAGTGTCTAGAAGCTATTGTGTTCTCCCTCCCGACAGGCGCTACAGTAAGGCAATTCTAGGCACAAAGGGATCAATTTGGGCATTGAAAAAAATGAAATATGGATCCATTGCAAGGGAGCACCATTTTGCAAGATGGGCGCGTTCGCGTTCTGCTCTAACTGGAGCTTCCTCCTGGTACAAATGCAAGCCTTGTTCATGCAGCCTTTCCATCCGAGCACAGGCAAGGGACTGCAACCTTTGGCGACCCAGATGTTTTTGGACTACAAATCCCATCAGCCCTATCCAGCATCATCACTAGTGAGGTATCATGAGAGTTGTAGTCCATAACATCTCGAAAACGGCAGTTTGCAGACCCCTGTATCAGAGTGACAGCAGGCGCTCCAAGAGCTATGAATGACCTTTTTTTTGTCCTTCCCCTTCGCCCCGTCATTCCTCTTGGGGAGCCACAAAGCACCCTTGTACTGTTGATGGTGCATTACAAAGCAGCAAAAACCAAATAGATCCCGTAGTGGGCAAAGGTTAAGCTCATGTCCATCTCAGCATATTGATTACAGGTGGGTTCAGATTGCTGCCACGTGCATTAGACGCAGGGCACATGCATGGCACAAACCTAATTTCAAGGATGGTAAGAAAGCGTGCATCTGCCTTTTTTCAGTAGCTCGCAAAGCAGCACAGCGAGTTAGCAGCCCCACACATCTCTGTTCAGCCTGTAGGACGCAGGTTTGAATCCCAGGAGCCGAGGGAAATGAGTAGCATTAACTGTTAATAACATCACCTATTGTCACAGCGCTTAGAAGCGTGAGGAATCCGACATGAAGTGAGTGCTATCACTATAGTTTGTGTTTTCTGATTGTGATCAAACTCTTGTGCGCCCCCTCGGGTAACCTCTGAGGTCTGGTCCACATGTTCCCCCATGTCCTCCTCCCTCTGTATCCACAGGCCTCCATGGGTTCCGCCTTCCTTTGCGACATGTAAAGCCCATACATAACATGCCATCAGCCTGACTGCATGATGGCTCTTGTGTTCACTTTAAGTGCCTCTGGCCTGGTACTCAGTGGTGGAAATGTAAAAAATGGGGGGTTGCACAAGGGCCTGGGGTGGGGGTGGTGTTTTGGGGAGGGGGCGGAGCTGGCAGTTGAGCTCAACTCAAAGGAACTGCTCAAAATAATAGTTTAAAACTGGCGCATTTCTTTCATGCTCCTTCTTCCCAAACTCCACACTGTACATCAATTCCATTTTAAATCACTTCCATGGCAGTGGTGCTCCCAAAATACTGTTGGTAATGCAGTGATTTTTAGTACATTAAGGGATCCATGGACACGCTCTACAGTAGCAGGCTAAGGGGGTAGCTCAGCAGGTTGAGAGATAGTTGCTGAGATGCTGCACATTAAAAACTGGTTGCTATGGGTAGAGATGACATACCCTTATGACAAAGGGGGATTTACCACCCCTAAACTAGAACTGTGCTGGATAGCGGCCCAAGCTCAATTTGACACATTCTGGTACCCCATGTCTTCTCCCCCCCCCCCAAACACGTAAAAGTAGAGGCACTTGCTGCTACGGAGTCAGAGTTAAAAACACTACTACTAGACCAGCGCTGCAAGGATGACTGCCCCTTTGGTCCAGTCGCCTCCACACTGCATGCTTGGTTCTTATTATTCACCCATATGGGTACGGAGACGCCCTACTATCGATGGCTTCCCCTGTGGAAATTCGCTGAACTAAACCCCACATGGGATAAGGCGTTTCAGACGGTATGGGAGCGGTTGGGCTACAGAGCCCTAGCAGACATCCTCCCCGAAGGCAAATTCATCATGCCCTCCACCTGGATACCTGGTCATGGGAACCCCCGCGGGGATCACTTATAATACTACAGGTTATGGGCGGCCATATCTGCCAGATGGGCTTCCTATCTAGACAAACTCCCGGAAACCCCCTCTGTGGCCTATATTGCAAACTCTGGGGACTGTAGACATACCCTATCTACGTTATACAATGCTAATTCATACCACTCCTCCCCTGATCCCCCGCGCCCGACGGGGCTGGTCCGAGAACTTGGATCCTAACTCACAGATGATGAATGGACTTGCATGTGTTTGCACACCAGGAAAGTCTCACTAAACTTTCGATTCAAATTCATGCAGTTCAAACTTCTGAATAGACTATACTACACACCGGCTAGGCTCTCTAAGATGGCTCACTCACAACCTCAGGGTTGCCCAAGATGCCTACACACTCCTGCAGACCGCCTACACACTCCCGCAAGCCACCTACACATGTTCTGGGCTTGCCCTCAAATAGGAGTGTAGTGGGACCAGATCATAGACATAATTTCAGAGGTACTAACCATCCCACTCGAGCGTGACCCGCTAGGTGCACTTTTTGGCATCTGGCCGACTGTTCATAGTAAAAGTCACTGCGCATTTGTGTATGCAGCATGCATGATTGCTAAGAGGACCATTTTACTGAAATGGAAAGACAAGAACCCCCCCAAGTGTGAAGGAATGGCTGTCTGTGCTGCCATGGGCCCAAGAATGCGAAGACCTGTATGTCTCCATCCTTCCCCTTCATTCCAGACCCCGTGATGCATGGGTGGCCTTCCGCTCTTACCTTTGTGATCCTGACGTCTCCGAGCCGACCTGAAAGGTTTCACACCCAATGAGTGTAAATCTACAACGTATCTCTGCTCTTCGTATGGTATGTCTTGCATCGTTGTCAGAACTTAATATGCTGAACTGTATGTTGTAAAGTGTATCCCTATAACCTCTCTCTTTTTTTTTTTATTTAAATGGATGTTAATCGTATGACTTTGGCCAATTCCTTATAAAACACTGTTGCTATAAAATGTGATTGGCCAAGATATGGGTTGGGCTGGTCGCTTGCCTATATTCAGGGCATAGGTGGGCGTATTTCTGCCCCTGTAGTGAAAATCAATGTTGGCACCCATGAACCCTCAGTTTAATTTCCTGATAACTGCTGTCGGCACAAAAGAAGCATTGTTTGTGAATCAGCAGTTTGACAAGTATATTGACAAGGTTAGATCTTTATAAATCTAACCTGTTATAAAACACATTGGCCCTCATTACAACTCAGGCGTTAAGGGTTAACGCCACCGTTAACCCTTAACGCCTGATTCCCACCTTAACGCCTGCTTTTTGCAGGCGTTAAGTTCCATGGTGCTAAGGCACCTTGGTGCTAATTACGGCACCGTAATTTACGGTGCCGTAATTAGCGCCTTCCCCACTCCCATTATGCCCTATGGGGCAAAAATGGGAATGGGGAAGGGAAAATGGGAAATGGGGATTTACCGCCCCACTCACCTTGTAATGGGGCGGTAAATCCGCCATCCACCATGGTGTAAACGTAGTTTACACCATGGTGGTAAAGTTGGTGCACTTAGCACCTCAGTTGTAATGAGGGCCATAGAAAGGGGCACACAAATGTCAGGGTACATCCTGGCACAACGAAATCGAAGGAGACAACAAGGGACACTCTGGGTGACAACTAACCTAAGCAAAGTGCTGCACTGCCTCATGTGTGTTTATTATGTTGCTGTGCCTTTGTATACTGCTATAGTGATATTGTGTATGTGTGTAGAGTCAGAAGCAGGGACATGTGTTTCTATGAGGGTAACAGCTCACTGGAAGCATCCGCAGTGGTCCAAAGCTTACCCGAACATCCCCAACCTATCCATAACCTCTCCCTAAACCTCATTCCGGTTTCCCTGCTCCCCCCCCCCCCTCTTCGTATCCAACCATCATCACCCTAACCCTCCTTCCCTGCCGGGGTTGAGGAGCCCTGTGTAAGCATCGACTTGCAGCAGGTCCCAAAATAAACAGAGGGGGTGGTTGGTTCATGCCACTCCTGCGCCTCGGAGCTGTGGACCCTGTAACAGAACTGTATGCAAAGTTATGTTATTTTATGAGTTGTGTTGTAATAATTTGAGAATAAATACAACTGGCAAGTTACTTTCCGATGTCATCATTTGGCTGTACTGCTTATTAAATGCAACTCTATTTTCATTACTGATGGCAACGAGTAGACATGCCTTGAGTCTGGTTCCGCAAAATAACCATTTAGCTATGTGATGAGGAACAAAAGGAATGTTATCACTTTCTCAAGCGTTTACAGAAAACATAACGTGCAACAGACACATGAACCCTCCATGAATACCCTTTTCTGTAAAGTCGTGAATTGACGCGATTCACGGATGATGATTTGAGGGAAACTTTTTTTGAGGCGAGGGGTGGGACACTTTTTTTGGGTGTCCGGGCCTATTTCTTGTCCCAGTCTGACCCTGCTGGGGCCTCTACAGCACCACTCACCTGTGCCTTAAAACTTAAATGGCGAGATGAGGGGCTGCAACACGGGGGTCTAACCCTCGGTGTTGGTGGAAGTTCAAGCAGCCAATCATGGCTTGGGGGAGGGATGGGAGGTGGAAAGGCTTTGGAAATGGAAGTGGGGCTCGAGAGCAGGGCGGCAGAAAAAAAAAGAGGGAAAGAGGGCCGAGGAGACGTCGTATATGAGAGCCAGGTACGGGAGAGGATGTAGAAAAAGGAAAGGCAGAAGAAGGATGCAAACAGCAGAAAAAAGTTGAAATAAAGGGAAAGTAGGGAGCGCACAGTGTGGGAAGGGGAACTCTCAACTCGCAGGTGCTACGACGCAAGATGACTTTGTATGATTCTTCATAGGGGCCAAACCCTGACCAGGAACTGTTATAGACCAAGACACTTGGATTTAGGACCACAGTCTAATGTAGGGTAGGACTTTTCCAACCGTAGTTTCACCTGTTTTGGTCATTCTATATTATGCAAAATTACTTTCTCACGCATTAGTCCGTGTGACATCTCACACTTCCTGCCATACCTCACGGCCAGATCCTCCCCAGGTTGTGCAGTGTTTGTTCCTGCATGATATGTGGGGATATGCTACATTGGTCACGAAATGGCGGTCCCTTCTGAAATGCTGCCCTCGTCTGGTGTTTCTTGACTGCATTCTGGCATTCTCTGTAAATCACTGGTTTTCATCTGGGTTGGAGCTTGCCAAACCGGGCACCCCAGCCAGTGTAACGCCCGCGGTATGCTCAAGCGGTGACAACATTGATGTACATTGCTGTTATGTTGATATCACGGTGCTAACCTTCGGATGCACCAAAAGGGGAGGGTGTGAGGAAGAGGCAGCCATCTTGTTCCATGTCCATCTGTCTTAAATCACGCGAGGTGAAGATTCGAGCCAGGGGAGCTAGTGCAGAACACTGAAGCGAGCCACAAGAACAAGACATTGCAATTGCTGCAGGAGATGGGGAGAATTAAGATTCAGGTACACAAATAACCCTTGGTTCACAAAGCTATCAGTCAATCGGGTACAGCGTCCTCCGAGTAAAAAGTGTACACTAAGAGAATACGTAAGGCAACCTAAAATATACACTTTTCTTGAAACTAGGGCAGGTTTACTGTGCATTGCATGTGTAATTGAAATTGTAGCTGTTGTTTGGTCGCCATCCACCTTGGACTTTGACTGAGGGAGGCCCTGTACCCCCAAGCAACGCCCAAGAGCCTTACTGTAAACCACAAGACCAAAATAAAGGACTTATTGTCAGTTCAGTTTGTGGTGATGCCGGGTTGGCAGAAAAAACGGTTGAGCCCGCAGTTTTCCCAATATCTGCAAAATGGTCTACTCCCACTGGGATAGAATGTTTTGAAATGATTTCTTCAGCAGCACAGTCAGGAAACCAACTGGCAAACGGGAATCTGCGTTACTGGCAGTGCTTAAATTCCGCGTGCCTGCGCCTCGTGTCTAAAGGCCTTGGAAGAACACGCACAATGAAGACGTTAGTCATAAGGGAAACAGGGCTGCGATTTTTAGCATACTCCAAACTGCTTTTTGTCCGCCTTCCAACATTTTTGACGCGCCTCAATCGGGGCCTCAATTATACACTCGACTGGCGCTTCTCCTAGACGGGCTGCTTGCTTGTCAAGAGGCGTCCGCACTCGACGTAGTGCAGAGTAAACCGCGGAAGGATTTCGGTGTCAGGGCCTGGAGGCGGGACCCATGTTAAATCTTCCAGACCCACTCGCTTGGGATGCGTGAAATGGCTAGGCCCCAATTCAAGATTTACATCAATAGGGACACCCACATCGCGTGCTATATATAGAGCACCATGGCGATACACCACGAAAACGGTCCAGTTACAACTTCTTTCCTGCCATGGCAGAGAGCTGTTAGGATTTATGGCCAACGAGGTTCAAAGTTAAGAGGCACATGTTTGTTTTCTGGTAACTAGTGCTGTTATTGCAGCAGGTCTACAAGACAAGAATGGGTCGCTCTTCATAGAATGAGTAGAGACCATTGGCCACCGTCACGTGGGATGAGAGTTGGTAGACTAAGATGCTGATTTTGGGGTCCTGAGCCTGGGTTTCAGCCACAGCCCAGATTAATTTAATCAGGGTTGGAGTGGGAACCAAAGTGGCCAAATATTATTAATTTTCAGCAAGCCCAGCCCTTTTCCTCTGAGAAAATGTGTAAATAAAATAGGATACCACACGAAAGAGGCCCAGGGAGCAGAGGCCTACCGAGAAATCTCTAGAATTCCCCTGTAGGCTAGTCCACCTCTGAATTTAATTTATACCAAAAATGAATTATGAAGATTTATGCCCAAAATTGTTTTATCTGGTGAATTGCAATTCTCACAAAAAAGTTCTTTCACAAAAATGAACTAGTTGGGCATATTCTTTTGTCTTTGAATACCCTCTGTTAATCAACCACAGCCTTTTGGAACTTCTGTTTCTATGCTGCCTAGCGCTTTTTTAGGTTGTGGCTCTTCGGGTCAAGTTAGCGGATCAAAAACTGCTGATAAGCACTGTGGTAGACGGGACATGTGTATCAATGCACTTCTGCCTTAGCGATGCGCCATTATTCTATATGTTTCTGTCATTGTGATTTGCTGATAGGTGAACGTTCTGTGTGCGCGCGCGCTGATAGCAATCGGTTGCCCCGCCTGTTAGTTCAATGGAAAGAGTGCCATATGTCCAAGGCTTTTTTTTTTTTTATTTACGTGTGCACCTGATTTGTTTGAAGTACTTTTTTCTTATCGCTTGCAATTGTGTTAACTTTATTGCTGTCTTCTGTACAGGTCTTGAAGCTTATAGGGGCTGTACGGCGTATGACAAAACTGACTGGCTTTGTCTATGTGTGTTTTATATTCAGTACTCTTGTACTTAACACTTGCATTTTACATTCAGCTGGAGAGGCCAGGTGCAATCAAGGGTTTTTGCTCTGCTCAGGTCTTTCAAACCTTTGCCAATTTTTCCAAATGCATCAGCAGGCTCCTAAAAGGCGGGGCGACAGGCTTGAAGAGGTGCTTGTCCACTGGGGGAGGTAGACTGTGAATGTATGTGTGAGCCAAGAGTCTGTCCAGGCTCTGGAAAAAGGAATGCATAATATGCCATGTTGGCCTTTGCCACCTTGCCTCAAGTGCAAACCCCTGCATTCCCCCTTTGCCAGGAACTTTTGAAATGCGTTACTGATCAGAAAAACTGCACATAAAACAAATCGTATCCATTTGTGGCTTCGGCGGGTGACACTGGTTCGTATATTCACTCATTTCTGTATGCCCATAGAGTGGACATAACTTAAAACCTCTTTCACCACGCGGGCCAAAATGTTCTAACAGCGTTCCACGTCCACAGATCTAATGCCTTGCTTTCTCTTTACCCCACAGTCGTTCCTTCTTCGTAGCTAATGGTAGTGCAGTGACTTTTATTTCACAGAACTATTTTCTGGCAAACTGTATATTTGTTGGACAAATGCATTGTATTGCCTCCTACTGAGGACGACTCCCCATCCCGTATACCATAAAATGTGTAGAACAGGGTCACAGAAGACTCAGACAGACCACGGCCACATTGAAGGTGCGCGTGGCCGGCTGGAGAATAATGTATAATCCAGAAATCTCTATGCAGCAGTATTTATTTCCCTGAAGCGTAGTCGTGTTGGTTCTAATCACTTGTTTGGCAAGTTGCACAATTTTTTGTATTTTATTTTTGAAATAGTGCTTATTATATATCAGACGTGTTTAACATATGAAAATTGGGATTCATGCATACATATTTATTTCATGTACTACTTGTGGCAGGTTTGTCCTTTGACCGCTGTTTTAGATGGGTGCTACATGGAGCGCATAATTGTTGCGCATGGATTGAATGATAGTGATGTCGGGTCACTACTTTATTCTGGTGCAGCGACTACTGGCTCTCAAAGTGTTGCATAGAAATCCATTTCCAGTGCCTAAACGGATGGGTGAACCTTGAAGGATTTGTTTTACTTTGTCTTTTTAAATTCTCTAAATATATGCCAACAGTGCAAAATGCGACAAAGTGAAAGATGTCATCAATGTTATTAGAAGATCAAGATAACTGACAACATAACAATGCAAATAGAATTCATGGAGAAGAAAATATATGTATCCAGAAAGAACGTCACAGGGTGAATGAAGATTGATTGAAATTATTTTAATCCCGTGACGGGAGTCAACTCTCCAATGGTGAATGAGAGGAGACGAGACCCCGTTGAGTTTCTTTGGAATCCATCTACTTTTCTAAAGAGAGCTGTTCTAGATATGTCAACTAATGATTGATAGTCGGTTGATCTCTTGCATTGTAATGTAAAGTGGTCTTACGTAGCACTATTTTTGCCATGCGGTGGCCTCTTGGCAAATGGTGGGTCAAGGCTGTTCGATGCACCTTAAATGTATTTGTCTATGTGGCCTATTGTGTCTGAATGTGACTGGAGTCATGGGAGTGAGCCATTGGGACTGTGGTACCCGCTGACGTTTTCGTAAATAGCTTGGTGGGAACTTTAGCCAGGACCAATTGCAAATAATCCAAACTGGTTCGAATTGTACCTTGTATTTGATAAGGGATGCATTTTAGAGCTAGTGTTTATGCTTTTGTTTTTTTGGGTTAATGCACAGGCTGTCTACCTGATTCTGTATGTCACAGTGTGTTGGGTATGCTGGTGTGTGGCGTACTGCAACCGTTAAAACATGGTATGTCCAGGCCTCTGCTCCCGTGATGTCCCCTTAACATATGCCAGTGCTGCTAGTTGCTCTACTGGAAGTGCTCTTAATGCCCAGTTGGCTGCCAACACATCGAACATCATACTCACTTTGGAACATCAATCGCCACTTTTCAGCGCTCACAAAAAACAGGTTCAACGACTACCCTTTCCATCTGATATCCTGCTGTCCAAGTCCACAGCAAGAGCAGAGTGGTTGGGGTGGATTTTTACTGATCACATTTGACTGTTAGCAAAACAGAGATAGTTTTCTTTGGCAACCCGACCCCTACCACACTACTGTTCACCTGGCCCACCGATGTTATGGGGCTCTCCCCGAACAAATCGCAATATAAACGTAGGCATCATCTTCAACCCCAGCCCTATTATTTATCCCTCAGATTAACAACATATCAAAGAATCTCACTTTCAACTCCACATCCCGCAGAAAATAATTCCCTACCTTGAGGTGGCTCAACAAATAGAAATCACAAGATCTCTGGTACTGTTGAATTTAAGAGTATTGAACTGCATCTACCTAGAGCCAACGGAATCAACAATACCTCAAATTCAATTGATCTAGAACAGAGTAGACTGGCTGATTCTGTTGCTGAAACCACCTGTCTCCATCTCATCTGTTCTCAATGCACTAAGCTAGCTAACCACAGGAACAATTTTAAAACAAGTTATACAGTGCACAGCAACACATTCAGTTTGGGTCCAAATACTTGTGCTCCTACCTTAAAAACACATCCTGGGTAGGAGCCTAAGGTCAATAAGAAAACACGCTCACCATGGCCAGGTACAACAAGAAACACATGGGCAGGCAACCGTGGACTCGAGCGCAATCCACCAACGGAACACAATCCTAAGAGACCTCCAAACCAATAACACTGAAAATATGAAGTGAAGCCTCAATATATGACTCAGCTCTATATACCCCTGTACCCCACTCATCCACCCACTTCATTCCCTCAGTGCTCCTTACTCCCTCCAATAGCTGTCAACTCGGCGGATCCCCTGCCTGCTGCCCCATGCCGCCCTTCAGCACTTGACATTCTGGCACGTCTCTCTTCACCCCTTCTAAATCAGCCTTCCTCCTGGCTTTGGTCCATTCCTCAAGTGATTCTTATGGAATGTTTGGCAGTGTTGTAACATGCATAGCAGAAATAGACGACATCTGACTGCAAGTGTTTGCATTCTTACCCTTCACCACCCTCCAGCAGGAGTATAGTTATCCATCCTCCAGTACCCCTATGTATGTTCCCTCTCACCATCTTTTATGTGTGCTTTGTTTGGGGTATCTTCTGCCCAAGACAAAAGGAAACTGCATTTGGCTATGTTTGTCCTAAAATGCAGAGCAGTGAAAACACACTGAAAAGGCAGCATTTCATTTTCAAATGCCACATGAAAATGCAGTTTTCATAGAAAGATAAATACACTTACTAAGTGGATACCCTTGCATGCAATTGTCAAAGCTCAAAAACCAGAGGCCTACTTTTCATTAAAGGTGACTGATGACTAAAGGGATCATTTAAAAACACACAAACTGCTATCATAGAAATAGAAAACGAGCACATGTAGTCAAAATGTCCCTTGCCAGAGTAATATGAACATATCATGATGGTAAAATGGACATTGATGGCAAGACTCAATTATATAAAAAATGAACACAAGGCGTCATCTGTAATGTAATTATGACATTCAAAACACCAGTTTCGGTTTGGACAGTGACCAAGAAGGAGTTTTATGGAGGCCTGCTCTCTAAGATAAGCAACAAGATGACCCATTAGCAGAGGGAGAAGAAAGGCAGATGGGTTAAATGCAGGCCAAAGTCAACAAAACCAGCAGATGTCTGCATCTTATGTTCAGTGGGGGAAATGAAACCTAAATGTGCAAAGTGAAGCACAAATATGCGTATAATTAAGAGATGGCTAGAAGAGTAGATGCAGGAAAGAATTTTGTTCATTTTCTCACGAACCATAAAGCGCACAGGAATCATTAAGGTATCATTGGAAAGCTCATGAGGCTGTTCTGTCGTTCGTGGCAACTCAAGCTGCAACTTTAAATGCGGTTCAAGCTTCCCAATAAATGTCATGAAACCGAAATTCAGGAAGGTAGTAGCTTATTGAATCACGGAACTGGATGATACTGTGCCGAAGCGGGAGTAATTTTATTAAGTGCAGCATGATGGAAATAATGTAAATATGTATACATTGTTAGGTTTATTTGTAAATTAAAGCAAGTTGTCATGTAGGACTTTTCCAGTGCAAAAACGTTGATGTGTAAAAATTTCAATCCCAGTGGGTGGATAGTTACCCTAAACCTCATAGCTCCAGGAGACTAATCGCAGAGAGAGGCTAGGCCTGGGGGGGGGGGAGAGGACCATAGGAGTCCAATCAAGAATAAATCAGCTGGCGCCTTCTAATTTTAATAAATTGTGGCGTGGGGGGTGGAAGATTCATAAGGGGATGCACAATGGAACTCCGGGAAATGGCCTGGGAAATGAATGAGCAGGATTGACTGAAATCATCCAGGTGGAACTGCTAACCACAGAAAGGCACAGAGGCTGGGGATCTTCTTTGAGCAAAGGAGGTAGAATAGAACGGAGCATGGAGAATATCCATGAATGGTGTTGGATTTCTGACCGGATTCCTGTCCCGGATCTGAAAGATGACCTGGCTGCTCTTTCCTATGTGCAAACCCAAAGATGAGTATGTAAGTTAACTTGTTCAACTAGACCTAGTCAAGTGGGGATCTACTGGAGTTCATACCTTTCCCTTAATTAGTGGGTTGGGGGGCTGACAGTATACCCTTAGTCATTTCATAAAATAATAATTGAATTAATTCCCATACAGCCAAATTACACAGAGTCATTTTGTTGAAGTTCGAAATGAACAACATTGCTTCCAGTGTGAATAAAAACTATAGCCTGTACATTTATTGTGTATTCCTATTATTTTGCCAACCCCAAAACTTCCTAAAAGATGGGGTGCATGAAAACGAAATTCCCTACTGCTTTGTTATTCCCTTGAACCCTGTATTAAGGTAGAGGGGTCCAAAATGATTACCCGAATAACTGGGTTTGTGTGCTGGGACAGAAAAGGTGTCTTCCTGAAGGTACACAGAATAAAGTACATGGGCCTCATTACGAGGAGATATATATATATGGCACAGAAGGGCCATGCTGCCAGCCCACTGAGGGACAAGGTAGTGCTCCGGAGTGGCAGTCTGGAGGTCCATCAGTGGCAGAGATGTATGGAAGGTGCTTTGTTTGTTACTGGTGGTG
This sequence comes from Ambystoma mexicanum, assembly GCF_040938575.1. Classification (NCBI taxonomy): domain Eukaryota; kingdom Metazoa; phylum Chordata; class Amphibia; order Caudata; family Ambystomatidae; genus Ambystoma; species Ambystoma mexicanum. The sequence continues at coordinate 883,036,433 of NC_090939.1, forward strand.
TAGGAACGCAGTCTGGTAGCCGCAATAGGGGCAGGTTAGATCTCTAGGGTGGCAGCCTAGATGTTCATTTCTGGCAGGGTGTGGACGTAGGAGTCATGTCATTTGTAGATGGTTTGGAATGTATAGGTTGAGGTGCTGCCTTCTGTAGCAAATTAGTTACGCCTGGTTGGGTGCCTCTGTCTCTGGGTGAGGAACAGTTTCGGTCTTAGAGGTGGTGTGAGAGTTGGTTGAATGATGCTTATTTTTCTGTACTTCATATGGTAAACGGAGGGAGTTGAGTTATGTCTGGTCCTGGTCCCTGTATGCATGTCCAAGGTGAGTGGAGATGTCAGTGTTGAATGTCAGCGTGGAACTCTGTGTGTCTGAGAAGAATGTTGTGTAATGGGAGTTCTGACCCAGGCAGTTGATAAAGATGTATGTAGCATGGGTGGCGGGAGCCAGTGAGCTCTCAATTGATCTTCCTAGCTCCTTGATGTAACCCAATGAAACCTGATTACCTGATGTACTTGAATAAACTACATGTTAAGTACCCTACAGCACAAGTGTATCCTTTCAACCCGCTGTACAATACATTGCTTTGACCCAGAATACAGCCAGAGACATTCTCTCCTCTATGATGGACAATCTGGATTCAGACTCGCCAGAAGAACAGAGACAGCTCTGAACATAAGCGAAGACATCCTAAAGTCATGAGATCAGAATCATCCAACATCTCTTATCATGTCCAATCTCATCATCTTGAGACACAGTAGACCACAACCTCATGATTTACCACCATGGATAACAGGACTAACCTCATGTAGATAGCATCATTCCTCAAAGACAACTGGTGCCAGGAAACCATGGGAGATCAGCACTCCATACCATGGTATCACCTGCATGGAGTCCCCCAGGGCTCGACCCTATCCCCCTGGTTAAGCAAAGGCTACTGGAGACTAACCCACCCTCCACCCCTTATTGGAATCATTCAATAGCTTTACAGACTTGTCAGTTTCTATATCCACCTAAATGTTAGATGATCCTCTGCACACCAGAACACTGTTCACATCTCCCCAACACCTTCCTCGGGTTCCCACACAGCTCCCTCCAGGGTTCGAGGCTCATGTGATTTGGTTTACCCAAAGGACCGAAAGTTCCGTACCAGGTACAATTTACGGGCTCGGTTGCAACCCTTCCTGCATTGGCAGTTGCCATGGAGAACATACAGCAGAAGGGGCGGCGGAACACCTCCACGCCGATCGTTCACTTGCTCACGTGATTCCGAGCGGCGTTTCCCACGTGACCTTGGTGGACGTCACATGACCCCGAAACGCACAGTATTTAAAGCCTGATGCACGGAGCACTCATCGCTTCTCAGCTGTCTTCAGACCCTGTTTGGCGCTACGTTTTGACAAACACTACTGGTTTACCTTGATCTTGCAACTCTCACTTGGACTCCTTCGGATTATCCTTCTGTACCTTTGCTTGGAACTGCTTACCTATTACTGGATTTCGGCACGTCCCTCACTTTGTCTTCGGATCATCCCTTGGTACTTTGTTGAACTTCTACGCTATTTCCCTCTTGGGATTCAAGTTACGCCTTCAGCTATACAGGTGGCTTATCCTGTATCCACGCTTGCCTGCGTTCCTCTTGTTCTAGGGACCGCCTCATCTGAGTCTCGAACCTCCCTCCTAGGTTTCCTGGGTTTTCCAAACACCGGATAGGTAAGACTATTCAGATCCTTTGGTTCATGTGATATATTGTAATTGCCTGGTACTTAACCTCATTCTTTTTGCAGCAGCATCAGTGTTCCAGAGGTTCTGTGGATCCGGGAAGTAACATCTCCCACCTGTGGCCCCAAAGGTCGCACAGCGGGTTTCTTTTGGTTTCCCTGTGCGTCACTTGGGGACGGAGGTCTCAACGGTCTACACGACACTCAAGTCAGAACACTAAACAAGGGACAATACAGATACATCGACTTATCTTGTGTTTTGCATCAACTCTACGACTGGATGATACATAGATTCCTATGTGGGAATGGAAGTAAAACAGAGATCCTGATCTGTGGCCTTAATAAAATGCAGACTTTTCTGATAAATTGGCCAGCAACCATGGGCATGCCCCCTACACCAGTGGGTACTCTCTGAAACCTGTTAATGACCTTTTACTCAGTTCTATCCTTTCACTCCTAAATAAATACCGGGACAAAACGTGCCCCCTTTCTCCTCCTCTAACACTGTTCCTCCCCTTCCTATACTCATTCTGTCTGGACTCGATTTTTGCAACAGTCCATATGTAGATACCCATCCCATAACTCACTTGCACAACTACAAGTAGTTCAGGGCAGAGGTTCCTGGATGATTCTGGGCCTGAAAATGAATGACCAGATCTCCCTAGGCTTACTGATCCTTTGGCTCCCAGTCAAGCAAATAGCCAAATTCAAACAACTCTGCATGTTACACAGAGCAATCTGGTTCACTGGCCGGGTATACATAAGTGAAGAATTGAAATGGTTCTCCCCCATGAGAAATCTGTGGTCTGACAATACTGATCTACTCTGCATTCCCAAATGCAGAGAGAGCCCTACATTTCAGAAGGCTTTCAACAATCTCCAGAACTAAGGAACCCTCCATCAACTTGTCATGCCTTGCTACCAAATCCCTTGCCGCTCTGGATCTCTTTGGCCCTCCCCACTTCCTACTTACCCACAAGAATTCTTCTATGTGATTAGCCTCCCCCGCCTTCCCTCTCCACTAAGGAGAACACTGCATAGGGCAATGTGGAAGCCATCTTAGACTCAGGATGCCTGTAGAGACGGGATGCTCCCCGTCATCTCTGACCTAGACCTCTGAGATTTCAAGAAGATGCCATAAGCCTCTGCCTTAAACAACCTGCACTTATATTCTTTGCGGCAGAGAACCCTCAGAACTGTGGCCTCCAGAATGGCATTGAATATTATAGTCTCCTCCCCTGGTTATCTCCTGCTGCCTACTCCCTTCTTAACACTCAGGTGTCAGGTCACTACTTTATTCTGGTGCAGCGACTACTGGCTCTCAAAGTGTTGCATAGAAATCCATTTCCAGTGCCTAAACGGATGGGTGAACCTTGAAGGATTTGTTTTACTTTGTCTTTTTAAATTCTCTAAATATATGCCAACAGTGCAAAATGCGACAAAGTGAAAGATGTCATCAATGTTATTAGAAGATCAAGACAACTGACAACATAACAATGCAAATAGAATTCATGGAGAAGAAAATATATGTATCCAGAAAGAACGTCACAGGGTGAATGAAGATTGATTGAAATTATTTTAATCCCGTGACGGGAGTCAACTTTCCAATGGTGAATTAGAGGAGACGAGACCCCGTTGAGTTTCTTTGGAATCCATCTACTTTTCTAAAGAGAGCTGTTCTAGATATGTCAACTAATGATTGATAGTCGGTTGATCTCTTGCATTGTAATTTAAAGTGGTCTTAAGTAGCACTATTTTTGCCATGCGGTGGCCTCTTGGCAAATGGTGGGTCAAGGCTGTTCGCTGCACCTTACATTTATTTGTCTATGTGGCCTATTGTGTCTGAATGTGACTGGAGTCATGGGAGTGAGCCATTGGGACTGTGGTACCCGCTGACGTTTTCGTAAATAGCTTGGTGGGAACTTCAGCCAGGACCAATTGCAAATAATCCAAACTGGTTCGAATTGTACCTTGTATTTGATAAGGGATGCATTTTAGAGCTAGTGTTTATGCTTTTGTTTTTTTGGGTTAATGCACAGGCTGTCTACCTGATTCTGTATGTCACAGTGTGTTGGGTATGCTGGTGTGTGGCGTACTGCAACCGTTAAAACATGGTATGTCCAGGCCTCTGCTCCCGTGATGTCCCCTTAACATATGCCAGTGCTGCTAGTTGCTCTACTGGAAGTGCTCTTAATGCCCAGTTGGCTGCCAACACATCGAACATCATACTCACTTTGGAACATCAATCGCCACTTTTCAGCGCTCACAAAAAACAGGTTCAACGACTACCCTTTCCATCTGATATCCTGCTGTCCAAGTCCACAGCAAGAGCAGAGTGGTTGGGGGAGATGGGGGTGGATTTTTACTGATCACATTTGACTGTTGGCAAAACAGAGATAGTTTTCTTTGGCAACCCGACCCCTACCACACTACTGTTCACCTGGCCCACCGATGTTATGGGGCTCTCCCCGAACAAATCGCAATATAAACGTAGGCATCATCTTCAACCCCAGCCCTATTATTTATCCCTCAGATTAACAACATATCAAAGAATCTCACTTTCAACTCCACATCCCTCAGAAAATAATTCCCTACCTTGAGGTGGCTCAACAAATAGAAATCACAAGATCTCTGGTACTGTTGAATTTAAGAGTATTGGAACTGCATCTACCTAGAGCCAACGGAATCAACAATACCTCAAATTCAATTGATCTAGAACAGAGTAGACTGGCTGATTCTGTTGCTGAAACCACCTGTCTCCATCTCATCTGTTCTCAATGCACTAAGCTAGCTAACCACAGGAACAATTTTAAAACAGGTTATACAGTGCACAGCAACACATTCAGTTTGGGTCCAAATACTTGTGCTCCTACCTTAAAAATACATCCTGGGTAGGAGCCTAAGGTCAATAAGAAAACACGCTCAACATGGCCAGGTACAACAAGAAACACATGGGCAGGCAACCGTGGACTCGAGCGCAATCCACCAACGGAACACAATCCTAAGAGACCTCCAAACCAATAACACTGAAAATATGAAGTGAATCCTCAATATGTGACTCAGCTCTATATACCCCTGTACCCCACTCATCCACCCACTTCATTCCCTCAGTGCTCCTTACTCCCTCCAATAGCTGTCAACTCGGCGGATCCCCTGCCTGCTGCCCCATGCCGCCCTTCAGCACTTGACATTCTGGCACTTCTCTCTTCACCCCTTCTAAATCAGCCTTCCTCCTGGCTTTGGTCCATTCCTCAAGTGATTCTTATGGAATGTTTGGCAGTGTTGTAACATGCATAGCAGAAATAGACTACATCTGACTGCAAGTGTTTGCATTCTTACCCTTCACCACCCTCCAGCAGGAGTATAGTTATCCATCCTCCAGTACCCCTATGTATGTTCCCTCTCACCATCTTTTATGTGTGCTTTGTTTGGGGTATTTTCTGCCCAAGACAAAAGGAAACTGCATTTGGCTATGTTTGTCCTAAAATGCAGAGCAGTGAAAACACACTGAAAAGGCAGCATTTCATTTTCAAATGCCTCATGAAAATGCAGTTTTCAAAGAAAGATAAATACACTTACTAAGTGGATAAGCTTGCATGCAATTGTCAAAGCTCAAAAACCAGAGGCCTACTTTTCATTAAAGGTGACTGATGACTAAAGGGATCATTTAAAAACACACAAACTGCTATCATAGAAATAGAAAACGAGCACATGGAGTCAAAATGTCCCTTGCCAGAGTAATATGAACATATCATGATGGTAAAATGGGCATTGATGGCAAGACTCAATTATATTAAAAATGAACACAAGGCGTCATCTGTAATGTAATTATGACATTCAAAACACCAGTTTCGGTTTGGACAGTGACCAAGAAGGAATTTTATGGAGGCCTGCTCTCTAAGATAAGCAACAAGATGACCCATTAGCAGAGGGAGAAGAAAGGCAGATGGGTTAAATGCAGGCCAAAGTCAACAAAAGCAGCAGATGTCTGCATCTTATGTTCAGTGGGGGAAATGAAACCTAAATGTGCAAAGTGAAGCACAAATATGCGTATAATTAAGAGATGGCTAGAAGAGTAGATGCAGGAAAGAATTTTGTTCATTTTCTCACGAACTATAAAGCGCACAGGAATCATTAAGGTATCATTGGAAAGCTCATGAGGCTGTTCTGTCGTTCGTGGCAACTCAAGCTGCAACTTTAAATGGGGTTCAAGCTTCCCAATAAATGTCATGAAACCGAAATTCAGGAAGGTAGTAGCTTATTGAATCACGGAACTGGATGATACTGTGCCGAAGCGGGAGTAATTTTATTAAGTGCAGCATGATGGAAATAATGTAAATATGTATAAATTGTTAGGTTTATTTGTAAATTAAAGCAAGTTGTCATGTAGGACTTTTCCAGTGCAAAAACGTCGATGTGTAAAAATGTCAATCCCAGTGGGTGGATAGTTACCCTAAACCTCATAGCTCCAGGAGACTAATCGCAGAGAGAGGCTAGGCCTGGGGGGGGGAGAGGACCATAGGAGTCCAATCAAGAATAAATCAGCTGGCGCCTTCTAATTTTAATAAATTGTGGCGTGGGGGGTGGAAGATTCATAAGGGGATGCACAATGGAACTCCGGGAAATGGCCTGGGAAATGAATGAGCAGGATTGACTGAAATCATCCAGGTGGAACTGCTAACCACAGAAAGGCACAGAGGCTGGGGATCTTCTTTGAGCAAAGGAGGTAGAATAGAACGGAGCATGGAGAATATCCATGAATGGTGTTGGATTTCTGACCGGATTCCTGTCCCGGATCTGAAAGATGACCTGGCTGCTCTTTCCTATGTGCAAACCCAAAGATGAGTATGTAAGTTAACTTGTTCAACTAGACCTAGTCAAGTGGGGATCTACTGGAGTTCATACCTTTCCCTTAATTAGTGGGTTGGGGGGCTGACAGTATACCCTTAGTCATTTCATAAAATAATAATTGAATTAATTCCCATACAGCCAAATTACACAGTCATTTTGTTGAAGTTCGAAATGAACAACATTGCTTCCAGTGTGAATAAAAACTATAGCCTGTACATTTATTGGGTATTCCTATTATTTTGCCAACCCCAAAACTTCCTAAAAGATGGGGTGCATGAAAACGAAATTCCCTACTGCTTTGTTATTCCCTTGAACCCTGTATTAAGGTAGAGGGGTCCAAAATGATTACCCGAATAACTGGGTTTGTGTGCTGGGACAGAAAAGGTGTCTTCCTGAAGGTACACAGAATAAAGTACATGGGCCTCATTACGAGGAGATATATATATATATATATATGGCACAGAAGGGCCATGCTGCCAGCCCACTGAGGGACAAGGTAGTGCTCCGGAGTGGCAGTCTGGAGGTCCATCAGTGGCAGAGATGTATGGAAGGTGCTTTGTTTGTTACTGGTGGTGTAGGAACGCAGTCTGGTAGCCGAAATAGGGGCAGGTTAGATCTCTAGGGTGGCAGCCTAGATGTTCATTTCTGGCAGGGTGTGGACGTAGGAGTCATGTCATTTGTAGATGGTTTGGAATGTATAGGTTGAGGTGCTGCCTTCTGTAGCAAATTAGTTACGCCTGGTTGGGTGCCTCTGTCTCTGGGTGAGGAACAGTTTCGGTCTTAGAGGTGGTGTGAGAGTTGGTTGAATGATGCTTATTTTTCTGTACTTCATATGGTAAACGGAGGGAGTTGAGTTATGTCTGGTCCTGGTCCCTGTATGCATGTCCAAGGTGAGTGGAGATGTCAGTGTTGAATGTCAGCGTGGAACTCTGTGTGTCTGAGAAGAATGTTGTGTAATGGGAGTTCTGACCCAGGCAGTTGATAAAGATGTATGTAGCATGGGTGGCGGGAGCCAGTGAGCTCTCAATTGATCTTCCTAGCTCCTTGATGTAACCCGATGAAACCTGATTACCTGATGTACTTGAATAAACTACATGTTAAGTACCCTACAGCACAAGTGTATCCTTTCAACCCGCTGTACAATACATTGCTTTGACCCAGAATACAGCCAGAGACATTCTCTCCTCTATGATGGACAATCTGGATTCAGACTCGCCAGAAGAACAGAGACAGCTCTGAACATAAGCGAAGACATCCTAAAGTCATGAGATCAGAATCATCCAACATCTCTTATCATGTCCAATCTCATCATCTTGAGACACAGTAGACCACAACCTCATGATTTACCACCATGGATAACAGGACTAACCTCATGTAGATAGCATCATTCCTCAAAGACAACTGGTGCCAGGAAACCATGGGAGATCAGCACTCCATACCATGGTATCACCTGCATGGAGTCCCCCAGGGCTCGACCCTATCCCCCTGGTTAAGCAAAGGCTACTGGAGACTAACCCACCCTCCACCCCTTATTGGAATCATTCAATAGCTTTACAGACTTGTCAGTTTCTATATCCACCTAAATGTTAGATGATCCTCTGCACACCAGAACACTGTTCACATCTCCCCAACACCTTCCTCGGGTTCCCACACAGCTCCCTCCAGGGTTCGAGGCTCATGTGATTCGGTTTACCCAAAGGACCGAAAGTTCCGTACCAGGTACAATTTACGGGCTCGGTTGCAACCCTTCCTGCATTGGCAGTTGCCATGGAGAACATACAGCAGAAGGGGCGGCGGAACACCTCCACGCCGATCGTTCACTTGCTCACGTGATTCAGAGCGGCGTTTCCCACGTGACCTTGGTGGACGTCACATGACCCCGAAACGCACAGTATTTAAAGCCTGATGCACGGAGCACTCATCGCTTCTCAGCTGTCTTCAGACCCTGTTTGGCGCTACGTTTTGACAAACACTACTGGTTTACCTTGATCTTGCAACTCTCACTTGGACTCCTTCGGATTATCCTTCTGTACCTTTGCTTGGAACTGCTTACCTATTACTGGATTTCGGCACGTCCCTCACTTTGTCTTCGGATCATCCCTTGGTACTTTGTTGAACTTCTACGCTATTTCCCTCTTGGGATTCAAGTTACGCCTTCAGCTATACAGGTGGCTTATCCTGTATCCACGCTTGCCTGCGTTCCTCTTGTTCTAGGGACCGCCTCATCTGAGTCTCGAACCTCCCTCCTAGGTTTCCTGGGTTTTCCAAACACCGGATAGGTAAGACTATTCAGATCCTTTGGTTCATGTGATATATTGTAATTGCCTGGTACTTAACCTCATTCTTTTTGCAGCAGCATCAGTGTTCCAGAGGTTCTGTGGATCCGGGAAGTAACATCTCCCACCTGTGGCCCCAAAGGTCGCACAGCGGGTTTCTTTTGGTTTCCCTGTGCGTCACTTGGGGACGGAGGTCTCAATGGTCTACACGACACTCAAGTCAGAACACTAAACAAGGGACAATACAGATATATCGACTTATCTTGTGTTTTGCATCAACTCTACGACTGGATGATACATAGATTCCTATGTGGGAATGGAAGTAAAACAGAGATCCTGATCTGTGGCCTTAATAAAATGCAGACTTTTCTGATAAATTGGCCAGCAACCATGGGCATGCCCCCTACACCAGTGGGTACTCTCTGAAACCTGTTAATGACCTTTTACTCAGTTCTATCCTTTCACTCCTAAATAAATACCGGGACAAAACGTGCCCCCTTTCTCCTCCTCTAACACTGTTCCTCCCCTTCCTATACTCATTCTGTCTGGACTCGATTTTTGCAACAGTCCATATGTAGATACCCATCCCATAACTCACTTGCACAACTACAAGTAGTTCAGGGCAGAGGTTCCTGGATGATTCTGGGCCTGAAAATGAATGACCAGATCTCCCTAGGCTTACTGATCCTTTGGCTCCCAGTCAAGCAAATAGCCAAATTCAAACAACTCTGCATGTTACACAGAGCAATCTGGTTCACTGGCCGGGTATACATAAGTGAAGAATTGAAATGGTTCTCCCCCATGAGAAATCTGTGGTCTGACAATACTGATCTACTCTGCATTCCCAAATGCAGAGAGAGCCCTACATTTCAGAAGGCTTTCAACAATCTCCAGAACTAAGGAACCCTCCCTCAACTTGTCATGCCTTGCTACCAAATCCCTTGCCGCTCTGGATCTCTTTGGCCCTCCCCACTTCCTACTTACCCACAAGAATTCTTCTATGTGATTAGCCTCCCCCGCCTTCCCTCTCCACTAAGGAGAACACTGCATAGGGCAATGTGGAAGCCATCTTAGACTCAGAATGCCTGTAGAGACGGGATGCTCCCCGTCATCTCTGACCTAGACCTCTGAGATTTCAAGAAGATGCCATAAGCCTCTGCCTTAAACAACCTGCACTTATATTCTTTGCGGCAGAGAACCCTCAGAACTGTGGCCTCCAGAATGGCATTGAATATCATAGTCTCCTCCCCTGTTAATCTCCTGCTGCCTACTCCCTTCTTAACACTTCAAAACAGTTGGCTTTGCATGCTTATGATGTAAAAAATACCAAAAAATGAACACAAATTTAAAAATTGTAATCAAATATATCACCACCCCATCACCCTCCTTCATGCTTGTTGTCATATACCACCCTCCAAAAAAATCATGTGGTCCGATTCCCTAAAATAAATGCCATGGCCCAACATCTCATAGTTCTTTCCAGCGGATGTGCCTAAATAGCAACTTCAGCATATGGCCTATGGTTCCCCTCAACGCCTGAGTGCAATGAGCGATAGTAGCATGGATGGACTGGGGATTATACACTTTGTGGCCAAACCACCACATATTTTAGGCCACCACTTGGATATCATCATCAAACTGACTATATTTCTGCCGGTCTCAAAGAACCTTGTCTCTCTCAAGGTACTAACAATAGTTCTCTTTGCGTTGGAAAACAAATTCAATACTTCACCATGTGTCAAGAAGCCACTACCCCAAACACAGAAACGTGCTAACTGCGGACCCGGACAACTTTATAACTCTTTTTCTGAAGATTGTGATTATCTAGCATACAACCCACCCCCTGAAAGGTCCTAAATTTGTTCAAGTAAGTTGGGACCGGTTCACTACCTTGATACAAAGCTAGCTCAAGACTGACAAGCTAGTGGCCAACAATGACCTCTTCTATCTGCAATGGCAGTGGAGGTCACTGAGAAGGTGCTGGTCACAATCCCATGTAGATTGGCGATTGCACTCCATGTCGATTCTACGTCATTGACTACATTGTGGCTATTGGAAAAACAGAGAGCCTACCTCCATAAATATATTGAGTTGTCTGTCAATTCTTCCCTGAAACCTTTCCAAATGTTCAAGCAGATGATATACCCTAAAGCTGTCCCTTTGGTCCCTGCACTGTGGTGTAACCCCTCATAAAATCTAGGGTAACTAAAGTGTGCTTTTATACGTAATTAGTGTCCGCATATGTTAATACTTACTGTTTTCAAAAAAAGCATGCAGGCATAAATACAGACGAGGGGAAAAAGGACAAACCTACTACGCCTTGTGAGTATTCAGAACGTGCAAGTGTGGAAAAGGGAGGTGGTAGTGGGGGTAAGTGCTGGGGTGCCTGTGCTCGTGGGTGAGCAACAGATGAAGTGCAAGGAATGGTAAGTGCGAGCCTCCAGGACGGAGGGTGTGCTGAGGATAGACAGAAGCTTGGGGCGATTCGGTGTGGGAGGTCAGTGCCCCCAGGATGCATAAGGGCCCTGGACACCAATCAAAGCAACTGTGAAATTAGCAGAGGAGAGAACTGGGGAAGGAGGCAGTAAAGAGGATAGTCTTGAGGAGCTTCTGGAATTAAAGAAAGTCTTGCTCAAGAAGCAGAGGGAGAGGAAGGCTGTTCCATGAGAGGGAGCCCGCTGAGGAAAGTGTTCGACCTCCAGCCCTCTGTTTGGCTAAACACTTTACACAAAAAGAGTTGGTGCCAGAGGAACGCAGAGGTCTAGAGGAAGAATATTTAGTAAGAGAGAGTTGCAGATAGTGTCGTCCCCGGCCCCAGATAGCCTTGTGGATCACACAGAGAGATTTGAATTTAATCTGCGAAGCAACCGGGAGCCAGTGAAGACTTTTTAGGGCAGGTGAGATGGGGCCCCTGGGTTTAAGGCCAAGGATAAATCTTGCTGCCGTATTCTGGATTAGCTGGAGGGGTCGCAGAGGTTTTGCTGTCATTGAGGCAGAGAACATTGGAAGTGCGCCAGGCCTGGATGGCAGATCGGCAGTCAGGGATGATGGAAGGTGCAAGAAAGTCAGAAGGAAGTTTGAAAATGTACTTATGAGAGTTAATGTGTTTTGATTGCTGATGTGCAATGTTTTACATTGCTGAGTGTTCCCTAGTACAGTGATTATCATTGTAATGCATTACCTAGTTCCTCTGTTCACTGTTATTCCTTACCTATATGCATACATTTATTTCCCACAGTAAAAAACTAAAAAAAACACGTGCATGTAACTAGTCACCATTTTAGGTACCCACTGGTACTTACCTGATTGCCCGTGCCTGAAATGGAATCCTTGTGTATTTGATGCATACATTTAGACAACGAACATGGCGGATAAACAAGTCCTGTGCGGCAGGGCCTATGCGGAAGTCTTGTATCAGACCGTCTGTATGTATAAACCGCACACGCCTTTCAAGAAATCTGACTCATTTGTAATTTCTTTTCAAACCATCAAAGTAGCGTGGATTCACATTATGTATCGTTCGCTAAGTTGTTTGTGTTTCCCAATATGGGAATTTATAGAGCACACAAATTGGCCCTGAGCAATTCCTCATAGCATAATGTTAGTCTACAGCAGTCCCAAAAATGTTTGAGGCTGCCAATGTCTCTTAGACAACGCCAGCAGTAATTACAGTCTCGAGTTCCTTGTGTCTGCGTTCTCCAAGAGGTGTTCAACATTTGGAGTATACTCTTTTGCTGTTTGCACCGTAGATCCAATGCAATGTTCGTATTCTGTGTGACAACGTCGAGTGCATTTTTTTGGCAGGTGACCTTAAATGATACTGAATTCGAAAGGGGGCGTGGTGGCAGCTTTGGAAAGCAGTGTATAGTCTACCAACGAGAACAATGGCGGCGTTGAAACACATGCCGGGGCCCAGCAGAGGAAGTAGTATTGCTTACACGGTTTACTGAACTCCACAGTTCTTAGACAGGAACACGGCAAGGAAAGAAAGTGAACAAGTACATCTTTCTGAACTGTGACATGAATGGTCGAACACGTAACGAAAATAGCAAGAAGTTACCACATCTCGGCGTGCTCCTTTAACGAATCGGTTATGGGTGTGAGAAAAGGTGTCGGGCCCTCTTCATCGACACAGTCCTTCCAAAGAATTTCAAAAGTCGGTGCAAACAATGTATTTGCTCAATACTTTTTCACACCTGGGCAATGTTTACACTAGTGGTAATCGGGAATGGTATTTGCACTATAGGGCAAACTTTGCCTTGGTGCAAAAACGCACTGGAAGAAAACATATTTGCTCTAATGCTAGTACTGTGCAAAGTTACTAGAATATTAAAAATGTTTTTCTTACCGAAGAAATTCATGTAAATGGCCAGCCTGCACAGACTGCATCCCATTTTTTCTGTGTCGGCCCATCTGCTGTAAGCGTCTGTTAGGCTGTATCTTTGCTCAGTTGCTCCTCGAGACTGCCCCCTACCGGCCAAGAAGGCGCAGTTTGATTTGGGTTCACAGTTTAGTATGGAGGTGCCCGCCCCCCTCACCGCTGCCATTTCACCACATTTGGTGAAACTGCTGTTTTGCTGCATTTTTGTGGTGTCTGCTCAATGGCTTCTAAAAGGGGGTGGAGGGTAAAGTGCTTCAAGAGGTGACGTCAGAGAGCGTGATTATGTTTTTGAAAAGGTTATACGATTGCATGGTCTGCCAGGCAGCTTGTTGACCGACAATGGACCCCAATTTTTTTGTGTCAAGTTGGAAAATGTTATAGTGGAGAATGCATTGCGCATACGAAGACATCTTGGGTCGTTTGAGAGGGTGAACAAGATTATTAGGGGAGCTGTTAGAAAGGCAAAGGCAGCGGGGGCAGGATGTGGAAGCAATAATTGTCAGACATAAGGCAATGTTCTTGCCTCACTCCATCACCGGACTAGCCCCTTTTGAGCTGTGAGAGTGTGTTCCACCTGGCTGAAAAGGCGCAGTCCGTATGGCTGGAGGGAATGTGAAGTGTGTGGCCAGGCGGGTAAGATGCATGAAAAGATGAGGGACAAGCATGCACAATGTGCAAGGACACGGATAGTAGATTTGAAGGACGGTGACTATATGAGAGGGAAAAAGCCTGTGGCTGTACCCAAGGGGTAACCCTTCATATTTTGGACCTGTAAGGGTAGAACATGTAGTTGAGCATACTGTGGAAATAAAGTTAAAGCGTGTGGAACAGCAGTAGAGTTATTAAGCTTAAGAGTCAGATGCTATTGTAGGTTCCTCCTGTGGTAGTCAAAGGGGAAGGTGTGTGGTAACTTGGGGTGGTTGTCAAGCAAATGGGAGGTGTGCTGGTGCAGTAAGGTCACTTGGAATGGGTTGGTATTCTTAGAATGTGAGAGATGTGTTCTTACCTCCATGTCCCTCTTCTTCGTCCCAGTACTTACCTTTGAGTCTGCTCCGTGCTCACAACAACTCCCTTTTCAAGCTGACCTCCCCTGGCTCTTCCCCTGCCAGGAGGTATAATCTCCCACATACCCAAAATACAACAGTTATTTTGTCGGAACTGATGGGCCCTCTCTGTGCGGGGCATCTGAGGGGCAACAGCTGGTGGCCCTGGCTTGGCGGGTCCATGGTGGGGCTTGGTGGCTGCTCTGGGGGGCCCGTGGATGGTGTCTGGTGTCCTTGGGCAAGCAGGGTGTGCCTGTTGGTCTCTGGACTTGGTGCATGATTTGTCTTGGGGCCGGGGTCTCCATGCCCCGCCCTGGAAGTCTGGTAAGTGTGCTATGGGGAGGACGTTGGAGGGCTTCTGGCTTTGCCACCATGCCTCCTGGTGCCTTGCGGCTCCTGTTCACAAAGGTGGGGCAGGAACTGCCTCCTTTGGTCCTTGGCTGGGTTTCCCAGTGTGCAGGTACCTGCTGGGGGCCCTGCCTCTCCCGGTCTGCATCTCTGAGGTGGGCTGAGTACCCAGGGACGGTGGCGCTCTGGGCTGGCAGCTCAGTGCTGCATGTTCCTTTTCAACACCTGGCAGTGCGGCTCTTCCGCTGGAGGGGGTGGGTGTGCCTGGCCCTTTTGGTTCCGCTACGGCACAATGCTGCCTGGTTGCTAGGCAATCTGGTTGCCGCACTGGGTATTCCCCCCCAAACTCTTTTGAATGGCAGTCGGGACACTATGGAGGTGTGCTCTGGTGGCTCTGCCTGATTTCACTATGGGGAAGCGTGTTATTAAGAGAAAACATGAGAATTTGGCCTCTTCCTGCAGGGTGGCTAAGAGGAGACAGGTGGCTGCCTCTGCTCCTGGGGTTTCCAGTAAGGACTTTAAGGCACTGTTTAAAGAATTCTTGGCCAGCTGTGCTGTAGGGCCTGGAGTGTCTCAGCCTGTACCTGTGACTTCCTCGTCTGGTTCTTCTTCCTCAGATGCGACTGAGTCTGACCTTTCTTCTGAAGATGATGAGGCCACCGGAAAGTACTTGGACCGGGATGAAGTCCAGCCGGTGATGGACCAGATCTTTATGTCTATGCGGTTTCAGTAGCCGTCGGTGGTGGAGCGGGCTGCAGTTTAAGCATTCTCCCAAGCTGGGTCTTACTTTGATTTCAGATATTTGGGACAAGATCCTGCAGTCTGTAGGAGATCTCCATGCCCCGCTTTATGGCTAAATTGTATCCCCTCAGAGATGAGGAATCCCGGCTGCTGGCCACGGTGGAGGTGCATGACATTCTGGCTAGCCTGGTGGGATGTTCCTCCATGTCGGCTGATGAAGCGGCTGTCAGGGACCCGGTGGACAGGAAGGTGGATTTTGCTCTCAAGAAATACTACGTGGGGTGTCTTCTGGCTTTGAGGTCCAACACCTATGGCTCCTTTGCCGCTGACACCATGTTGGTTGGCTTTTGGAAACTTCGGCAGTCTCTGGATGATGGCGCTGACTGTTCCCAGCTCCTGTCCGACATGCAGAGGCAGACAGAGTTCATTTTATGGTGTGCACGGGACGGCTATGGCCATGGGCGCCAACATCTCTGGCTGGCAGCATTTGTGTCTTTGAGATTGGAAGGCAGAGGGATCCCAGAAGACTGCTACGTTGATGCTTCCCTTTGAGGGTCGGAAGTTGTTTAGGGACATTCTGGAGTCTAAAGTTCACTAGGTATTTAAGACGGATAAGCATGCAGACAAATTGAGGAAGAAGGTGGCGCCTGCATCTACCAGGGGTTTCCAGCCTCCTTGCAAGTCTTATGTTCATCGTCCCCCGACTGATTGTAAGAAGCAGAGTTTCCGGGGTCCTTTCCGTTGTCCCAGGTCCCCCCTACGCCTCAGATGTCCTGATGCTCACTGTTGGGCGTTTGTCTCGCTTTTCTCGGATATGGGATTGCCTCCGATGCCTGGACTCATTCCACAATTCTCTTGGTGTACCGGCTAGACTTTGTTTCACCTCCTCCGGAGTCTGATCTCGGGGTGACTCTTCTGCCCAAGGACGTCTGTTGCTGTGTGGCATTGCGCACCGCCCTCCAGGACCTTCTTCAGAAGTGGGCTCTTATCCGGGTGCCAGCGTGCCAGAGGGGGACTGGTTTCTATTCCCGGGTGTTTCTGGTCCCGACGCCAGGGAGACTTTCCTTTTGGCTCATCATCAACCTGCCAGTTCAGTTATCTGGAACTTAAAGTCGCATCAAACACACAATCAACAATATACATATAATAGGTCAAAAATAAAAATAAAAAATAAAAACATACATAGAAGAGTACAAAAAAAGAAGAAAAAAAATAATGTACAGCCATTGAGAATTAAACATGTAATCTAGAAATGTTCTGCTTCCAGTAAACGGGCATGTAATGAGAAGGAGTTTTCGACCTTACTGGTCGCTGCTTTTTTTGTTCAGGAGGCGTGTGCGGCCAGGTTTGCGAAAAGAGGTCTTAATGTGGGTCACCAAGCTTCGAGTTAACGATAACTTGCGGTTTCCCGATAAGCGCAACCAATAAATAAGAGGTTGCAAATATATGAAGTCCTGCACACGAGCTAGGTCAAGTTCTTCGTTCAATAATTACCCTGGGAAACCCTGAGATACACCCATTCATTTAATCAGAAATTGATTTTCGTAGCTTGGAAGGACTTTGACTGTTGAGGGCCCCAAACGGCAGCGCTGTCGGTCAGTAACGGTGCCATTTTTGCCGAATAGATACGGAGAGCATGCTCTATTGTTCCCTGACGTGAGTGGACTAGTTTAGGTTGTGCGTAATTGTGACGCCTAAATAACAGACAGACGAGACCCATTCCAGCTTCCTATCCTCTGCTACTATTGCGTTGGCCTGGGGTCATGACCATTTATTTCCCTATATTGATTTTCAAATCTTTCTTGCCCATATAGTTGCTTAAACCGGGTCACCAATGTTTGCAGTGCTGATTCTGTCCTTGCAATTAGGACTGCGTCATCCGCATACAGCTTTATGCATATCTTTTGCCCATTTACCCTGGGAACATCACTCATCAAGCCAGACAGTTCTCTTGCAAGTGAGTTTATGTAAAGCTTATAAAGGAGGGGAGCGATTACGCACCCCTGCATCACTCCTTTAGTTACGGGGAATGCCTGAGTTGTTTGACCTGTGTTCCCCACTATCACTGACCAGTTTGAATGTAGCTGGAGTAAGATTTGTTGCATATCTTCTGGCATACCGAGATCACACAGGACTTCCCAAAGTTTATCGTGAGTTACACTATCAAAGTCAGTGGAAAGGTCCATAAAACCCAAGTAAATAGTTCCTACTGGACTCAGACGTACTTATCCAAAATCAAACTCAGATTTAGTATTTGGCCGACCGTGACAATTCCCTCGCGAAAAAAATATTGGTACTCACTCAGGATCTGATTTTCTTTGACCCAGTCCATGATCCTGCCATGCAGCACTCGCCCGAACCATTTAGCGGAGGTATTGAGTAAGGAGATCAAACGATTATATGCCAGGTCACTTTGATTGCCCTTTTTAAAGACTGGCACAATAATTGCATCCCTCCACAAAGGCAGCACAGTCTTCGAGTGCAAGATTGTAATAAAGATTAGGTTGTGTACCGGAACCCAGACCCCAATCTCGATTGGAACTGAGTCTGGACTGGCTGCTTTCCTATTGGCCATCCCTGCAAGAGCTTTGGCAACTTTGCTCATCAATATCGCTGGGCTAGAAGCAGTTGCATGCATGGAATTACAAGTAGGAGTATTCCGGGTAGCTAAATCTATGTTACTCTTATCGTTCCTGTCACTAGGGCTAACGTATATAGGGATGAAAAATGTTTAATCCACTTGTCTTCCCCCACTAGGTGTGTATGATTTTGTCGGGGATGGCATTGTGGCGCAGTCCTTCTGAAATAACTCTCCAGTATTCCCTTAAATTGGTTGACACGGACGCCCTCTCTAGTTTAAGCCAGGCTTGTCTAGCATGCTCCTGCTTGCCATTTTCTATGGACATCTTGTAAAATGCCCTCGCTTGGGCTACCACCTCTTGGTCTCTACGTTGCTGCCTAGGTGCAGTCAGAAGGGCGTGCTTTGTGAACTTGCATTGGGTGCTTAACCACTGTGATTTACCCCGACCTCTCTTGTGAGAAGGTTGGGATCTCCCTGAATCCCTGGGTGATGAGTGCAAATATGTCCGTCCAGGCATGCCATTTAACCTGGTCGGCAGTTACGGGGCATAGACAGGTCTGCAGATTATGCATAATAATATGCATTACCTGGGGGACCAAGTGGTGGGGGTCCACCTGCCCCCAGAGTAGTGTTTTATACGTGGGTAGGTCGACCTCATTGCTCCTCGAAGTAGATACGCCAGCTCAATGCTATAGTGTCAGGACTAATGGATCGTGATTGCTTTCTACTCGACGGATCACCTCAAAATCTTTGATCCAGGACCAGTTTTACAGACCCAAAATAAAATAATCAAAAGTTGTACGGTACCTTGCATTGGTCAAAGTATACTTCCCCGGGATGTCAGATGGGAATCTACCGTTCACTAGTCAAAATCCTGTCTCAATAAGGGCATCCATGAGTTTCTTGCTCCGTCAGTCCGTCTCTGGTTCTGTTAGTACAGGCGAATGGATACCAAATGCCATATCTTCTTCTGCTATGCCTTCAATAGTGCCAGTGTAGTCGTCTCATTTTAAATTAAAATCACCACCCAATAAAAATGTAGATCCCAGTCTGGAAACAACACCATTTTTGGCAGCATATCATTCTTCCAGTAGCTCATCAGTGGCACACCATTGTCTCTTTCACCCAATGCATTGCGCCACGAGGAACCATCGCACAACTCTACATCTACAATGAGCATGCCAAAAAAAGATAAGAACAAGCCAGACCTTTTAACCGTTGGTGACCTACATATGTAGCGAGCCCACCACGGTTCCTCCCTTTTGAGGAGGGACACACCTTTACATTATATGCCTTGAAGTCCCCATATGAATGTCATCAGTGGACCAAGTCTCCTGTAATAGCAGAATGTCTGCATTCCCCAAAGATACCATGCAATCGGGGTCTTTAAGTCTAGAGTGCAGGCCATTGACGTTCCATGATATGATGGGTTATTTATAACGCGCTTAATACCTAGAGGTTTCTAAGCGCAGACCCGGGGATCGAACCTGTGTTGCTTCGTGTCGTTTTGCTTACAAGGCGAGCACGTTGCCCATAAGCTATCCTCCTGAAATGTGATGATGGTTAAGGTTTAAGCAATAGTGTCATCCTTAGGAACTGGACAGCTGGGATATGCGTAATACAGCCATAAACAGTCTCCTTCACGGTTCTAATAAGGCTGAATAAAGAAGACCTAACCAATACACCATCCAAAGGGGCTTGGTTAATGTCCATCATGTCCATCGTCGTTAAGAGAACCAGAAGGCCATTGAACTTTGATTGTGCGCAGCCACCTGTATTCGCACCACTCTTCTGATAGATCACTGTGGTTTCACAAAGTGAAGTGTGCCATGCGTCATATAGATGGCATAGTGCGTAGGGTTTGTCTGGATGGACTTCCACGCCTCTCAATGCTGTGGCATCTGCGCAGTTCAATATGGCTGACCGCAAAAACTGGTCTGCCATTCCAAATCTCATGTTGCAGCCACCGCAATACATGCAGTCTGAGAGAACCCTTGTTACGGTAAACATTTGGAACTCTAGGCCAGAAATCCCCAAGGTCTTAGTTATTGCTTTGATTAAAGATCTCTTATAATAATACTTATTGCCATGATTCAGGCCTTTAAAGCAGCAGATTATGTTTCCTTTCCTCCAGCCTGCCAAGGGGTCTGCCTCAGAATTGTTTATTACTTCCCGATTGCCCATGGGTACCAACGCCTTCTGATTTGTCGAGGATTATTCCAAAGGCTGCCCCCCCTTTCTTGGTGCAGCTTGTGGTTTCTAAGTTGGCTGAGGCCTCACCAGGAGTTGGTGGCACGAGTAGCAAGGTCGTTCATGGTAATGCTTGGGTTCCATGAGCCGTTCCGCAAGCGCCCCCAAAGGGGTCTCTGATTTCCAACACCAAGATTTTAGGCAATGGTTTTTAGCACCCTCAACAGTGGGGCCAGGTGCTAAAAACCATTGCCTAACAATCAGGGTTGAGCTCTGTTGGAGCCTCAGCTTCCAGGCTCGTGGATCTTTGGTCAGAAATGTGATTTAGAGCAAGTTCAGTTTGTGGTTGCAAATTTATTGCATGTGGCTTTTGCATAGTTCTTTTTATTGCTCAGCGACACTTGGAAGGGTCGGCCTCCAACCAATTTTATAAAGGCATTTATCCAGTGGCTGCTCTAAACGTTGCTCATCCCTAGCACGTGAGATTTGCAGTTTGTGAATCTCATCTTTGATGTCGTCTATAGAAAGGTTGATTTCATTCAGCCACAGCCCCAACATCCCTGTCTTCAGCGAGAGGATGAATATCTCTTGCAGTCTGTCATCCTGGCTGTGCTTTATGGGTGAATTGATTGGTTTAATCTCGATTTCCAGGACACATATTACCATGTTCCGATCTTCCGGAGTCATCGGGACTTTGTGCGGTTCAACATGGGGCAGGATCGTTTTCAATTCCGGGCTCTGCCTTTCCGTCTCATATCTACTGCGCAGGTCTTCACAAAGTTGTGGGCTCCCCTGGTGGTCATTGCACCTGTCTGAGATTTAGGTGTATCCTTACTTGGATGATTGGTAGATCCGGGTCCCGGCTCCGGGTGCTGGCCCATCTTCGTCTTGTCAGCTGAGCCCTGGTCTGGTGTTTTTTTTGCTCAATCTTCCAAAAGCCCACTTGTACCCCTCTCAGACTCTGCAGTTCATCTGTGCCCACTTCTGCACCCGGGAGGGGATGGTTTGGCTCCCGCTGGCCAGGGCCTCCCAGCTCCAGTCACTCTTGAAGGATCTCTTACGCAGGGACTGGGCTACAGCCAGGGAACCTTTGTGTCTCCAGGGTCACATGGCTTCCTGCGTCTTTGTGGTCCCCTGGGCACGGCTGTATTTTTTTAGACAGTTGGTGCATCACCTGCTGTCCCCTTGGTGTCCTATGTCCCTTTGGTACAACTCTTTGATCCCAGTTAACTCTCCCCTCAGGGAGTCTCTTCGCTGGTGGTTGGTCAGGGTATCCAGTCATTTTATTGCGAACAAAACAGAGTGGTACATAACAGAGCAGACAATAACACCGAAAAGATTAAATAAATATATAAAGGGTAGTGGGGTAAGGGATTAATATGGGTCAGGATGGCGTTGGGGTGGCTTTAAAAGGGTGGGAAAAAAGGGGGACTTGGGGTGGTGACCCCCACAAATAAAAAAATTAATTTGGTGTTGTTCGATGTTTTGTCCACTCTGTTATTTACCACTCTGTTTTTGTGTCGTCGGTAATATCACATATAACCTTTGGTCAGGTCCCATCCCCATAGGGGCGTTCCCTTGTTCCCTTGTCTGTTCATTCGTACCACCAATGCCA
Source organism: Ambystoma mexicanum (assembly GCF_040938575.1). Taxonomy (NCBI): domain Eukaryota; kingdom Metazoa; phylum Chordata; class Amphibia; order Caudata; family Ambystomatidae; genus Ambystoma; species Ambystoma mexicanum. The sequence continues at coordinate 883,058,171 of NC_090939.1, forward strand.
GTGACCTGGGATTGGGGGGCAACTCTCCAGGACTTGTCTCATCGGGCCAGGTGGTCTCTTCAGCAGCCAACCTTGCAATTGGAAAGTTGGCTGCTGTTCTGCAGGCTATGGTGGTCTTCCAGCGTTCGATCCCGTGGAAGGATGATCTGGTTCGGACAGACAATACAGCTGATCTGGCTTATATCAACCATCAGGAGGATCTGGTGTTGTCAATTGGGGCCTGGGCTGAGTCTTCCACCTCTGTGACCCCCACAGAGGGCTCCCTAAACTAGCACCCCAAGGTGCTGCTCAATGCACCACCTCACTAACGAGGAGTAGGACTGTAGGTATCACCACATGGGTTTTCCCAGGATTACTGGCAGAAAATGCCAGTATTACTGGAAAATCCGGACTCGCGATATGCCGCTAATACCGTTGTGCTGGTAATACCGGCGCAAGAGTCTGGACCATCTGGTATTCCGTTGCTGGTATTACCAGAGATGAACATTCCAAAAGGTCCTACCTCCGGCACCGGTGTTACCGGCTACAGTGTTTTCACCAACTTGTGTTGGCCGGAACGGTAAAAGTGCTGGTAAATGGAATTATTGGCACTTTTACCGTATACAGTCAATCTCGTAATGAGCCCCAATAACTACAAGCAGGTGCCATATAACACAATGGGCCTCATTACACGGTAGGCGGTAACCATGACGCTATTAGCACCATTGTTGCCGCCGGTATTATACTGTGTCCGCCTTGGTGGATGGTGGAATTACCGCCCTACTCCAAGGTGAGCGGGGGCGGTAATTCCCCATTCACCAAGGCCCTTCCCCATTCCCATTTTTGCCCCAATAGGGCATAATGGGAATGGGGAAGGCGCAAATTACGGTACCGCAAATTGCGGTGCCGTAATTAGCACCAAGGTCCCTTTGCGGCACCCTACTTTAACGGCTGGTGAAACCAGCCGTTAAAGTCGGGTCCCGCAAAGGGAACTCGTAGTAAGGCGGTAAGGGTTAACGGGCACCGGTAGCATTACCGGTGACAGTTAACCCTTACCGCCTTCCGTGTAATGAGGCCCGATTTTTTGTTGTTGTGTGTCTTGAAACTTCATTAGTAAAACTCAGAGGACATTTCTTTTGGCACACCATACTTTATGTTCAGGAAAATGGAACCAGGCCTTTTGTTGAGATGTGTTTTTTTAACTAGTAAATGTATGTAGTAGCCCAGAATAGTTCAGGCTTTGGCCTAGCCAGTCAGCAGAAGCATGCCAAAAAAAAACAGCCCAATAAAATAAGCATTTCCACTTTAGTTGCAAGGTCCCTGCCCACGCACCAGGTGGCAAGAAATCCTGGCTACACCACTGATGCCCAGTGACCTTTTTTTCAAGCCTTTACTACTCACCCTTCCAGGGAAGGGAACCCTGGGAGAATGCGAAGGCTGGAGGGAAGCAATTTGAAACTTTTAGTTGTCCCTGCGTTTTTAGTTCATTATATCCACCATAGCTCTCAAAACACACCTACTAATCAGCTGACTCACCCGCCAAGCTCTCTAGACGCCCATACACTTCAATGGGCTCTCACCAACCACAACACGGAAATGGGATGATTTCACCTGCCCTGACAACACTAAAGGTTGAGAGCTATGCATCCACTGAACCAAGTACACTTTACTGCCACCGCGTTTATTATTTTGTCCCCCATTGTAAGAATGTCTTCAAATCTTTAGTTTGCGGGTTTGTCTAGTCTTGGGATCCTGGTCCCTGGTGTGATAGAACGTGTAAGTGCCATCTTGCCAGCATTTGCCTTCATGCAGGGACATTTTGATCCAATAGATCACCCACTCTGGGCTATTTTTCAGGGTAAACGTGCCTTTATCCTTTCATTTTGTGTTCCGTCTCCTTTTTGTGACTTTTTGTCCCTGCAGCAAGGTGGAGTTTGTATCGCAGCTTTGCTTTTCTCCGCCATCTTGGAAAAGCACCCAGTTTTACGTATGCATGACGTTTTATTGAAAATTGCATGCAGTGGACCAGCAACATGTAAGTGCAAGCGTTGGCAGCACCCTGCATGAAAATAGCCTGTAGTGTGAAATGACCCCTTATTGCTGCAACTGGAACATTGTCCTTGTTCTCATTATGATAAGAGTGAACGGTCAGAGGTTACATGCCCGCCTGATATATTATGGCAAGAAACATTTGAGGAGAGTTACTCCTATGACATTTGAATAAATGTACATGTTCAGAAGTAACCGGGGGTGCTTCAATGACACTTATCATTCGGTCCATGTACGGCTCGTACCAAATCTTACCCCCACTGACCATGAGACTGGCTTCTGTGCCCACGTTCTCCCAAACACATGAGTGTTCCTCGATTTTTCCTTTTCCTCTTTTTGAGTTGCTTAGTCGCGACACCACTGGTTCTCAACTTCCCTAGTATGCATGCATTCATGCAACAGTCTATTGCAAACTTGCCAGAGGCTTTCTCTTAACTTGAAACCTGTTTAGGGCTTCTTCATTTATGACCCATGAGAAAATGCACCCTTTTTCTCTGTTCACTTTATTTGGTGACACATCAGACTTAGTGCCTCATCACGAGTTGGGCGGTAGCCCTTAAATGCGGCGGTAACGCTATTACCGCCGCATTTTAGGGCTGGCCCTAATATGAGTTGGCGCTGAAAGTTTGGAGTTTTATCGCCAGCTTTTTGCTGGAGGTAAAAATCCTGCTTTCTGCCTGTTTTCGGTGCAACTAGGGTGCGCTAATTGCACCGACGCTAATAAGCGTGCGCTAATTGCGCCAGCGCTAAGAGCACCCCCTAACCCCATTGTGTCCAATGGACCCAATGGGGAATGGGCACTTACCGCCTTACCGCTACTCGGGATCCGGCGCAAATTGTACCACACCAAGCAGAGGTAACGCTATTTGCACTGGCGGTATCCCGGTGCTATTACCGCCGGGATTCCGCCAGACTTGTGATGAGGCCCTTATTGTGTCTTGGAATATTCATGTTGGCAACCTATTAAAATACATTTCAAACCATCAGAAACTTTGAAAAGAAGGCACTCTTAGGATCAGTTCCCCTTCTGCCAGAGCAGGGGCACTAACACGCATTTTCTAGGGAGCTAAAATATTCAGTCAGTCTTTGTCCGAGGGTGGCATTGGTCACTGCCCACTGCCAAAAAGACCAGTCCCCGAAAAAACACAAACACCTGCACTGGCGCTTTGAAACACAATTCTGTTGTATAAGCAGCAAACAAATACTCAATAAAATAAAAATTAAATAAATGGTAATGTTAGTGGGAATTCCAAGTCCCGAAAAAATGTTGTAATTCTTAAAAGCATACTGAGCAAGTAATATTGATAAAACATTAAATGATTTGAATTCCAACTCATGGGAAGATTAGCAGTCCTACCCGAACATTTTGGTTCGCACCTGTGTCATATAGTGTATTATAAAGCACAACTGCCAGTAACATTAGTAACACATGAAAGGGGTTACATGTCAATTTGTAGGAGGGTTTGGGAGTTCTCCAACAAAGAATCATTGACATATAAAATAGTTACACAGTACCTCACCTGTGGTAACTATCTGAGCTGTCTGGGTGGATAGCTCAGAAGTAATGTGCTCGCCTCTCACATGGAAGAGCCTGTCCTTTGCAAGTTCGTATCTCATGGCAAGACCAACGTAGCCTTTCATTCTGTATGTTTGATAATTAAAGTATCATAAAATTAGGTATTCACTTTTGTTTTAGTCTGCTTTGAAGCAGGAGGAATCTGTCATGAAATGCTATACAAGAACACAAACAATTATACCTGGCATATGCAATGAAATATGGCATTTGTATAGCACCTTGTCCCATTGGTATGGCCTCCAAGCGCTGTAGGTGAACGCCCTTCGAGGACCGAGTCCGAGGTATAAGAGATCGGTCAAAGGAATTTACAGTGAGTGTGTGCATTTTAGCCAGTACTCAGGTAGGTAGGGGTGGCTAAGTCCCTGCTAGCGACCCACGCACAGGTGGCTTGCGGCTGGGTGCTCTAAAGGCTGTCGGGAGGGTGTGCGGGTCAACGAGACTGATTATGTGTCCAGCTAGACCACCTTTTTAATTGTGGGACTTAGCTGCATTCTAGTGGCAGAGGTGTTGTGCGATGTGTCATCAGGTGGCGTATGATTGCAGATGCGTGCAGGTGGGTGACCGTGCCTGCTGCTATTTTCCATCGACATGGAGTGCGATACGTACCCATGAGCTCTGGGTGGTTTCATATATGAGGCATTAACTGGAGTTGGATGGTATTACTAAGGCATTTGAGGCTTCACTTGATTTATGATTGCATCACCTTAACATGTGAGGGCTGCTCTTCACATTTGGTGACTATACAATGCTTAAGACATTAACAGTTATCACTGTGGCCCTGTGCATGACATATGATAACAACAACTAGACATGGAGGGCGAACATTACATTTGGTGAATAAATGATATATGTGAGACATTTACTAGCATTGGATGGAGTTACTGAGGCATTTGACGTTGTGATTACATAGGATTATGATGGCAGCACACGTAAAGTCGGGCCTTTAAAATAAAAAGTGCATTAAAGCCAAACCACATGGTTTGTCAATCCTTACCTTTTCACTAATTATATTCCTCTCTCATGGTATTTATATTTATAATTCTTGTGAGTTGCTCTCACTTTCCACCCGTGACGGTGGCAGTCTGCCCTTCGCAATTGACCCTAAAGTCAAAGTTTAAGGTAAGTAAATACTATAATAATAATAAATCTTTATTTGTAAGTGGTTTTCAAATAAAACCTTTACAAAACACTATTTAAAACGAATAGAACAATTAAAAGGATAAAATAACAAATACACATTTTGAAAGAAAAAGACATATTTGACTTCATTTACAAAACAAAATACAATACATTTACACAACCCTGCAAAATAAAATTTCCCTGAAGTATTTTACATTTTTCATGATAAACCACATTCAATTTTCAAAAACCTTACAATTGCTAACTGCAGGGATGTTTTCTTTTCAAATAACATGTTTCCATACTTGATTTGGAATTACTTTTGTTACATCTGATACGAAGCTAGAAAAATAGAGTAGTCTTTTTTCTACCAACTTGGGACATTCCAATAAGAGATGTCTTAAAGTTTCTTTTGCATCATGAGAATTGCAGAACCTGCACAAAATTGATACATCAGGCCCTTTAGTTCTTGCAGAAATGATTTCCCCCGTAGATAAGATATTAAATCTCAATCTCATATAGATGTTACGATAACCTCTATTAGGAAAGATGTATAAATAAGGTTCCATATTTCCTAGAGATTTATAGTATGAGATCATATGTGAATACAACCTGTATGAGGACAGTTCTCTAATAGTTTCCGCCCAGTCTACGTTTTGTAAGAGTTCTTTTACTTTTCTTGGATTTGTTACTAACGTTGATATCGGGACACCAGCACTGCTTAATGTAGTTAACGATAAATTCATAAGTTTTGTCAGAAAAGCGGATTTTGGATACCCTTGTTTCAACTTGCCAAATTATTTTGCGTTTGTATTAGTAGATGGCGAAACAGAGATAGACATTTCCATTCCACTATACTCTTAAATGACTGTAGTCCTAATTCATAACGAATCGCATGTATAGGGACACACTTGGGCAAGCGAAACATCATTTTCCTTAGAGTAACCGTCTCAAGTCTATGTAAATCAAGTCTGCCCATTATGTATGGGATTTCGCTACCATACATGATCTGCGGGATTACTTTGCACTTGTAGAATCTAAGACAAGGCTTAAGAGAGAAATTTCCAAATTTTAAATCAACTACCCGCAATTGGGTCGCGTATGCTTTGGCCTTGGATAAGAAGTGTGTAAGAATAGATAGATTGTTACTTTTTGCATTAACCAAAAAACCCAAATAAATCATTGAGCTTCTGATAGGTAACCTATGCAGCCCCATACGCCAGTTTTTCAAGGGTGGCCTTCTCTTTCCTGTCAGGCATAGGATTAACGATTTTAATGGATTCACTACCAAAGCATTCACTTCCCTATATTTCCCAAATGCTGTCAATATGCGCTGGAGTCCTATTGGGGACCTATCAAATAAAAGGAAGTCATCTGCGTATGAACACCAGCACATCTTCTTGCCTTCTAGTATTGGTTGAATGAAGGCAGTAGGGCGTAATGCCTTTCCTATGTCAGAAGTATAGAGATTATATAAAGTTGGGGCAAAAATGCACCCTTGACGGAGGCCATTTGAGGTCTTAATAGGTGCAGAAAGAAGGCCTTCATTATTTAACCTAATCTGAATAGTAGAGCATTCATGGAGATGGATCAAGATGGCTAACAATTCGCGAGGTAACTGCATATCTAACAACTTCTTTCATAAGATTGATCTATTAACCAGGTCAAACGCAAGAGATAGATCCATGCTTGCCAAATAGAGCGGACTAGCCCCTTTTTGCCATCCCAGTTCTTGCAGGAGTGAAATTATCAACCCGCCCGCCAATGTTCCAATCCCCTTTCTAAAGCCAAACTGTGCAAAGGAATAAATCTTTTTGGTTGTAGCCCAAATTTCTATTCTTTGTAGAAGGAGGCTTGCATAGATTTTGGAGTCTGAATCCAAGAGAGCTATTGGACGGTAATTAGATGGCATGGATCGATCTCCCTTTTTATAGATCAGTATTATATAGCTCATATTCCAAGAAAAAGGAATACATCTAGTTCGGCTTATATCTTCAAAAAGTAGGAAGAGTGACTTGGACCAGATTTCTGGGTTCCCCTTAAACAAAATGTTTGCTAACCCATTCGGTCCCGCAGCATGGGAGGAACTAGATCTCATTATCCTCTCCCTTATCATGTTAATCGAGAAGTTGCCAGGCCAAGGTGTGGTCTTAAGGTTCTCACTCAGAGAACCTACCTCCTGTAAGTCACCAAGCCAAGGTGTGATCTTAAGGTTATCTCTCACAGAACCTACCTCCTGTGAGCCACCATATAGGTTCTCAAAATGATTTTTCCATGTGATCTCATTGATTGGATTCAGATTAGAGGATTGAGAAGATCTTGAGGATTTGTTTATAAGCTGCCAAAAGTGCTTAGATGAATTATTTTTCAATGCAGTCAGCATTTCCTCATTATCTTCTTCAAATAATTTGTGTTTATGTGATTTAGACCAATTCCTATAGACTTGCTTGATGCCTTTGATCTCCCTTTGTTTGATATCATCTTCTATGTTAAGACGATGAAAGTTTTCAAGCTTTAGGATAGCACCCAATCCCACAGGGGGAATGATGAACGTTTCAGCAATATTGATGCCCATGTCTAACTTTATTGCTAATAGGAGTCCCCCCTTAGGACGGCCTAAGATCCCTTGGGAGGCAAGGAGGTGATGGCATTCAAAACCATCTATCTGAGTGGGCGAAGTCATCCAGGTTTCCTGTATGCAAATAATATTCTTTGTTCTCAAGTAGTTGCATAATTCCATACAAGACTACAAATGAGAGCTCCCTCTTGAATTCCAGGAGAGAATAGAAACATGGGTGCTTCCTGCTAATGTTACTGTTTCAGATTTTGCAGTCGGGCGATAGAGTCTCTCAGGCTTGAGGCTAGCCATCTCCAGTTTGAGTCGTGCTCCTGGAGGATCTCTGACTCTTTTTTTTTTGCTCTAGATCACCCACGCCTCCCGATCTTTGGGCTTGGGTGAAATTAGAAAATTCTGATTGGATATTTCCATCTCCAAAATTTAGTATATCGAATCCCCTCTTGTTAAATTCATCTAATTCCAAGAGAACGTTCCGATATACCAATTTAGAGTAGAATATAATTCTAACATGATCATAACAGTCAGGATGTATAAAATCTATCCTTTTGATATCTGCGGAGGTCAAGTTTGCTAAATTCGGGATATCATTAAGCAACTGCAGAATTCTGTTTCTGTTCATAGGAGGCTGAAAGCCGCACTCAAAGAGAGGAAAGATGAGAATACTGGGAGAGTCTAAAAAGCCTGGAGTTCTCCAAGCTATATGTTTAAATTCTGTGTCCATGTAGTGTTTGGGCACCCTTCCTTCCCCAGCCACCCTATGTAATTGGGGTGGTCTAACAGGTATATGGGGCGGCGACTCTGAAGATGTGGGAAATGGTTCTATTGGCATGGCTGTAATTGATTCCATTACCTTCAAGGAGGGTGACTCTTCCCTAATCACTTGCTGCTTTTTAGACTATAGAATTGTATTACTGCCGGCCAAGGCAATTGGAGCCTGTGCTTCCTGCAATGTTTTATCCTTTAAAGCATCAGCGATAGAAGTGCTTATAAGCAGTCTAACCTCCATTTCGGTTAAAGAATGCTCAATAGATAAATTATCAATTGGATCCTTCGAGGCGCATGGGATCACTGAATGATTCTCTTTGTCGTGATACATTACTCCGGTTTCTTTAGTCTTCTCTTGAATCTGTGGGACCCCCGGGCTCAGAGTAATTTTAGGCCCTGTTGTCAATGGATTAGACAAATCAATGGGATGATTTATAGCCAAGGACTCATAAGGATATTTCGCCTTTAAAGGCGCTTCAACAGCAGCAGTTATAAGTGTTTTTATCTCGATGCCGCTCAAGGCAGGGTGCTCAAAAAAGCTAGATCCAGGGGCCTTCTGTGAGGACAAGTCCTCTACAGAATTTTCCTGGGTAAGGGGCACCAAAGTTGTTGGATCGGTTGATTCTAAGGTTTGAGCCACCTGCGGAGTGATATTTGTCAAAAACTCATTTGCCAGCGGATTCAAGGGGGTGATAGTACAATCTGACTTGTTTTTTCAGCTTTATGAAGAGATCGTAGGTCGCTTTTTGATGTTTTATGCCTTTAATTTTGATACTTTCATCCTCAATCACCTTACTGAGCCCCATGACTGATGTTGGAGTCAAACTCTTATGGGACATTTCATTTGTCAGAGGGTTCTTTGCATGCCTATACTTTCCCACCTGACCATTGTAAGGGAGTTCTTCTTTATCGGACTCTTGATCAGAAATCCCAACTTGGTCTTCTACTATTAGATTTTTCCAGGAATTTTTCGCGATTTTTCTTCTTTTATTGAAGAAAGAAGCATGTCCCTTCTTCCGATTTTTTTTGTTGCTCAGACAATTTTTATTTTTATTTTTATTATCTAGTTTTATTTGCCCGCTCCCTTCTTCTATCTCTATAGGATTTTTGTACTTGGATTTAGAAAGTTCCTCAGAGACTTTAAGGGGTTCAGAATTCAGTTGCGCGGCAGTCATATTTTTTGTGGCCAGATTGTCGTGCTCCATCCTAATGGGAAGTACGCCTGTAGCCATCAGTTTTGTGATCATTTTTGTAGGCAAAAGTTCGAATGCTTCGGTAAGTCTATTAGTTTGATCAATTTGCCTACCCATTAAAATACGATTTTCCATAAATCCAGTAGAATGGACTTTAAGTTCTTGCAATATGTCTCTTAGGAGTGTGCCAGTCTCTAATGTATTACCCAAATGCAATTCGTGAAAGGGATTAGAGGATTCCGAAGGGTGCTGAGTGAGGTCTCTCAGATCTACCTCGGCTGAGAAAAAAATCAGGAGGGGTATCTGTTAAGACGGATTTCTGAACTCTGTCCTGGTGGCGCAGAAGTTCAGAAGGCCAACCTAATTACTTGGAACAGGGTAACCTCTGGACAAGCCAGACCAATCAAGGTAGCGATCGCGGCGGTCAAGACTAGGTCTCAAGAGGGGTGAGGGTGACTGAAAGCCCGCAATGAGCACACAAAGCAAGAGCGCTTACAAACTACTCCAAACAGTTGTTATATCAAAAATATATACACATTTATTTTAAGGCCTTTAAAACAATGACCGTAGCGAGAAAATCACAATATCACAATACTAAACCAACACATACCATATCAACACAATATATATACAAATACACCAGTCGCTAGCGTTATAAGCACGAAATGTGTAGTCCACCTGAAAGGGAAGGAAAACAGGCAGTGCGATAACGCTTTAGACTCAGTTCGCCTTCAGAGGCACCTAACTAGATGGAAGTCCGAGCCCTGCGAAGAGTGGAGCCTTGTGCTCAAAGTACCTGCCACGCCGGTGCCAACGGGCAAAAGGCGAAGCTCTTCGGAGGAAGTCAGGCAGTTCGGGTTAGTGCACAACAGAAGGAGAACAGGTTCCGCGACTCAAGCGCAGCCTCCACAGCGAGCAGAAGCAGAGCGCGAGTACGGACAAAAGGGTGCTGTTTTTACACAGCGGGGAAAAGCAATGGGCTACTGCAGGAGGGCGACCAGATCCTAGCTAAACTACTCACCGGTCCCCGAAGCAAGCAGACCCAGGCTTCTCCACGTTAGTTTCAGCAGCTGGCAGGTTCAGAAGAGCAGGGAAAGCCTCGTAGTCGTGTAGAGCAAAAAGACGTCCCAATCGACGAAACCAGCACAGTTTGTTGCCGCAGCAGGACAACGGAGCGGCCGTGTGTATCCGAGCCAAATGTACACTCCTCCCTTCAGACTTGGGAACGCCAAGTGTACGAAGCGTGGGAGAGTGACAAGGACTCGGAATACACCACAACCTGGCGGCGGTTACAGAGCAGGACTCCCTTGTAAGCTGGTCAGTCAACTGGATGGCCCAGAGACACTTCCGAAGGCTTACTTGGCAGGAGATGATGAAGTCGCAGGGAATAGCCGTTCCTGCTATTCCAAAGGTCGAAGCACCAGTACAGGCCTTCTGGTTCGATCAAAGGAGGAAAGGGTTTCACAGGACGACAGCAGTGCAAAGGAGGATTCCTTCAGCGGGTCACCAGCGATTCCTCGGTCCAGCCTCTTGGTTGCAGGATACTTGGCTCCTGTATTCCTTCGTTCGTGAGAACTCAGGAGATCGACATGGTAGTGGTGTTTCCAGCCCCCTCTTATCCACGGTTCCCTTCGCGCCAAAACGGAGGGGAGCCAATGGGAGATCCGCTCATCAACACACATACCATACGTGGACCAATCACGGACCACGGTGGTCCCAGGCATTCACACCACCCTAGACTCTCTGGCACCCAGGATGTGTATTGGGACCAGACATCCCAGCCCACACCCTGGAGGCACACAAACGACATGTAGAAGCCCGCGAAAGCAACCACGTTTCGCGGGAAAGTACATGCCCAAATAAGGAAGGCCCCGGGTCGCTCGACCTGGGGAAGGTGAAGGGAGCAAGACGGTCAGTGGACAGGACAAAGGAGCCTCGTGGTCTGGCCATTTTGGGAGCCAGGCCACCATTTTGGGTTCAGTGCGAAAAACGTGCTCAGAACGCCAAAAGGAGCTCAAAATAAACAAAACAATCGCTGCCACCATTCCAGTCCCTGAATGACTTGCACCGATCAAAATACCATCCTAAAAGAGTATCTAGGGCCTGTAGAAGGCTAGAGACCCAAGAGAGCTGTAACTTAGCTTACAGTGCCCTCTTGTGTCATGTTGCACTAAAGCCGCAACATGATAAAAGAAACTACGGGAAACAGCGTTCCCCGGTACTGACTGTCTTAAGGGCATGTCAGTTTCCCCGTAAGAAAAGAGCGAAAGCCCAGAGGAGTGCGGCAGAAGGCTGCACTTCTCTGGCAAAGTCAAGAACAAGGTGAAAAACAACAGCAAAAAGTTTAGGGGTTGTCACATGGAAGGAAAATTACCTACAATTACGAAATCTTTCCTAACACTCGCCCCTCCCAGACTATGGACAGGGGGAACTAATCCACCCCTGGATGAGTCTCTTGTTCAGGTCGGTTAAACATTCTGGACAACCCATCAGCATTGCTATGTTGGACACCTGGCCTATGCTCAATAGTGAAGTCGAAGCCTTGTAGACTTATGGACCACCTAAGCAACTTTGGATTCTCCCCCTTCATGTTCATTAGCCACTTTAACGGCTTATGGTCAGTCTGCACAGTGAAGTGGGTCCCATAGAGGTAGGGCCTCAGCTTCCTTAGGGCCCACACAACAGAGAAACATTCTTTCTCTACCGTGGACCACCTGAGCTCTCTGTCCTTAAGCTGGCGACTAATAAAACCGATAGGGTATTCCTTACCCTTCTCATCTACTTGTGATAGTACAGCTCCTATCCCAGTGTCAGAGGCGTCTGTCTGCACGATAAAAGGTCTTTGATAATCAGGGGCCCTGAGGACAGGGGCCTGGCACAAGGAGTCTTTTAAGCCATTGAAAGCCTTCTCACACTCGTCGGTCCAAGTTACCTTCTTGGGTTTCTTCGGAGTTGTGAGGGCAGTCAGAGGAGCAGCTATGGTGCCATAGTCTGCCACAAAATTGCGGTAATACCCCGTGAGTCCTAAGAAGGCTCTCACTTGGGTTTGCGTAGTGGGGGTAGGCCAGTCTTGTACTGCTTGTACCTTACCGGGTAGAGGCTGTCTCCTCCCTCCACCTACTTCATGTCCAAGGTAAACCACTGAGCCTTGTCCATTTTGGTGAGGGGCCACTCGGACACCCTCAAAAGAGCTATCTGAAGGACTGCTTGGGAACAGGTCGGGGAGAGGTTCAGACTCCTCTTCCTCAACATCTGAAGCCAGTAGCAGTGCTGCGATTTCGACGCTTGGGACGAAAGCCTTCAGCCTATTCACGTGAAACACTTTTGGAGCCTGTTCAGGCCTTCCAAGGTCCACTGAATAGTTAACCTCACCCAGGGGCTCCACCACTGGGTAAGGGCCTGACCATTTGTCCTGTAAAGCTCGAGGCCTTATGGGATTCATGATCAGGACTTGCTGACCAAGTGTAAAGTTGATGAGGGAAGCTTTCTGGTCGTACCAAGGTTTCACCAGCGCTTGACCTGCCTTCAATTTATCACTAGCCAAGCCCATCAGAAGTACCATCCGTTTTCTGAGCCCTAGCACATAATCAACTACGTTGGTAGTAACAGGGGGAGTGGGCATCTCCCATCCCTCCTTGACGATGGCTAAGGGTCCCCGTACGGGATGACCGAACAGAAGTTTGAAGGGGCTGAAGCCAACACCCTCCTGTGGTACCTCTCGGTAGGCAAACAGTAAGCATGAAACAAGAAGATCCCACTTTCTTCTCTGAGGCTCCTCCAGAGCCCCAATCATGCTCTTTAACGTTCTGTTGAAGGCCCCCCCAGACCATTGGTCTGGGGGTGGTATGCAGAAGAGAACCTGTAGGTTACCCCACATTCTTTCCACATAGCCTGCCTATACTTCGACATAAAGTTGCTGCCATCATCCGGCACAACTTCTTTAGGGAAGCCAACCCTAGTAAATATGCCGAGTAAAGCTTCTGCAACTGACTTGGCAGTTACAGTTTTCCATGGGATGGCCTCAGGATACCTGGTTGCATGGTCGACCAGCACCAGGATAAACCTATTGCCCGAGGATGTTTGCGGGTCAAGGGGACCAACGATGTCGATCCCTACCCTTTCAAGTGGTACCCCCACAATTGGGAGCGGTACCAACGGAGCTTGGATTGTCGCGCCAACCTTACCAGACAACTGGCAGGAGGCACAACTCCTGCAGTGACTTTCTACTTGCACCCCCATCTTGGGCCAGTAGAAGTGCATGGATAACCTTTGCTTGGTCCTCTTCATACCAAGGTGACCAGCAAGGGGAACTTCATGCGCCAACTGCAGGAGGAAGGGCCTAACAGCAAGGGGAACCACCAACCTCCTATGGTCTCCTTCTGTAGACTCTGTGGGCTCACTATACAGGAGTCCACCTTCCCAATAAATCCTATGCTTCCCAGGAGGTTCACCCTCAAGCTGGGAGCAGGCCTGTCTCCTTAGGCCTTCCAGAGATGGGCACTCACGTTGGCCTTTACTGAATTCGTCCCTATCAGGACCTCCTTCAACTAACAAGTCTTTTAGTTCAGGATGATCGTTGGGGTCGAATACTTCAGGCATCGCCACCTCCTCGTCAGGCCCGGGCGATTGACCAACTTCCTCCACCGCAGTGGTAGGCGAGCTCGGGGGAATATTCTCTTTCCCTCGTTTTGACTTGTAGACTCCTTTCGCCTTGGGTTTCCCCTTCGGCTGGGGCGGCGTATTGGACTTGGCCAATGCTGCCCGTGCTTGAGACCGTGTGTAGGGTCTTTCGGCAGTGTCTCCTACGAGCCCTAAAGCTCTGAGATCATTACCCAACAAGACCTTTCCCGGGACGTTTCTCTGAATGCTCACTGGAATCCTGACTGCTGTACCATTTAAAGTAAGATTTACAGGTATTACTGGAAACATACAGAGGGGGCCGTCAGCCAACTTAGTGGGCATCAGAGTAGCTCTGGCAACTTCCTCTGAGTCTACCAAGGTAGAATCCACTACAGTGCGACTGCACCCACTATCCCTAAGAGCTGGAGTATCCACTCCATTGATCAGCACACTGTCTTTAAAGTAGTGCTTGGTATTATCCGGAATCCTAGCATAAGCCTCTGCGACTTTAGGCTCCCAGGAACCCAGGGACACTAAAACTACCTCAGCCTCTATTCCGCTGGGAAATGAGTCTGAGGAGAAGGATGCTCCTGTAATCTCTTCTTCCTCGTAGGAGGAGAAGGCCAGATTAGCGGAGTGGACCCCCAAAGGTCTAACCTTACACCGGGGATCCCCCTTCACATGGTCAGTTGCTCCACAAGAAAAACAAGCTCCAGTGGGTCTGTTTACGTAGGGAGGCTTATTGTAACCAGAGTTCTGTTTCGGAGGCTGACCTCCACTACCCTGTGAGTTCTCTTGTGTCTTACCCTTGTTTTTCTTTTTGTGGCCCTTATGGGAAGAAGATTTAGCAGATTCCCCACCCTCCATATCTTTGGACTTTTTCCCTTCCTCCTGCTTACCAGGATGAGTTTTGTCCTTATGGGACACTCGATGTGACACCCATAAGTCTGCTGCAATGGCCAGCTTCTTAGGATCTATCTCCTTCGAATCGGCCAAATGCTGCTTAAGCTCCGGGGAAGAAGAAGCAAAAATGTGTTCCAGCATGACAAGATTTATCATGCCTTCGAAGGTAGAAACCTTATAACCTTCGACCCAGCCAGTTAAGTTTTTCAAAGATTCAGCGACATAAGATACCCAAGTACCACCTTCCTTTTTCTTATACTCTCGAAAACGCTTTAAATATTGGGCCGGAGTCTTCCCAAACTTTAAAATGAGAGTTTGCTTTAACATTGCGAAATCAGCTCGCTCAGCCTTTGACATTTCCATAATGGCACTACAGCCAGAATGGGGCAGTCTACTGAGCAACCACGCAATCTTATCAGCATTGTCAACTTCTTGAACCTCGCATGCATACTCAAACGCATTCAGCCAGTCCATAATGTCATTCCTTTCTTCATACACACTGAGCAGATCTTTCGGAAACCGTGGATGAGAGGAGGCCCCAGACCCATGTCCAGGACCCTTGGACCCATTTGCAACCTGAAGCTTGGCCAGTTCCAACTGGTGATCCCTGTCTTTCTGTTTTTCTGCCTGTTCGATTTTTAGTTTGGCTATGCTGAATTCAAGCTCCTGCTGCCTAAACCGCAGCTCTTGCTTCTTGAATTCAAGCATAGCCTCCCCATCAACACTGGCAGAGGAAACATTAGACATCACATCCTCCCTGTCCTCGTGGTCGCGATGGATCAGTGCAGCGGCAGAACCGTCGGTTCTACCAGTGAGAGCAGCCCCACCACCTTCTGCACTGTCCTCAGAAGTTATAGCGTCAAGCTGCGCTTCTTGCCACGCCACGATTCTCTGGATCATTTCCAATTTTGTGCCTTGAGAGGAAACACCTCTCTCCGCACACATCTTTTTCAGCGTTTCTGATTTGGAAGCATTTAAAGTTAACAAGGTATTTGTTTCCATACTGTTAGATAGGACTATGGCCTTTTTAAAGTTATACTACAACAATTCACTACGTGTCCTGGTTGGAATAACCTGAAATGCCTTAGTTCGTGCGCAACACTGGATACCTTCAGTCGTATCCCACCGCTGTACACCAATTTGTTAAGACGGATTTCTGAACTCTGTCCTGGTGGCGCAGAAGTTCAGAAGGCCAACCTAATTACTTGGAACAGGGTAACCTCTGGACAAGCCAGACCAATCAAGGTAGCGATCGCGGCGGTCAAGACTAGGTCTCAAGAGGGGTGAGGGTGACTGAAAGCCCGCAATGAGCACACAAAGCAAGAGCGCTTACAAACTACTCCAAACAGTTGTTATATCAAAAATATATACACATTTATTTTAAGGCCTTTAAAACAATGACCGTAGCGAGAAAATCACAATATCACAATACTAAACCAACACATACCATATCAACACAATATATATACAAATACACCAGTCGCTAGCGTTATAAGCACGAAATGTGTAGTCCACCTGAAAGGGAAGGAAAACAGGCAGTGCGATAACGCTTTAGACTCAGTTCGCCTTCAGAGGCACCTAACTAGATGGAAGTCCGAGCCCTGCGAAGAGTGGAGCCTTGTGCTCAAAGTACCTGCCACGCCGGTGCCAACGGGCAAAAGGAGAAGCTCTTCGGAGGAAGACAGGCAGTTCGGGTTAGTGCACAACAGAAGGAGAACAGGTTCCGCGACTCAAGCGCAGCCTCCACAGCGAGCAGAAGCAGAGCGCGAGTACGGACAAAAGGGTGCTGTTTTTACACAGCGGGGAAAAGCAATGGGCTACTGCAGGAGGGCGACCAGATCCTAGCTAAACTACTCACCGGTCCCCGAAGCAAGCAGACCCAGGCTTCTCCACGTTAGTTTCAGCAGCTGGCAGGTTCAGAAGAGCAGGGAACGCCTCGTAGTCGTGTAGAGCAAAAAGAAGTCCCAATCGACAAAACCAGCACAGTTTGTTGCCGCAGCAGGACAACGGAGCGGCCGTGTGTATCCGAGCCAAATGTACACTCCTCCCTTCAGACTTGGGAACGCCAAGTGTACGAAGCGTGGGAGAGTGACAAGGACTCGGAATACACCACAACCTGGCGGCGGTTACAGAGCAGGACTCCCTTGTAAGCTGGTCAGTCAACTGGATGGCCCAGAGACACTTCCGAAGGCTTACTTGGCAGGAGATGATGAAGTCGCCGGGAATAGCTGTCCCTGCTATTCCAAAGGTCGAAGCACCAGTACAGGCCTTCTGGTTCGATC
Source organism: Ambystoma mexicanum (assembly GCF_040938575.1). Lineage (NCBI taxonomy): Eukaryota > Metazoa > Chordata > Amphibia > Caudata > Ambystomatidae > Ambystoma > Ambystoma mexicanum. The sequence continues at coordinate 883,075,235 of NC_090939.1, forward strand.
AAAGGAGGAAAGGGTTTCACAGGACGACAGCAGTGCAAAGGAGGATTCCTTCAGCGGGTCACCAGCGATTCCTCGGTCCAGCCTCTTGGTTGCAGGATACTTGGCTCCTGTATTCCTTCGTTCGTGAGAACTCAGGAGATCGACATGGTAGTGGTGTTTCCAGCCCCCTCTTATCCACGGTTCCCTTCGCGCCAAAACGGAGGGGAGCCAATGGGAGATCTGCTCATCAACACACATACCATACGTGGACCAATCACGGACCACGGTGGTCCCAGGCATTCACACCACCCTAGACTCTCTGGCACCCAGGATGTGTATTGGGACCAGACATCCCAGCCCACACCCTGGAGGCACACAAACGACATGTAGAAGCCCGCGAAAGCAACCACGTTTCGCGGGAAAGTACATGCCCAAATAAGGAAGGCCCCGGGTCGCTCGACCTGGGGAAGGTGAAGGGAGCAAGACGGTCAGTGGACAGGACAAAGGAGCCTCGTGGTCTGGCCATTTTGGGAGCCAGGCCACCATTTTGGGTTCAGTGCGAAAAACGTGCTCAGAACGCCAAAAGGAGCTCAAAATAAACAAAACGATCGCTGCCACCATTCCAGTCCCTGAATGACTTGCACCGATCAAAATACCATCCTAAAAGAGTATCTAGGGCCTGTAGAAGGCTAGAGACCCAAGAGAGCTGTAACTTAGCTTACAGTGCCCTCTTGTGTCATGTTGCACTAAAGCCGCAACATGATAAAAGAAACTACGGGAAACAGCGTTCCCCGGTACTGACTGTCTTAAGGGCATGTCAGTTTCCCCGTAAGAAAAGAGCGAAAGCCCAGAGGAGTGCGGCAGAAGGCTGCACTTCTCTGGCAAAGTCAAGAACAAGGTGAAAAACAACAGCAAAAAGTTTAGGGGTTGTCACATGGAAGGAAAATTACCTACAATTACGAAATCTTTCCTAACAGTATCCAAAAAAGAGGATTACGGCACTGTTACAATCTCCTCCCTTGTCCCCCCGTCTGTCGAAAGAGAATCAATTATTTCATCTTCAGGGGCCTGCAAAGGGCCTTCGGTGGAGTCAATAGACGGATGTACAATGACTTCTGACTCCAGTATCATTGAATCGCTTGGCTCGGTAGGGGACAACGGTAATGGCATGTTCATAGCCATTCTTAGGGTGTTTTTTACAGGTGTAAATATTAAAGGAGCTGACAAAATGTCATCATAGAGTCTGGATCCCTGTATGGTAGAACTCCTAGTAAAAGGGCCAGCTACAGCTCCTCTAGAGTAGACATATTCGACGCTATTTCAGCGTCTGGACATACCGAGTAAACAGGTAGAACCAAGGTATAACTGTTTTATATATCTGGTTGATAAAGTGGTGTTCAAGGTTTGCCAGGTTATAATCAAATTTCAGACCAATACAGGTAGAATGTCACTGCCCTTTTAGGTGCTGTTAGTACTGCGGAGTATATACAAATCTAGACCTGTCCAAAAAACTTACACTCTGAGGGTCTAAGCTTGCAGCCTATTTACTGCGTTTTAAAGCATATACAGTAGTTAATCCTCTGTCTTCTCGTGTAGTCGGGCTGCTACCCCTTAGCAGCCTCCACTGATCCCTTTGTCCCTCCGCCCCACAAGCAGAAAGTATCCAAAGCTTAATTCTGGTCTGCGAAAGGAAGACTCACCGACACCCGTGCTCCCCGCAGCGCGCACCGCGAACAGCAAACAATGCTTTCCGTGCTTGTTCAGTGCGCTGGAGCCGGTGTATTTATGCTCCAGCCCGTAACCTCGTCAAAAGAAAGGGGGCGGAGTATCCGCACCAAAAGAGCCCCTAAGAAAGATACAAAGAGAGAGAACAGAGAATGTATATTAGAATAACAGGTTGGCAAATAAGGGAAAGTAAAGGGAGCACAACGTGCACAACGTGCACAATTCTCTACAGATGCACGACGTGCATAGCAGTCACCTTGTCAGTTTCAAGTCCAGGCAAATGTGGTGCAACCCGAGCAGACGTCCGCTGCTCTTTGAATCACAGCACAGAGTACACAGCAGTCAGTCCAGAGGAAGGGGAAGGGAAATCCTTAGGGTACACGGCGGCCACGCGAAGAGCTTTCTGCCAGCAAAAAGTGCTTTCCGTGCTTGTTCGGTGCGCGCGCGCGGGTGCGCTGGAGCCGGTGTATTTATGCTCCACCCCGTAAGCTCGTCAAAAGAAAGGGGGCGGAGTATCCGCACCAAAAGAGCCCCTTGTCAGTTTCAAGTCCAGGCAAATATGGTGCAACCCGAGCAGACGTCCGCTGCTCTTTGAATCACGGCACAGAGTACACAGCAGTCAGTCCAGAGGAAGGGGAAGGGAAATCCTTAGGATACACGGCGGCCACGCGAAGAGCTTTCTGCCAGCAAACAGTGCTTTCCGTGCTTGTTCGGTGCGCGCGCGGGTGCGCTGGAGCCGGTGTATTTATGCTCCACCCCGTAAGCTCGTCAAAAGAAAGGGGGCGGAGTATCCGCACCAAAAGAGCCCCTTGTCAGTTTCAAGTCCAGGCAAATGTGGTGCAACCCGAGCAGACGTCCGCTGCTCTTTGAATCACGGCACAGAGTACACAGCAGTCAGTCCAGAGGAAGGGGAAGGGAAATCCTTAGGCTACACGGCGGCCACGCGAAGAGCTTTCTGCCAGCAAACAGTGCTTTCCGTGCTTGTTCGGTTTAAGTAAATACATAAATAAATAAATAAATGCAATGGTAAAATAAAAAATAAAACATTTAAAAGGTCTTACAGTGAAGCTCTGCAATCATCAAACATGCCCCTATCAGCTTTGTTGTCCCAGTGACGCAGCAGAGACGGAGCAAAAGTGTGGACACGGCACATATAATAGTTTTAAGGGGCACAAGCGGCGCACAGGGCGTATAATAAATATCCGTGTGCCTGACTAATGGGCCTGCTGCATCATAGTCAAGTTTCCTGAGAGATTGTATGCAGCAGTGAAAGATAATGCAAAGAAAGAGAGAAGCGCAGGCACCTAGGCGAATCTGCTCACACCCACGCCCTGCCTCCTTTTCCCACTGGCATTAACGTACATTGCCCAGTTCCTTTCCTCAGCCTGCGAGTGCTTCTTGCTTGCCCTTTTTAGTGGTGCTTTGGGGATGCCTTGTGGCAAAAACAATGCAAAGCAGAATATTTGTTTGGCATGGCAACTGGGAATGCTTGTGGCATGCACTGACTGAATCGCATATTACTATATTTTGGTTTGCCTTCTTTACTAACAAATGAGGGGATGTTTAATTAAAATGGTGTCTATCAGGATTATCAGGATTTAGGATGTAGAGATGTTCCCTGTAATTGCCTGTCACTGTGTTGCTTTCTTCTTCCAGTCGCAAGTGAACAAGCAAAAAATGCAGAGCTATTTGGGGTAATTCATAGAATTCAGCGCACAAGTGGCGCATGCGGCTGGCGCACAGTGTGCGCGTGCGGCAGTCTGCGCCAGCCGCGTGCGCCAAAATACATTTCCGCGCACAGCGTATTCATGGATTCAAACATCAATAACCAGCCGTGGCGCAGCGACCCTGCAGCAGCGCCAGTTACGCCCCCAACCCCTCCCCGTGCGCCATGAACAGCCCACAAATCCTGTACATGGCGCACAGGCCAGTGGACCAGCATACAGCACCCCAACCACGAATACGCCTGTAAAACTCCCCGCGCACCCCTCCGAATACACGTACCCCGCTGCGTGGGGATAATCAGACGCAATAGGCCCTGTGTGAGCGGTGTACGTGTATTTCAGGGGTGCGCGGTAAGTTTTACCCGCGATTGGCCTTGTGTGAGTGGGATATATATATATCGGGGGTGCGCGGGGAGAATCACACGCGATAGGCCCTGTGCGAGCAGGGTACGTGTATTTCGGGGGTGCGCAGGAAGTTTTACCTGCGATTGGCCTTGCGCAAGCAGGGTAGGTGTATTTCGGGGGTGCGCAGGAAGTTTTACCTGCGATTGGCCTTGTGCGAGCGGGGTACGTGTGTGAATTTTGGGGGTGCGCGGGAAGTTTTACCCGCGATTGGCCTCGTGCGAGCGGGGTACGTGTATTTTGGGGTGTGCGGGGAGAATCCACGCGATAGGCCCTGTGCGTGCGGGGTACATGTATTTCGGGGTTGCACGGGAAGTTTTACACGCGATTGGCCCTGTGCGAGCGGGGCACGTGTATTTCGGGGGTGCGCGGGGAGAATCACACACGATAGGCCCAGTGCGAGCGGGTTACGTGTATTTCGGGGGTCCGCAGGAAGTTTTACCCGCGATTGGCCTTGTGCGAGCGGGGTACGTGTATTTCAGGGGTGCGCAGGAAGTTTTACCCGCGATTGGCCTTGTGCGAGTGGGGTACGTGTATTACGGGGGTGCGCGGGGAGAATCACACGCGATAGGCCCTGTGCGAGCGGGGTATGTGTATTTCGGAGGTGCGTGGGGACAATCACACGCGATAGGCCCTGTGAGAGTGGGGTATGTGTATTTTGGGGCTGCGTGGGGAGAATCACACGCGATAGGCCCAGTGTGAGTGGGGTACATGTATTTCGGGGGTGCGCGGGAAGTTTTCCCCGCAATTGGCCTTGTTTGAGCGGGGTATGTGTATTTTGGGGGTGCGCGGGAAGTTTTACCCGCGATTGGCCTTGTGCGAGCGGGGTACGTGTATTACGGGGGTGTGTGGGGAGAATCACACGTGATAGGCCCAGTGCGAGCGGGGTACATGTATTTCGGGGGTGCGCGGGAAGTTTTACCCGCAATTGGCCTTGTGCGAGCGGGGTATGTGTATTTTGGGGGTGCGTGGGGAGAATCACACATGATAGGCCCAGTGCGAGCGGGATACGTGTATTTCGGGGGTGCGGAGGGAGAATCACACGCGATAGGCCCTGTGCGAGCGGGGTATGTGTATTTCGGGGGTGTGCGGGGAGTCCAGCCCAGATGACCACTCTGACAGCCATGTCGAGTTGGATGTGCATCAGGTCCATACTTCAGGGGTGAGTGATTCTGATTTGGACACTCCTCTGTCCGCGACACCTGCACTGAGGGGCCAGACAATGGTGGGATCTCTGCCTGTGGTGGATCGCGACACAGGGTCACCCTCCACACCAGTCGCTGATGTGCCTGGGCCATCACGTAGACGGAGGCATGTAGTCGTGCAGCCGCGGGCGGTGCCAACCTGACGAGGACGGCCAGTCCTTGGGCCCCGCAGGTGTCAAGCCCAGCAACACGGTGGCCGCGCACCACCGAGGTATACTGAGTGGGAGCAAGACATGACTGCCAATTCAGAACGGCAGGGGGCAGCACTTGATAACATCGCTGCAAGCATGGAACGTGTGGCCCAATCCGTGCTCCCCCCTGCTAGGCAGGTGCTTCTCCAGCGGCAGGTGGCACAGTCCACGGCCCGCTCCCTCAGGCTGGGCATGGCGGCCTCTGACAGGGCACGCCAGGCTGAAATATTGTCTCTGCGTCAAGCAATTACTGCTCACGCAGAGGCACACATGGCGGCCCTGAGGGCTGAGTCTCAGTCCCTCAGATCCACTCTGGATGCCCTCTTGACATCCCAGAGGGTGCGGTCAGAGGAGAGGTTTGAGCAGCTTGAGCGTACCATCTCAGCTGAGCTACATGCTTGCCGGGAGGTGCATCGGTTGTCCAGCCAGATCACGCAGGCAGAACTCCGTGCTACAGGTGTTACCTTGCAAGAGGAAGCACGTGTATCACGCGAGGTTCTGCATGCAGATCTGCGTGTCATTTTCGCACAGAACCAAGCTCACCCGTCCGGCAGACTTGCTGCCGACGAGGGGCAAGCTGCGCCTAGGCGTGGTCGGGCTTCTGTGCCACGTCGTCCTTTACAGGATGAGGCAGACTCGGACGACGAATTATCTTCCACAAAGGTCGTGGTGTGCAGGCGTTGAGCCCATGGAGGTTTTCTTTTTGTCTCAACATCATCTAATGCTGGGTGCCTCCCCCCTGGGTCGTATGTGGCCATTTTTGATTTTCCTTTTAGTTTAGTTAGTTAATATTAACTATTTGATAGTTATTTTAATTAGGTTATGTAGGTTGTTCATTGTTAGTTTAATTAGTTAATATAGTTTAATATTGTTTGTCTATTGTGCATTCATGTGACAGTGTGGTGATTTGTGGCTTTTGAAAGCATCCACTGTCTGTTCCAGCTGGGCCCTTCAAGCTTGTCTTGTGTATGTATTTGCAGCTTGGGGTCCCGACTCACATAGACCACTCCTGCTTCCCTTATCCATGGGCTGGTTCGGTGTTACAAAATATTTCACAAGGGCTTTGGACTTCCTTAATTACTGTGGTCTGTCTGCTGCTGTGCTACTTGTGTTAAAACCCCTAGTGGGGATTGGTTGCGTTTCATCCACCCCATGTCTGTATTGAATTTGGGTGAGTATGTGATTAATTTCTCCATTAATTGATGTGGATTGTGATGTATGTTATTTTCTTGCCTGTATATGTTCTTGATGCACTTCATGCCGTAGACAGTAGCCTGCAACCTTGGCCTGTCAAAGTGACACTGATGGTGGGAGGAGTTTGGATGTAGCTCTGTAACCTGGCCCAGTGACAACCAGCATGTAGACACACACACAGGGAACTGTCAAGCCTTATTAATTTATTTCATGCTCTTTCTGCAGGAAGATGAGCCTCCAGACTACCTTTGCCAGCAGCCACAGGGACGACTAATACAGAAAACTGGGCACGTTCGGTGCTGGCGACGTGTGGATGTGTGCGCAAGCAGATGCACAGGGCTTGTGCTCAGATGTCTGACAGAAGCAGACGTGTTTCCAGGAGCTCCTGGCAAGGTGAGCAACACAAGGGCCCACACCGCAGACTACCTTCCACCAGGCCAGTTGCTCATGGATGCTAAGTGGCACCAGCGCTGTGGAGCTTTGCCAGGCATTGTTGGAGAAGCACACAGTACAGCTGACATGGGTTGAGGGCCAAATGCATAGTGCCTTTCCTAGTTGTCAGGGGCACACGCAGGGGCCATCAAACATATCCTCGAGTACCCCCTGCTCCGTTGTAGCAGAGTAATTAGGGTAGTAGCGTTCCTGGCCAGGAACTGATACAGCGCACAGGGACAACCAGCGAGGCTCAGACTTGTGGTGAGTGCATGTCATTTCCATGTGCAAATTGCCACGTGCACTACCTACTTAAATCTGCGGCGGCCAGAACACAACTTGTACTGAAGTTGCACCTTGCTATACGCATCTAGAAGCTCACCCAGGGACCATTGTATCATGTCTGATTCTTGACCCATTGGTCTTCTATTTCCATGCACCGGCATTACTGCATTGACAGTGTATGTACCATTGGTGGGCCAAGCTAACATATGGGTACATAGCAGCAGACAGGGGAGTTTGTTTGTGGAGATGTCACTTACTCTGGGGCAGGGATGGGGTTGTGTGTGTGTGTTGTAAACACACATTCAGATTAGTAACTCACGCTCTCTTTGCAGCATTGAAGTGCTCCTGTTTCTGGACCTGAGAGTGCGCAGGCAGGAGGCCAGCACTCACCCAGAGATAAGTGTCTCTTTGGCTTTCATTTGACTGATTTGGTACAATGTGCATGATGAACATGTTTGCTCTGATTGAGTATGTGTTTTTGTGATTAGTTGTATTTTGCCTACTTTACCTTGCAAATCCACATCCACTTTCCTGCCCCTCTTTCCGGTTATCCTGAATACCAATGCCTGTCCATGCAACATATCCCTGACCCTCCTTCCCCGCCGGGGTCTCAGAGGCCTGTGTTAGTTTGACCTTGCAGGCACCCAGACCACGGAGGGGGAGGTTGGTTCATGCCATTCCTGCGCCTGGACACCGGAGCTGTGACAGTACCCATCAGTTGTTGCATCATCATTGTATGTTATGTACCGTGAATGGTACCCATCCTGTTGGACCATTGTTCAAATGTGCTACCTTGGTTGTTCTATCATTGTGCTTGTACATGTGCTTTGGCATTTCCTGCTACCTCAAGTCATCTACTGGAGACTCTTCCAGGGTTTTTTGGTGCCTACAGCCTTTTTCACTGGTTTGAGGGTTTGCCTACTTGGAGTTCTCTGCGATTTGGCATTTTTACCAGTCAAGGTGGCCTCTGAGGGGGCTGGACCCTATTTACACGCAAGCTGGAACATGGAGACCAAGGGGTAGGGTGATCCTGTAGCCAGGTAGACTTGAAGGAAGAAGGCTACATACCCCAGAGACAGTTGTTCAGAAGGTCACAGTGATGTGTAAGTGAGGGCCTTTTGTTGTTGGACAGTTGGCTTGGCCTACAGTGTTTTGGGCACTCTGACATTGTAATTGTGGGGTACTATGTACATGATGTGTTGTGCTGCTCAATGCCTGTTCCTGTGTTGTCTTTACTTTTCAGGTGTCAGGGGATTGGTGTGGTTTGACATGCTGGGGTGTTCACATGGCCAATGTTCACATGTGATGTGTACAGGACACTGAAGGTCACTTGATTTCACATGCATATATTGAGTGCATTTCCCTAATGACACACACAGTTTGACAATGATCCACCACACGTACATCCACCCTTCCATGGCCACAGGTGCACACAGATTGCATTTTCAGGCCCGCGGTGTCCATGCAGCACATGATCTATTGCCATTTGGGTACCCTGTACATGCGTCATTTGATTGTAGATTTCATTTGTTTTATTCATGTGATGCTCAAGGTATATGTGCAATACAATGGCTGCTCAAAGTGCTGTGTGCTGTGCAGTGTGTTGCAGGAGACACACACAGCGCACGGGTTTGGGAGTTGGGATTTTGCCCTGGCCAATGTGCATGTGAACAGGCATTCAGTGTTGTGTTCATGCTACGACTGTTGGAAAGCATTTGTGTCTGACTTTGTACGTGTGGGAGGTTGTTGGTCAGTCATTTCATCTGATTCCATGTCAGGCGTCATTGTCTCGGGACACTTTCCATTTATCACATGTTACTTCGTATCTTATTGGTCATGTGTTGGGCTTTTGCTATTGCATGCCATGTCATCATGGTGTGGCAGACAAGGGTGATGTGGGTTGGGAGGGTTTGGGTGACATATCAGGGATTGTCATGGCCTGTTTTTTGGGGGGGGTGTGATACACACCTTGCATGTGTTCCTTTTTTGGTCACACAGGATTGGTTATGTTTAAGTAGCTAAGGATGCACACAATGTAGCACTTCCGTGGCAACATTCTCAGGGTGGTAAGGTTGTGACAGTTGAGTGTCTCTTTGTCATCATCGATTGTCACCTGGTATGTGCCAGGCCTGTGTGCACTCCGCAGGGGTGGGAGTTTAGGTGAAGAATGTGGCCACAAGATGGGTCCGGGCTGCCTCACCACATGTCCTGTCCCCTCCCATGGGCAGCGCCTGTGCCTGTGGTTGGGGATGTGGGGGCACTGCCATGTCCACCGGTACCTCCCGCCGTGTTGCAACATTGTGCAGGACACATGCTGCCACAATGATCCTGCACACTACTGGGGGTGCATATAGTAGCTGCCCACCAGAGCGGTCAAGGGAGCGGAAGCGTGACTTGAGCACTCCGAATGGGCGCTCCACTATGCCCCTGGTTGCAATATGTACATCATTGTATCTTACCTGTGGTGGGGTGGTGGGGTTCCGGATTGGCGTCATCATGTGGTTGCTCAGAGGGTAGGCACTGTCCCCTGGGGAGGTGATAATAGTTGTGATTATTAGGGTTTTGGTATTTGTCTGTGTGTGACATGCATGCATGTGCACAGGCATTTGTACTCACCTAGGAGCCATGTGTCACCATGCTGCCCAGCTTCCAAGGCCCGGCTCAGGGCGGACATTCTGTATATGAAACTGTCATGGGTGGAGCCAGGGTAGTTTGCAGACAGAGGTGATGATTCCTTTGGCATCGCATACTACCTGCACGTTGATGGAATGCCAGTGCTTGCGGTTCCGATAGATGTGCTCAGTGGCCCTAGGTGGACGTAGGGCTACATGGGTGCAATCTATGGCACCAAGCACTTTGGGGAAGTGTGCCACCCTGTAAAAGTCCCGGACCACGTCCTGCCTTTCTGCGGGTGTTCTGGGCATGTATATATGCCTGCGGACTGAGGGGTGTGTAGTGATGATTGCCAACACCTGGTGTAGGCAGCGTGACTGCGTGGCCTGTGAGACCCCCCCCACTTTGGCAGTTGTCCGCTGAAATGACCCAGTGGCCATAAAATGCAGGACATTGAGCACCTTCTTCAAGGGGCTCAATGCTTGGGAGCACAGGGTGGGTGATGTAAGGTCATCTTCCCACTCCCTGACAAGGTCTAGGATGATATGAGGTGGAAACCTATACCTGCCATAGACGTGGTCGTCAGGCATCCCAAAAAGGCTGGTCTGTGGAAAAAAAATGCGGGCCCTGGCTATTCTCCTCCTCCTGGGGTGTCCCAAGATCAGTGCTGTGACAAATGGGGCATTCATCGTAGCTGTATATACGTGTTTGTTGTTTGCGTGCACTTTTATACTGTGCGCGGGGACGCTTCCGCCTGCCTTCGTGTGGCAGACGTGTTGACGGCTATGCGCATCTTTTGCCGTGTGCGGGTTTCCCGTATTCGATTCCATGAATACGTGTTGTTCGCGTGCGTGTGGGCGTTCTGTGTATTTCTCTGCAGTACTTCCCCTGTTACGCCTTCTTTTTCACGCGTTGTTCCCCATTCTGCATTTTACGCCCTGTGTCCCGCCCCCTTTTTGATGTGTGCGCAGACGTTGTGCGCTTTCTCTGTGTGCGTCACGCATGGCGTTTGGGATGTTGCAATGACGTGTGCGCCCGTGTGCGCCACGCACAGGTTTGGCGCACAACCCGAGGAAAACACACGTAGGGACTTCCATGAATCGCAAGCGTGCGCCTGTTTTTTCACGCTTGCGCCAGCTTGTTCCTGCTTGCGCCATTATTTTCGGCGCACATTTATTCCATGAATCGGCCCCATTGTATTTCACAATGGTGGGTGACAAAGAGGGAGGGGATTGGTACAACTGCCCCTTTTCAATCTAGACTGATTGGCAGTGGCAGTGTGCAAAGCCCCACACCTGTCTTTCATTAATGGAGTCCAAGCCTATTCACAATCACTTCACCTAATCACAGTCTCTTATCCAAATACCGCCACGTAGCCGTAGTCTCCCATTTTAACTATAGTCTTGCATCCTTGTTCTACTCTCCTATGATAGTCCTAGACTCATCCTAATCCCAGTCCCTCATCCCAGTCTTAGTACCTCATGCTGGACCCTCAGACTAGCATTTCATTTTAGCCTGAATCCTAGTTGTAATCCCTCGTCCCTGCCCTTTTTCTAGTTGCTTGTCCCAATCTCATCCTTTCATCCTGGTGCCTTCCCCTAGTTGCTCATCAGAGGAAGTAAGGCGGCGAACTATAAGTAAGAGGGTGGGAGAAAAAAAAAACGACAAAAAACATGGCCGCCACACCAAAATAGAAAAGGGACAATAGCTCTTTTCGGATGACGGCGGCCATGGAAAACATGTGTCAAAATGGTCACTGTCATCCTTTTCGATTGTTAATGGGGGTGGGAGTTTTAAAAAAAGGTTTTAGTTTTTTTTTCACTGCGGGCGGTGAATATACTTTTGTGCTTGGGAAAGGCGTATTGTGATTGGTCAATCTACCTTTCCCGTGTGAGAATTCCGAATAAGGACAGAAAGGAAGATTAAAGAGTAGGAACAAAGACAATACCCACCTGAGAAGAGGATGTTGAGCAGTGCTATAGGAGGAAGCAAGCACATGGTAGAGCATTGAGGAGGTGCAGAAGAAGAGAAATGGAGATGATAAAGACAGAAATGGTCCCCATAGACATAAGAATATTGTGATACTTCAGGAAATAGACAAGAGCATGGTGTTGGGGTCCAGAGCCCGGAAGGAAGTGAGCATTATCAGGCGCAGCCTGTGCACAGCAGAGGTGACCATCCTACCTGTGGAAACTCTGCAGCTCATTTTCATCTCACCCAACTCCGACCACCTCTGCCAACCGGGGCTAACATACAGGTGCACATAGGCCCGACATCGGTCAGAGGTTTCTCTTAGGAGTAAAAGAAGGAGGAGGAGGATCTGCTTCAATGGAACCAGAAGCCAAGAAGAAAGTGCAGTGACATACAGGTGTACATAGGCCCGACACTGGTCAGAGGATTCTCTTAGGAGTCAAAGAAGGAGGAGGAGGACCTGCTCCAATGGAACCAGAAGCCAAGAAGAAAGTGCAGTGACATACAGGTTCACATAGGCCCGACACCGGTCTGAGGGTTCTCTTAGGAGGCAAAGAAGGAGGAGGAGGACCTGCTCCAATGGAACCAGAAGCCAAGAAGAAAGTGCAGTGACATACAGGTGCACATAGGCCCGACACCAGTCAGAGGGCTCTCTTAGGAGGCAAAGGAGGAGGAGGAGGAGGACCTGTTTCAATGGAACCAGAAGCCAAGAAGAAAGTGCAGTGACATTTAAACTCTCAAGAATGTGGGGGACTGAGAATTGACAACAGTCTGGGGAGGGACCTTGGGTACGAGGATTAATGAAACTTTAGACTTGTGTAGAGCGCTGAGACTGGCATTGCTGTTGTTGGTACTGTGAGGAAAAGCAATCCTGCTGCTTTGTTACTTTTTATATGTTGGCCAGAATAAAAAAAAAAAAAGAAAACAGAAAGACTGGCCAAGCTTAAGTAGAAACAAACTTTATTCTGAACTACTAAAAGTGTGCAGGTCCAAAAGAATCGCCTCCAGACTGATCTGTGTCCGGCAGCTTATCCAGGCAGCAGGGAGATACTTTAGTACAGATTCTATGGTGTTTGGCTCAAAGTGTATGTGTTCCACATTAACCCACACTCAATCCTTTTCACTTCTGTGTCTGTGTAATCTGAATCCCATTCAGATTTGTCGCAGGTCTCAGCACCGAGACTATGGTGTGGAGTGCATGGCTGCAGGCATTTCCCTAAGGACCTTACTAAGAGTTTGGCAGTGCAGTAAAAAATGAGTCGGTAATGGGATTATGACCACTTTTACCACACCAGCAAATTTAGATGTTCAATTTGAAGCACTCTGAAACGCCCTATTTTGTGTGGACATTTCCTCCACACACAACCATTGCCGCATATGATAATTTCCCCATGCAGTAATGGCCGAACGCCCACAGAGTCCTATTGGTCTCCAAAATGGGGAATAACTAAAGGGTACGCATTACTCTAAATCATGTGTACCCTTCTCATTACCACAAACTTAACACACTTGGTACCAATAAGAGAGTTTGGAGGTATTACCTCAGATAATGCTGCCAAACTCTTAATGAGAACCAAAATTGCAGTATTGCTACCTGGTTAAGCTAGTGCCACATTGTATTGCTGTTGGTGCCGCTGAGTGAGTGCATTGAGTGGAGTTGTTAACGTGTGTGTGAATGTATGCATTCAAGGAAGTATACAAATGCGAGGAGTTGACCATGTGTGAGAACATGTGCTTGTGAGAGTGCATGTATGTGATTGTGAGTGCACGTCTGTTGTGGGCGTACCAGGACACACATCGTAGATATGATGGGCCTCATTACAAGTGTGGCTGTCCGGAAACAAGGGTGCCAGTAATCTTACTGGCACCCTTGTTTCCGGACCGCCACACTATGAGTCTGCCTGCCGGGACCGCTGGGCCAGGCAGGTCTGACCCTGCCGCGGCCCCGACAGGCAGAGTTGCCATGGAAGCACCGGCAACCATCAGCAACGTAGCTGGTGCTTCCGAGTCTCCATTCCCACGGAGTCCTACAGTCCTACAGGACTCCATGGGAATGGGGACTTACAAGATCTGCCGGCTGACTTCCCGCGCCGCCAGGACTTGTAATGTCCTGTTGGCACCGGGAAGCAAAACGGTGGAGCCGGTATTACGGGGTCGGCGGTAACCCACCGGACGCACGGTCGGGTTACCGCCAACCCCGTAATGAGGCCCATGGTATATAATTGGATTAGATGACTTGTGCTGAGGCTTCCTTGGCTTATGTTGGCAATCCCTGGCACTCATAGGGGCATACCATGACGTAGGACTGTCCGGGACATGCATTGGACATATTTGGCTGCGCGATAGCAATCCATGCCTATGGGTTGAGTATTTGGCATAACGCGTGCCTATTATGCCAATATGCGCCATTTCCTGGCCAGATGATGAGGCTACCTGCTGATATCATACCTTTCCTACACGGATGCACACCTGCATGTAAAACTCCAGCCATATATACACTCACTCATTCATAATCAATTCCTTACATGAAAAAATTCTTCGCTCTACACAGGGCTTTGCGTCCATACACCACACAACACCTCTCAACAAAAACTTGTTAACTTGGCCTTTTTTTTAAAAAAAAAATAAATGTTATCACAAGTTGCGGCAGTTAGGAATTATATGCACTGCCATTGGGTTACAAACTTGCTAATGGCTAACACTCATTATTAAAACATACACACTTTGTTTTGCTTTGCAAATGGCTGTTTGATCTCCTCCCCTTCAGGGACTGCATATGTTTCCAAAACCACAAAATGTCTCTTAATCAGGATGCAGTTGTCAGTAGTGCCAATAATTAGGCATATAGCACCTTATAGGTAGTACGTCCGTTAACGAACTGTTCTGAAAAGCACAGGAGGAATTCCCCATACCTATCAAATGCTAAAAGCTAAGGCTGGTGGTGTTCCTTGCACACAACATTCTTCTTAATAGCTGTTCTTGTTTCATCCTTGCCCTGCTTGTTTAAGTTAATGCACTGCTTATTTTGTGGCATGGATCTCTTTGTGATTTATTTATTTATCACATTTGTGTAAGGCTCAGACCCGGAGGTATCACAGCGTTTGTACAGTGGTAGGAAATAGTATATGACATTGCAGAACAGTTCAGAAGATGGCAGTAATCCAGGGGTAGGAAACAGAAGATGGCATTAGAGAACAGTACGGAAGATGGCATTAATCGTATTTGTTCAACAGCCAGGTTTTTACAGGTTTTTTGTAGGTTGGGTAGGAGCTCTCATTTCTGATGTCAGGAGGTAGAGAGTTCCACATAGAGGGAGCTGTGACACAGAAACTCCTGCCTACTGATCTACTGCGTCTGTATTGCGGAGTGAGCCGAGAAAGACTGGCGGATAAACGTAGAGAGCGCACATGATGTTTCTGGGGGATGCTGTTATTTAGGCAACAGTAGGCCCCTCTGTAGATGCGATGGTGTGTAATAGTCAAAGTTTTGAAATCAATACAGGCTTTGATAGGTAGCCGCTGGACCTCTCGCCTGGTTGCTGAGATGTGGTCTGAGCGACATAGGCCCAATGCTGCACCCATGGCTTTATTTTGAAGAAATTGGAGCTTGCCAAGGTTTGCCACAGAGGTACTCATGAGGAGTACGTTGAAATAGTCCAGTTTACTAATGATGATGGCTCTTGCTTGGTGAGAGAAATTGGCTACTCAGGGAGATAGGCTTCGCAGTGTATGCCGTGTATGAGTCAAGGGCTTTCCATGTCGCTTCATCGCGGGATGTTTTTTCGTGGGATTTTTTACCGCAATTTTTTTAACGAAAAAACCCATCGAATTAAAAAAATATATATTTTTGTGGGGTTCCCCAACCCCCATTCCCTTTCAGTTTGTATCTATTCCCACATACCCACATCCCATATATATATATATATATATATATATATATATATATATATATATATATATATATATATACACATATCATTTTCTAACCCCCCCAAAAAAAATCGATTGGTTTTTCCGTTAAAAAATTCACGGTATAGGAGGCCACCAGGGGGCGGAGGCGTGATGGCTGCCTGATCGTTCGGCTCCCCTAAAGCCCCGAGAGATTTGTGGAGTAAACTGCGAGAAAAGGAACGTTATCCTCCTACAAAGGCTGAATCCAGGTGGGGTAACTCCTGGGGACTCCGGCGATACCTTCCCGAGCTCTGGGGGTGCCCGGGTCCCAGAGATATTTGACTTGGAACTTCCGCCCTCCCCCTACCCCCTCCAGGCCCGTGCCGCGCATGAGGTGAAGCTCCATGGTCAGGCCCCTCCTCTCCGCGGATGGGCGCTGCGCCGGGATCAATCTGAGGAATCGACACCCTGCGCCTCTGCCGGCATCGCTGAAAGCTCGTGGGACCCCCTCGGAGACCAGAGCCCTCGTCCGACGAGCCCACCTTCAACTCCACTGCGGCAGTTTTGGACGACAGTATGCCCCGGGCCTCCGCGGCCGGACCCCGGCCTGCCGCACACACGTCGGTGTATTTTGACCCGGCAGTGGGGAACATCTTTGCAACAACTACCACAAGGACTCCCCCCGGCTGCTGCTGCGACACAACCCTCAGAGACCTACACCTAATAGGCCCCGGCCGACGCGGGATCGCGCCTGCGCCCCTCTGCGGAGTGCCGGGCCCATCGTAGGGTTCACCACCTTATTTAGGGGCCTACTACTTGCCATCCACAGCGACTACCACCCCAGCGACCTTTGAACACATCCACCGGCCCCACGTCGGAGTAACCGTGAGTACTGGCTGTCGGGGGGGGGGTTGGGGCCTGACCCACCCGTCCTAACCACCACACCTCATCGGAGTTGGTACGGAACCGGGGGGAGACCTCGAGGAACATTGGGAAACCACGAAGATCTAGAGGTGGAGACACCCCCATGAGTTGGAAAGAAACCCTGGCAGGATACCAATTCACTCCCCGAAAACAAGAGATGGAGATCAACTCCCCACCTACGCCAACCCCTGACATGAACACCATGCAGAACAATATCCAGACAATCCTAGACAAAATCAGGGGGATGAGAATGGACATGGGAGCCAAGCTGGCCGACCTCACCGCCAAGGTCTCCACATTGGAGGACAGAATAGAGGGGGTAGAGAATAACCAGGCGTCCACCGACTTCTTGGAGGCTCAGATGGAGGTAAGGTTTAAAGAGATGCAGCGGCGCGAGGGGGAACTCCGCCTGAAAGTGGATGACATGGAAAATCGTGAACGGAAATGTAACCTGCGATTCTTCGGCCTGACGGAGGTGGAGGGGGAGACCCAGACCGGCTTGGAGGGAAAAGTGCAGGAGATCATTAGGATTGTCTTGGGAATTGACTCCGGGGAAACCATCCTGATTGATAGGGTTCACCGAGCTGGCGGAGGCGGTAGGGGCCCATGCTCCGTGCTTGCGAAGTTCCACTATTACAGAGTCAAAGCAAAAATACTTGAAAGAGCTAGAACCCTAAGAGAGATACAATACGACAACTCCAGGGTGGCAATCTACCAGGACCTATCCGCCCTTGCGCTACAAATGAGGAAAAAATGCGGTCCGATCACTAGGTGGCTGCAGGAGAAGGGGGTCCAGTACCGCTGGGGACACCCATTCTACCTATCCTTTGAATGGCAAGGGGAAAACTTTCAGCTCGTTACAGAAGAGGACATCCAGAGAGGCATCGACGAACTGATCGGGGTCCCCCCGGGCCCTCGGGGGCGAACGGCGATTTCGACGGAGGCCCAAGACATGCCCCACGGGCCCTGACATCAGCCAGGGGAAACACAAAGTGAAGAGCACCCGGAAATTCAGAAAAGCCAGGCACCCCTCGGAGGGACGTGGAGGACCTGCATGATTATCGGACAGAGGAGAAGTTAAAAGGAATGCAGTGCCGATCTGTTGTGGTTCATTCGCTCACTCGCCCTCCGTAGCCGTTGGTGAATTGAGGAGAAACATTTGTTCCACTTTTGTTGATGCCAAGGCCCGCGCGATGGATCCGAATGATTAAGAGGGAAGAGGAGAAAGTTAAGAAATGCGATGTTATTGAATTATATTGCATTTGCCCGCAGGGCCCTCATGGGCCCCTCCATGTTTGGGGGCGTGTTATGTTGTATTGTGATGTTGCCACGGTTGGCGAGGCTTATGCCGAAATTGATGGTTGAAGGTTTCGGGTCCCACCTGTCTGAAACACAGAGTGGTGGTGTTCTCGGTTGTCAGAAGGTGGCAAGGTGCGTCCCCCGAGACCTTCGAAAACCCCCCCCGATTCACGCTGGAAGCTAGTTCACCGTTGGACCCAGCCCCTATGAGACACAAGACACGCAACGTTGGGCGATGGAGATGGACGCCTACCAAAATGGGAAAGGGAAATGGGGAACCGGGGAGGGGGCAGGGAAGGGGAAAGAAATAGGGAACGCCATGCCATGGTTCTGGGGTTCAAGTCTACGGATGATAACAGGGGCACTCACTGAGGCTTCACAGGGCAAGGATAGCGACGATCATGGTTGATGGTCGGTTCGGTACGCTCAACGTGAAAGGTCTCAACTGGCAAAACAAGCGGTCTCTCACAAGTAACTTATTACGCAAACAGAAATTACTGGCCCTCTTCCTACAAGAAAGCCACTATAGAAGGGGGGCCGAGTCAACGATCAAAGGAAAGGAGATAGGTAGAAACTTCTGGGCCTCGCACAAATCCTCAAAGAAGGAGGGAGTGGGTATCCTCTTGGGTAAATCGCTGCATCTCACTGATGTAGAGACGAAAAGGGGCTTTGGAGGCAGATTTCTTGCGATCAAGGGATCAGCCCAGGGCACATGAGTCACATTAGCCACCCTGTATGCGCCCAACGCCGGCCAAGTCAAGTTTATCCACAAGGGTCTTGGGGTCATGGACGGGTGGGCCGAGGGAGCCACAATCCTGGGCGGAGACTTCAATCTCATTACAGACCCCCATCTTGACTGGTGGTCGGCCAAAGGTACGGGACCAAAAGCCCCCACAAAAGATAATCTCACCCTGAGGGACCTCCTACAAGAGTACTACTGGGTTGACGTATGGCGCAAATGCTGGGGGTTACACGTTCTTCTCCCCTTCCCACCAAACATATACCAGAATTGATTTGCTGCTGGTGTCGGAGGAGGGAGGGGGAGAGGTTGGAAACCCCACGGTTGAATCTGTGACCTGGTCGGATCATGAACTCCTCGTTATGGAATGGCGGCTGCAAGCCACCGTGAAATCACATAGGTGGCGGTGTAACGATACCCTCATGAGGGACCAGGTGTTTAGGGAATTCCTTAAAAACGAAATAGAAGCCTTCTTCTTATCAAACGACACAGGGGAAGTCCCAATGGTTACAGTTTGGGAGGCAGCTAAGGCCACCTTCAGGGGTCTCCTTATCGCAGAGGGTTCGAGCAAGAAGCGAGAGAGGGCCCTGATAGAATCCAGAATCCGGGAAGACCTGCGGGCCATGAGGGCACAGCTCACCAAGGGAAACATAGACCGCGAAAACCTCCTGAGTGAAATGAGAGAGAAGAGACAAGCTCTGCATACAATCCTGATTGGAGAGGTAGTTAAAAGAAATGAGATACACGAAGCAGAGATACTATGAGAGGGGCGACAGGGTTGGAACTCTTCTGGCACATAGGCTGAGGGGAAACAGGGCGGGCAGACACATAGAAAAGGTCAAGGACGGGGCGGGTAACGCCCAGATAAAAACTGAACATATAGCCGAACCATTCGCGGCCATCTATAAGGCCCTCTACACTAAACAAGAGGGTGAATCACTGGATGAAATTCGAAAATATCTTGAAGACTACCCCCTACCCAAGCTCACAGACCTAGAGGGGGAGACACTAGACAGGGAGATAACAGAGGAGGAGGTGGAAGAGACCATCAAAAAGCTTAAAATAGGCAAGACCCCGGGAGAAGATGGGTACACAGCGGATTTCTATAAACAATTCCAGTCCGAACTAACCCAACCACTGACCAAATTATTTAACCAAATCAAAACCTTAGAAACCATTCCACCGACATTCCTGCAGGCCATAATCACAGTCATCCCTAAGCCGGGCAGAGACCCAGCGGAGTGTGGCTCATACAGGCCCATCTCGCTCCTGAACACAGATGCCAAGATCTTCACCAGGATCCTGGCGACACGTCTAGAAAGGTGTCTCCCCCGACTGATCCATCCCGATCAGGTAGGCTTTGTAGTAAATAGACAAGGAGCAGACATCATGCGCAAAACCCTGCACATACTGAGCTCGAATGGAGTGAAATCTGACGGTGCCCTTCTCCCGTCTCTAGACGCGGAGAAGGCGTTTGACAGGGTGAGCTGGGCCTTCGTGGAGGGGGTTCTGTCGTCCTTGGGGATGGGACCCAGGTGGCGGGGATGGATGACGGCCCTTTACTCCAGCCCTTCCGCTAAAGTGGTGGTCAATGGAGGAGAGTCGGAGTCCTTTCCTTTAGAGAGAGGCACAAGACAGGGATGCCCACTGTCTCCCCTCATATACGCCCTGGTGATGGAACCCTGGGCTATAGCAATCAGGACTAACGATCAGATCCAGGGTGTTAAAATAGGGGGAATTGACTACAAAATAACCCTGTTTGCCGACGATGTCCTCCTGTACCTCTCTAAACCATCCCAATCAGTCCCAGAGGTGTTGAATAGTCTAGAGCGATATGGTTCCCTGGCAGGCTATAAGGTCAACGTAGATAAATCAGTTGCTTTCCCGGCAGGCCAGCTCAACGAGACCGGGAGACAATACATCGATAACCTTCCATTCTGTAAACAAACAGAGGGACTCTCTCACCTGGGGATCCAAATTCCATCACACCTAGAGGATCTCTTTAAGGTAAACTACCCGCCCCTATGGAGGTCGATCAAACACGACCTGGGACGCTGGTCAAAATCCGGCCTCTCATGGATGGCTCGCCTCAACTCCATCAAAATGGTAATCCACCCCAAATTCTTATATCTGTTTCAAATGCTGCCAACCCAGATACCGAACTCATTTCTCCTAGAGATCAAGCAGGCCCTTCTCCGCTATCTATGGGCTGGTAAATCCCACAGGATTGCTTATGACACCCTCACAAGACCCAAGGATGAGGGTGGAGTTAATTTCCCAGATCTAAACACTTATTATAAGGCGTCACAATTGCGCGTCCTTGTTGATCATTTGACGACTGGCCCAAAGAAACAATGGGTAACACTGGATAACACACTCTTCTCACCGGTCACATTGGACGAGTGGCTATGGGTCCCCAAGACATCTATTCCGAGAAGGGTTTTAAAACATCCAGTGTTGGGAGTGCTGTGGTCTATTTGGAAGGAAGGGGGTTACCTGAGATGGCTCACAACGTGGCCCTCACCTTTGAGCTGCATCTGGGCTCCGCCACTTTGGGAAGGGATCAACGAACCACTAGCCTTCCAGCAATGGTACGAGGTGGGTCTTTGTAGGGACGGACAGCTTTGGGTGGATGGAGTGTTTATATCTCTAGGTGACCTGAAGGACGCCCTGGGCCTCCCTAACCTCTCCCCCTTTCGATACTTACAGCTTAAGGGTGCCCTTACTGAGAGCAGATGGGGTGACACACTTAGGCGGGACCTAACCAATTTTGAGAAATTCCTCATAACACACAAAAGTACCAAGGGGGTGATATCGCGGCTTTATAGCTTTTTGTTGTTCTCCACCCCACGGGACCCCCCATCTTCCCAAGTACAATGGGGGAAGGACTTAGGCACCCCCATAACGGAAAAAAGATGGACCAAGAATTGTAGGCAGGCACACCATTCCACAACTGCACCCCAATACCGCCACCAGGCCCTGAAGTTGAAACACAGATGGCACTACCCCCGCAGAGGATAGCTAGAATGAGAAAAGGTTACAACCCCCACTGCTGGAAATGCAACGTTGAAAAGGGGGATTAAGTCCATATGTGGTGGAAGTGCCAGGTGGCACAGACCTACTGGAGTGAGGTCCTGTCATGGATAAGAGGAGTAGACGGAATGGTGAGAACTCTGTCCCCCTGGCTGGTGTTGTTCGGCATTGAGGTTGAGGGGCGCCCCAAGGTGAAACACGACCACATGTTGCAGGTCATGCTAGTCGCGGCTAGATGCTGCTGGGCCCAAAAATGGAAATCACCCCGACCTCCTGGGGAGGGGGAGTGGGTAGCGAAAACACAGGCAATCTATGATATGGAGTATCTAACCCACCTGATCGATGAATCCAAATCTAACTTCGAGGCCCTATGGCTGCCATTTTTTGATAAGTATGGGAAAATAGCCTGAGGCATAAGTAATCGGCTCAGACGGTCCTCTTGATGGGAACAATACTATCGGGGCAAACCCCTTTGAGTGGGAAGAGATCGATTGTTACAGGAAATGTGACTTTTATAAATTGGACCTTGTTTTCTGAGCACCGTCTTTCTTTCGAAAGCAACCCTATGCTCGCATTGCATCTTCAGATGATGTGCTGGACCCTGTTGTTGTTATCGACCATTAAACCATGGCATGGGATGGGGGGGGCAGGTGTGGGAGGTGGGATGGGGGGAAAAGTTGTGACCTCACTTTGATACATATCAATGTTTGCATTATTTTTTGAATTATGTCATAATTGTAAAACTCCAATAAAACCAAATTTTCAAAAATAATTCACGGTATAAAACCCTGTGAAAAAACGTCCCGTGATGAAAGGAAGTTGTACCCTCTAGGGCATTGATATGTTTGGTCGTAGACAGCTGAACAAGCATGCCATTTACCCATGTACACAATCAGAAGACACATAACACTTTGGCACACACAGACAAAACACATAGATGCCTATGCAGAATCGTCCTCAAGTAGTGTAGACATGCTCCTATTGGTGGTGTAGGTAAAAATGACCACTATCAGAAGGAAGTGTAGGCCTTCCCATAGAGATAATATAGGTAATAGACCGCCCCCTTAAGGCCACATAGGTAGTGCTGCCCATCACTGAGCAGAAGAGACATGGCAGTAGTAGGCAGCTTAGAAAGTTGCCCCCGCTGTTCACTTCATAGACGGCCCATCAGACTGTATCGGTAGTGAGTAGCGATAATCAATATCAGATAGAGAAGTTATGACCCCATCAAGCAGTGTAGCATTGCAGGCAATAATGAATCGCAGAAGGTAGTTTAGGTACAGCTATATTAAGCACCACTGATTATAATAACCCCCATTAGAGGCAGAGGTGTAGCTCTGTAAGGCAGTGTTTGTAGCCATAATCTCATTTGAAGGAACTGATACTATTGAAGCCCATCAGGTAGTATAGCGATAACAACCCGTCAGGTGGTGGCTATGGTGTGTTATGTGGTCGGAGACATCGCTTGTGCCACTTGAAGCAGACCCCCATTCCGGGTGTCTCTCAAATCTGAGTGCCCGCTACAGAAATCCACACTGACAGTGTACAATAAACACTATTGGTTTTGTGGGGGGTGGGCATTGTTATGATCTGCCTGCTCCCAAGAGAACTGTGTGTGAATATTCCGCTATAGCGTGGGAAATAAGGGCGGGAGGCAGTGGGAGACAAGCCTGGAGAAGGTGACTTTAGGAAATTCCCCCATCCCCCCGACATTGCCATTGCGCCCGATGCCTGTGGGTATGATGGATCATTAATATTGAAAGGGCAGTGCCAGTAGGAAAGCGCCAGGGCAGCGTGGTCTGACCAAATCATTTTTGTTGTTGACTTTTTTGCAATATATGGGCAGGACAAGATGGCACCCCCTCAATTTGGTGGAGGCTGACTGATTTATTTCAATATCAAATGACAGGGCCTTGGGAAATGAGGGCTGGTGTCGTTCTAAATATACCACGAGAAGGACCAAGCCAGCAGGTGCTCAAGGTTTTTTGAATATTTATTTAACAGAGCTGGGGGAAGCGGTACAGACCGGGTGGTGGCGATGGTGGGCTTTTGGAGCTACCCGGGTCATTATCTGTATCCTGCATTCTGGCATTGCAGTACCTTGCTGTAGCGTGCCTGTTGTGAACACGTAGACTCCTTGCACATCCAGCGCCAATGAAACGAGGGCACGGCTATTGGCAATGATGCAATAGCCGCACATGACATGTGATGCATGACGCTTGCCTGGCACAGTAAAGACCCGTAAAATTAGAAGAACAAACCCACAGAAACCTTTGAGTTGTGGCTCTTAAAGAAACGAATGCAACAGCTAGCGGTTTATACGCAACCCCTGATGCCTAAAACGCATTAACGGGATTTAGAGCAGACATGTCTACCTGCAAAAGTAACTTTTTTTTTTATTGTGAACCTAGTCACATAAAAGGACTTTTTACACATTCTTCATCCAAAATTGAATTCGATGTGGAAAATAGAGAACAAAAAAAAATACGCACGTATATATATATATATATATATATATATATATATATATCTTCAAAGCACTAAGAAACGTCAGGCAGGGTGAGTAGCACTCTTCATTCTTTCGAAATTAGCACAGTCCGCACATCAGAGTTGAAATAAAATGTATTCTTTATTCATGCCTTGCAATGTGGCAAAAAAAGGTTAAAAAGACATTACAGTGAGGCTCTCCCAAGGTGCAAAATATCTGTGCGCTTTAGGAACGTTAACGTTATACATATATACGATATATATATTCAATGAAAACACTTTAAGGGGAAGTTATGGTTAAGTTGGACTAATAAAAACCTATGAAATTCAGTAAAAAACTTTGTTAAAGGGAAGTTATTGTTCCAAGTAAAACCAAAAAAAACCTGAAATTCGCCAGTTATGGTAAACTAAGCAACCATAACTCGCACCACCACTGTGCACTGCTAAGACTAACACCCAGGACATCGAAGATGACATCACAAATATTGATGACATCACTAATGAAATCACATGTGCATTTACTTTTCATACAAGGGGTTGTGAATGTAATGTTGGCAAAAAAGTATCAGGGATTATCGGGAGATGTGTAATAAACTACATACTTCATTACGCAATGTAGTGTTCTAAAGAACATTCCATTGCAGTTTTCTTTCTAGTACAGGAACCTACTCATACAGAAATGTAGGTATTGGCTGCAGCATACACCACAGCATATATATATGCTATATGCAGCATATAGAAATGCTATATTTCTAATTTTCCAAAGTTGTAGAAATAAATGTTGAATTATTCTGCATCAGACTTTTCCGTAATGTGAAACATGCACTAAGTAGCTAATAATGCATCACTTACTACATATTTCTACTAACACACAACACATGAATAGACTACAATGCATACAAATATGGGCCTTATATATGGAGAGTAAAGTAAGAAAACAAGAGGCAGTATCATTAGCAACTGTGTATAATCTACATGATTGCATTGACACACAAAAATGATAGCTGTGTTTCAGGGCTGCTTCTTCCCCTATATATGTACATCATAAGATGCAATTAAATTCTAAGGCAAGTAGTGTAAGAACATGTGAGAATAGCAATATCTATAAATGTAATACCTTTTGAACGTTAAGTTTCTGACTGTCAGTAAATAAAACCACCTGGCCTAGATATAGCAGTGAAAAAAAAGGGGCTAGACATGTGATGTCATCAGTGATGTCATCAATGATATTTGTGATGTCATCTTTGATGTCCTGGGTGTTGGTCTTAGCAGTGCGCAGTGGTGGCGCGAGTTATGGTTGCTTAGTTTACCAAAACTGGCGAATTTCAGCGGGTTTTCGGTTTTACTTGGAACCATAACATCCCTTTAACAAAGTTTTTTTACTGAATTTCATAGGTTTTTATTAGTCCAACTTAACCATAACATCCCCTTAACAACGTTTTTTCATTGAATTTCATAGGTTTTTATTAGTGCAACTTAACCATAATGTCTATGAACATCTGACTTCATTGCAGACCTTATGGAAAGTGCCACATGACCATATGCTGGCACGCAGCATGATGACGTGTCCGAGAACCTGTACGCACTTCACCATAAGATCTGTGCTTTGCGGACAGTTTGGAACTGCATTTTCTACTGATCTAGGAACTTTCAACTTCAGAATTTCCCTTGCATAGCTCCAACACCTATTCCTACTCATCCACTAACAATCTAGTACACAGTACATACTTTTAGCAAAACTGCTATTTATTTTAAAATGGCATCAGCTAAGGCCATCCCTCCTCCCCAAGAGACACCACCACTGCTGTAATCAAGGAGCATGAGAAACAGTGCCCCCTACCTTAGAAATAACACACGTGCAACATTTTCCCCTGTCCACCTGCCCCTCCATATTAGTGTTTGGTGCCTCTTCCCTCATTTCCCTCCCCACCTTTCGTTCTAAGCTCTCCTGCCAAATAAAATGCATCCAAAAACAAAATAAATGTTCCTTTAGGAACCACCTTTCACAGTTAAAAAATAGAACTAAAAAAAAAACGCATAGACTCCATCTACTTTATATTTCTCAGTAAAGTACATAGACTCAACAAGATTTTCCAACATTTCCATTTGCATTTTGTGTTATACTAATGGGAATATTGGGGCGTTCATCCTCCGTTCCAGGGACTGGAACGGTGGATACCGCCCCAGCAGCCCAAGTTATCAGCCCAAGCGAAGCGAGGGTGGATAATGAGTTCTCTGGACCATTATCCCCCCATTCCAGCCCCTGAATTGGGGGATGAAGGCCATTAGCAGTCTAGGTTCCCAAAGCGGGAACACGGGGTACTAAAAAAGAGTATTTTTCTTCCTACACCGGGACGCCTGTGGCGTCCCGGTGTAGGAAGGAAAATCCTTTTCCAAGATGGCCACCATGGAAAGGGAAGGCGGAGGTTCCATACAGGGCCCTCTTTGCTTTCCATGGCAACCTGCAGAAGGCAAAAATAGAACCCTATGACCATATCACCACGAGCACATTTTTCTTCCCTTTCAAATCTATCCTAATTTCAAATAACTTTACCACAAAGCCAGTCCCAGGTGGACATGGCCCCTTTAATCCTATGTTTTGTCCCTTCTGGTCATGGGCAGTAGCCAGATTGTCTGCATCATGACCTTATTCCATGACCCGGACAATCTGGCCAATGCCCATGGCCACTGGCTACCCCTCAGTCACTAAAGCTATACCGCTATTTTTTTTTACTACATTATGACACTTGTCAAATAATAAAACACTGGCACATTTCCAAAACCATGCTTGTAGATCCTTGCCAATGCGCCTTACGCAAGTTTGCTGGAAATCCACCCACGTTTTATTTTTTCAAAAGTGTCAAATGAATGCACATGCAATCGTCATATAACCTACCCCCACTTCACAAAATCCATTCAGACTTTACGAAAAACTTTATATCTAGATCTATAATCTTTTTGGAAACCTTTGTGTAGATTTCTCAAATGGCACCCCATTAATAAGCCTTTACATTATTTTGGGACCCCCCCTCTAATTTTGCTCCCTCTTGACAGAATCCCACCAAACATTGCAAAAAACATTCATATCTAGATCTATTATCAGTTTGCCAAAAGAAGTGTAGATTCATCAAATGGCACGTCATTTATAAGCCATTACATTATTTTGGGTCCCCCCTCTAATTTTCCCCCCTCAAGATATAATCCCACAACACTTTGTAAACTCATTCGAAATCAGGCCAGAAATATCCCATCCCATCCTCATCCTCCCTTAACTCCCCAGAAATTATTTGATAAGTTTGACAAGTGCAATGCGGAAATATTATTGTCCCAAGGGTTCGGGCATGTATTTTTATACATACATTGATCCATCGCACAAACATTTCCAATGCACTTTAACTTAGTTTTCCTCTTTTGTAAATATACGACATCTGGCAGCAGGTCGTGGCCATCTTGTGCTAATCTTATCCATTGCTGCATCGGCCTAAGGTAAACTGCCCTGACGTCACTAAATCATATGCCCTGCCCCTGATCACCAAACCTAGTGATATTCTCCACCTTTCTCGGTGACGTTCCTCGTCAGCGTAGCCAAACGCGCCCATAATCGCCTACGTGATGTGACGTGATGCAGAGCCCGAAAATCAACACACATCGACTCACAACACAGCACGTCACAATTCGGAGTATTAAACCGTACTTTAAAAGACAACAACAACACTGTACAATTTGTAAAGTACTTTTATTTCACAATAAACGCTCCGAGAACATCCGACTATTGCCATATTCAATCAAATTGCAAATTTGTATCTTTGCTCGTGATCCAAAATGTTTATCGTGAGGCACGTGTTGTTCTTTTTGCGTACACCAGGTGTTCGTTTTCGGTAAAAGAAGCGCGTGGGTTGCACAGTGAATTCCAGGGCTTCTGCATCAACTTGGGGCTAGACCACCGTAAAGGATATTATGTTACTCCAAATCGCTAGTACAGCGTAAGGGCATATGGGCCGTGGGCGATCGTCCCAAAAAAGAGTCACTGTGATCCAGGCATTGACAACGAAGTTCAGCTGCCGATTGAAGAAGCCGTCAGTTGGCATCTGGAATCTATGACAATCGCAGATCGGCAGAATGTATCTGTTTTGAAAACATAACAGAAAATGTGTCTCAATACCCACATTTTATTACAATTTATCTATTTACTTATTAATTTGGCATAGCGTTTAAACTAACGATTAGCACAGACATCAAACAATCTCAACAAACAGAAAACAACTTAGAAACTGATACACAATTCGATATGGTCATATATGACATTTTAATGAAATATTAGCGTTGAACCTGGGTGAACCGAGTGGTGGTCTACGTGCACCTCAATGCTGCACTCCCCATAACCACATAAAAAAGACAACTACACACAAATAGTGTACTTGCGTTTTATTGCAATAAGCCACACAGAACAAATGAATAGAATGTAACCCAAAAATAATCTTCAGATAATAACAAGTTAATGCTCATTCAGATATACAATCGTCGAAAATGAAACTTGCATTATATTCACCATTTCCATTCTCTTGGAGTAAATCAGACTGTAACGCTCACTGCGTTCGCACAAAAGATTCTTCATAAACTGAATTTACATGTTCCTTACACACTTTTGGAATGCACACCCTTATCATATCTTCATTATTACAAACCTCCTCTCATTGCATTCCTAACGGAATGGTCCCTTTCTCTCAAGGTCAAAAAACAATTGAACCTTATACTGTGTGTCCAATGCGTGGGATTCTTTAGCTCGCAACCAAAAATTCAAACCTGGTGACCTTCACTCAGAATCAAAATACATTCTCACTTTGCAACAACTTGCCTCACCGCATCCATGACAACTCTTATTCTCATCCACGTCCATCAGGCACTGCAGGTGGCTGCCTGAGATGCCAGACTCTAGGGGGCGCCGGTCTGACTCCATTATTATATTAATTAGATTTTAACACAGACACATTAGTCCTTTATTTGCCACGCTCTGAGTGTACCACCAAAACACGGATCCAAGATGGTGGGTACATCGGAACAATATGACGCACTTCACGCTCTTCACCATCCAATCAGCGAACGCGTCACATGTCCATGGACATGACGTGAGCCGATTAGCCAATCGGTGTCCTGTCCGTGGATCGAACAGGGAAGTGTGTCCACAGAGCGGACATAGAGATCACTAATTCTTTGAGACCTCCTTTTGGATCATTTAATAAAAAACTGCTGGACGGATTTTCACCAAATTTACAAAAGCATGCTTTCGGGACCAAGCTGCTGCTCCTGCCGCAGATTTGGTGCAAATCCGTCCAGCGGTTTGGGCTGTAGGCGTGCGCAAAGTTTTTTCCCCATTCACTCTATGGGAAAAAAATAAGTCTTGGGACCCCCCCTATAACTTTGCCCCCCTGGACCAAACCTGACCAAACTTTGCAAAAAAATTCAGAGTGGGCCACATACTTTTTTTGGAAAGTTTTTTGTGGATTCGTCCAGGGGGAGTGAAGTTATAAGCCGCCCAAAAAGTGCTCTTCCTATGGGAATAGCAATTTAACCATAACTACACAGCCACTACCGTGGCTGTGTAATATATATATATATATATATATATATATATATATATATATATATATATATATATGCACAAAAAAAACAGCAAGAATAGACAACAATACAACAACATTTCAGAATTGTACTTTTCCAATTAAAGTTTAATTATAAAAACTTTAAATTAAAACATATGTGATTTAAAAAATGACTATATGAATAGAGGAAAACTGAAATACACATGAACAATTATTACTATAGTTGAATCCATACTCTGTATACGAATTACAGAGAAATCTTCATAAAGTTCAATTCTTTCAAAATTGTTAGCAGGGCAATAGACAAAGGAATCTCCTTGCCAGATTAAATCCTATCCCAAAAATCCATAGGTTAATTGCAGCTATTAAGCTGCTTTCGGCGTGATAAAAACGAGTTAGCTTTCTGTCTATCTATTTATTTATGAGAATTACAGCACGTCAGCCCACAGTCCCAATTCAAGAGTTTAGCTTTGGGTTCAGAAGGGCACTATTCTAGGATGTATCGCAGCTGGTAAACTGAAATAGATCTGTCTCCAATGAGACTCAGACCGGTCTGCGGTAAGTTTCTTCCTCAGAATACATGTTGTCTATTTTTAGTGCTGATTAAAAAGGCACCCATTTGATTCACGGCATTTAGGGTGGAGGTGTTGAAGGGGGATGGGTAAAGGGTGGGGACTGCTTTGGGTGGCAGGGCAGGCAACACAATGATAGGAATGGAGGAGCCTGGGTGGTGCGGAGGGTCAGCCAACCATTT
Source organism: Ambystoma mexicanum (assembly GCF_040938575.1). Classification (NCBI taxonomy): domain Eukaryota; kingdom Metazoa; phylum Chordata; class Amphibia; order Caudata; family Ambystomatidae; genus Ambystoma; species Ambystoma mexicanum. The sequence goes on from NC_090939.1 coordinate 883,105,682, forward strand.
AGCAGAAATATTTTACAATTCAAGCAGGCTTAGGACAGTTGGTAATAATTCGTTGTGTCGCATTGTTTTCTGCATATACAGTCATTCAAAATACATTACATTGTGTTAGTGCATTGGCGAGGGGATTAATGTCACAGGCCAGAGGTTACGTTAATTGCAGGCTAACATAGTATATTTTGGTTAAGTATTTACTTTGTTACGCTTTAAGATGTAATTGGGGGTCATTACGACCCTGGTGGTAGCCGTGCCGGTAAATACTGGCGCGGCTGCCACCAGAGTCATGAATGTTCCGGCTCCCGGGAATGGGCAATTACTGGGGTATTACAGCCCTGGGGGACCCGGTAATCGCCCATTCCCGGGCATTGGAAAATATTATTCTCCATTCCCATTTGAGTCCCATTGGACTCAAATGGGAATGGGGAGGATGGATGCACCGGCACCATTCATGAATGGTGCCGGTGAATCCGTCAAGGTCTGCGAGCAGGTGCCGTTCGACCTGCCAGATCAGACCTGGCCGGCTGAAAGGCACCTGCTTGCAGACCTCGTAGTTTGCCGGTCCAGTAAACTTGTAATGAGGCCCATTGTCTCAATTTTTAACAGCTTTGTCTGTAGGATAGGTTATTTGCGCTAAGTGGTTACAGAAGGTGAAATTCGTTTTTTCTTGCTTTTGTATAGAAACAAATACATATTAGTAGAAGCATGTAACTATTAATCTTGTTGCAATGATTTCTAGAAAATTGTAATGTGTGAATATTTTAATGTTTTGAAAACATACATAGAGGAAAAATGCCTCCCTGCATGAAACCCAAACTGTTGGTTTTGTAGTGTCTTACTTATTTTTCCTCAGTTAAAAATCTCTTGAGAAAGAGTCAAAGTGCTCCCTTTGGTTAGACATAAAAACGTTAGGCAACTGAACATGCTAGAGTTCACAAGAATGGGTCACATGACAGCCTAAACTCCTTGCAACATTAGAAGAAAAACAGATCCTAAAACCAAACGCAACAATGAGATGACATTTACCTTCCCGCCGCTAGGCTGAAGTTTCACTCAGGCACCAGAGAGTAAGAGTGGTGTCACTCAGGGACAAAGAGGGATGCAGGAAGAAAAGGGAGTACACCAGATACAAGGCTTTGCTTTGAATCATGCTTTGTATAATCTCGTTTTGTGGAACCTACAACCAAACATAGCTCCCATAGGAGATGAGGGAGGATAGGAGAACTAACCTGCTAGTGACCAGGAGATGGGCAGGAACCTCCTTTTACTGACAATATCTTCAAAAAAGGCCTTCTACTGACAATAGCTCCCAAGGAAAAACACACTCTCCCTACATGTTGTGCATTTCCTTAGAGGGCTGTGGTGTACCACGGTATCCAGGCATTGCATCAAATACATAGTATCGAATGCAAAAGCATCGAAAAATGCATTTTTTTGTAGGTAAAGGTTATTTTTTTTTTTTACTATAATGGGTTTTAAGGGGTAAAAAAAACAGGGTTGTGGGGGGACCCCCCCATTGAAGAAATTAAAAAAAATGCATTTTTTGATGCATTTTTTTCCAATGGTTTTGCATTCAATGCTTTTACATTCGATGCAATCACTAGGAACCGTGTGCTGCCTATCTAGGAATGGGACAGAAGAAAGATGCCTCGTCCTGGGCTATTCGAGGTTAACAAGAGTGCCCGCCCTATGCCCACATAAGATCATAAATAGCCGCATGCAACATAGGAGAGATGATAAAGTTCCAAAATCAAAAATCTACTGGAAAGATTTATTAAATAAGAATGAAGGATACCCTAGGTGTTCCAGAAACACCAAGGCAGTATATGTAAGTCTATTTAAATAAGATGTGTCTGTGGTCGGGAAGAATGCAACTTTAAAAGGAGTGCTTTTCGTCGCTGAAACTTGTCCATCTACTTGATGGGGGGATATCAGTAGATGGTCAGACACCCCTGATTTTGAGAAGAGTTGTAATTTATTTACTTTTTTCTTTTTTAATTGAGGAACTAGTGCCTCCCTGAAGAACAGGTGAGGGGGAGCAATACAAATAGGAATTAACTTCCCACACGTTCCGTCTTCATCACTGGAATGAAGTGATTTTTAATGAAAAATGTTTGTATATGTGCTCCTGGACACACACTAAGAAATTCTTTGTTGCTTTCCAGCTGGTGAACAATTCCGCTTGAAGCTGACGATAAGATACAAATTGCATTCCTTGGTTGTGAAAATAGATAGAGTTAGTCATTCTCTTCTATCCTTTTCCTATATAGGCGGTACACCACCACCGTCTATGAAAATGCACCACATGCAGGGAGGGATCGTTTTTTCCTTGGGGGATATAGTCAGTATTAGGCGTTTTTGAAGAAATGGTCAGTAAAAGTGGGTTCCTGTGCACTCTGTGATACGATGTGCTTGAGCATCGGATAAAGCCTGGTTGCTCATTTTGCCCTCGATAGTGTTAAGACCAGGAGAAGGGGCACCACAAAAGTCACCTGAGTCTTCCAATAGGCTGTATGTGTTTACATAAACTGCATGGTATTTCTTTATGGATTCAAATACACCTTGTCAAAAAGTCTTCCTCTTACCATGTACTTAAGAGGCTGGTAGAGACACCCAAATTTGACCTGCTGAAACATAACGTCCATCCATCAATACCAACACTGCAGTAAGGTAAAATAAATGAGTTAATATAAACTTAACCACAGAAGTTTGTGTGTCAGTGGTTCTTTTATTAAATTGGATTTGATAAATTCATAAAATAGTACTTAACTATAAAATAGGTAAGAGCCACACAATCATCAGACCTTATAATATATTAGCGGTCTCAATTATATACGTAAAACTCACTGCCAGGCAAGACTGAAATGGGAAATCCGTCACGCAGAGACTCCTGATGGTCCTCGAAAAGAGCTCTCTGCACCACACAGCAGTCTATGCCACTGATGGTCACAGAAGGGTCGCTGCCAGAAACACTTTAATCAAGCAACGGTGAACTACTGTCAGAGGCAGCTCCTGGGGAAATCGTAATGTGGACGCTGGGACTTGCACTTCCTGGAATTCCAACGGGACTGGAAAGTAGACAAAGGACTGACTTTGATTTGGAGAACAACAGGAATGGGGTTATTGTTCCTCTCACTCCGTTCACAGAGTTCCCTTTAACGAATGGGAAGCCTGGCTGACCGTGAATGAACCGTGGCACCATACGATCGACACCCGTGAGATACCAACGAATCTTTAAAGGAAGGAGCACTTTTTGGAATAGCTGAGGGTGAGACCATCGGCGGTTTTGATCCAAGACTACTGGCGAGAGGTCCAGATCTGGTGAATGGTCCCTGTGTTTGTACTACATGGAGTGAATCAGTTGGACAAAATTCCACGTGAAAACTACATCAATTGGGAGGCCGGCTTCAGGGCTGGAATGTGAAACATTCAAGAATGAAGACAGTTGAACACAAAACAAATGCACTTTATTACACACCGACTTGAAGTCATTTTTTAGAATGTATGTTTGTATTTGTATGTCCTGATGAGGTGCACTAGTTGGGAACAGTCTCTACAACTAGTTGCCCGAAACTCGAGTCGACAAGACCAGAGGTTCCACTCCATTTTGGAGTTTGGACTCTAATTGGGTCACATAGAAATACTACCGTAAATGATATATTGAAAGAAATGTGTTAATATATACTCTTTTTAGAATATTCATTGACGCACTTTAGAAGACTACAAACTTGGTCTAGAGTCTTAGGGTCTATTGGTATAGACTGGTTTGTTCTGTTTTTGGAACAAACAATAGAGATTGCACTGTTTTGCACTAGTATGAATGGATTTGGGGTTGAATGTGAATGCAAAATTACGAGATGAATGTTGACATAGAATGGTTTCGGTTGGTGTGGTGTTTATTGAATATTTCAGATTTTACCAAATGTTCAACTTATAAATGTTGTAATTGTATACATCCTCTTATGTGTTGCGAGATATGAGCATATAAATAAGAAAATAAATTTAATGAATTCAACAATGCCTTGTCTATAAATCCTTTTGCATAAAATAGCCATTTTTTGTGTAGGGAATTGGTTGGTCTTTTTCTCATTAGTTATATATTACAAATGGTTAGAGAGCGGTACTTGTCCTTCGACAATTGTACCTTTTGCATGGGGGGAGAAACACTTCAATCAACATTCATCACAAATATAGCTACTAGCTCAGGGGCAACGTGCTCCCCTTGAAAGCAAGACGACATGGAGCAACACAGTTTCGATCCGCGGGACCGCGCTTAGAAACACCTGGGTATTAAGCGTGTTATAAATAACCAATTACAATTACAATTACTAAAGGGCACTGCAGGGCTCTGCACGGCATGTCAGTAAGAACCACGTCACACTCCCTTTGACGGTACCCAAGGAGGGCATAGAAGCAGGACAAGGGTGGTCACATGAGGGTGCTCACTACTCTTAGAGAGTCATAGCTGCACCCTACTGATGAAGCCCAATGAGGCCGAAACACATGTCTGGGTTGCTATCGGTATACTTGTTCAGAGGAAAATTACCTGGCATTTCGATGCTGGACTGCACCACGGCAGGACAAAGACTGATATGTTATGGATATTTCTCCTCTGTGAAAGAGATAGTGAGCTAAATAATCTGGTAAGATTTTCGAAACCAGGACTCATTGGCCAACAGAGGGACTCCCAGGACGCCCCTTCTTTTTGCAAATCAGATGTGGAACAGAGCAAGTGTTTTTTCATAAATTCTTTTTTTTGGAGTAAAGGCAAGTAAAACAACAACAATAAGGAGAACAGTGCAAGAATAAAGTAATGGAGTTCAAGCCTTAAGCATCATAACAAATAGAATATTGAAAGGGATGAGGATTGAAGACTTTTTCTTCACAATCATCACTTCCAGGCTTCTAGATTTATACAGAGGTCACTCTGAGTACATATATGTTTAGCAATAAGCATGTGGATGTTTCTTCCAACTTTTCACACCTCTTTCAAATTAACCACCTGCTGTTAAAATAGAACATGGACCAGCTGATGAGAAGAGTTCATAAGGCAGATGCCCTGCCTGGCCACATCATTTGTCCACTAGTCCTGCTCCTTCTCGAGCACATTCATTCTCTATTCTTACACTTACGGGTATCTAAAGCCCCAGAGAACATACACACTGCATCTGATGTATAGTTCCTCTCAGTGCAAGTAGACCAACTTTCTCTGATGACAAAGTAGACCAAGAGACACTTGGCCATAATCGACATCGCCACATGGGGATAAGCAACACTGTCCTCAGCTGGTTCAAATCCTACCTTGCTAATCGCCACCAGTATTATGAATGGATTCTGCCAGATCACCAACCCTACTCATCACAATCTATCCTGTGTAGTTCTGCAAGGATCACCCTTCCCCTGTGATCTTCACCTTTACATGGAACAACTCTGAAACCTAATGGTGCCAAACAACATCCACAACACCAATATGCATATGACACACAGATGTACCACAAGATATCCTCCATCGAAGACATCAACTGGCTCAAGTCTTGACTGACATTGATTCAGTGCTGGATGTCCATTGCTTACCTGAAGCACAGCCCTTCAAAGACTTAATTTCTACTGCTGGCCAACAATATCAAACATCCTGGCATCTAGACTTGCTTCTCTGTTATGAACCTCAAGGGCTTTACACCCAAACTGGTCAAATGTGCCAAGTCCTTTGGGTTTGATATTGACAGAACGTCTTCAAACTGCATATAACAAACAGCTTGGTACCGACTTTCTCTCCTGTCGAAAATCAGCACTTCATCCCAGAATACAACTTCAGATCTGCTCTCCAAGCTTTGGCTCTCTCCCACCTGGATGGTGGTAATGCCCTTTTGAAAAGCCTTCCGGCAACTACCTTGACACCCCTGGGATGTGTTCTGCATGCTGCAACATGACACATTAACGGACTCTGAAAATTCTGTCACATCACCCAACCCTCGTTGAACTGCTCTGGCTCTCGCTGCTAGCACATATCCTAAAATCCTACTCCATCATCTACACGGCTGCTGTCCTGAGGTCCCCAAGCTACCTCACTGAGAAACTCAGAATCTCCGAAGGCCTACAATCCATGAGAAGGACATGTGTAGACTTGAACTCCACTGGCGCAGGAAGGAAAGAACCAAATGACAGGCCTTCTTTGTTGATGCCCCAAGACCCCGGAACCTACTCCCCATCAACAACAGACTCACCCCCTCATTTCTACATTTCATAAATGAGCTCAAGACCCTCTTCTTCAAGAAATGGCTCCTCCCAAACTCCTAGGTCCACACACCCTCCACTACATTGTGCCATTCATCTTCCATCCGTCAGGCTTCTCCCTGGAGTAAGACTTGGGCGTGCCAGACCCAGAAACCAATGAAATTCCTTTGTTGGTGGAACTGTACATTCTCCAGGGCCCAGGTGTAATCCTGAGGATGACAACCCTGTAGTAGGGTGGAATGCAATATTGACAGCCTTCCACTATGGTGGTGCTTCAAATGCTTATATGGGACTAGACTCGGACACATAGCATCACCCATAAAATCCTTGATGACATGAGAGCCTTCTCTGTAATTGGAATCTTCTTCCTCTCCTGCTACCTGCCACTAGATAGTTGCTGTCATCTTCATCTCTGAACAACAGGAGTTTACAACAGGAACCCTTCATACATGCATTGTCCTGATATAGAGCTCCCTTAACTTTCCTGTGTCATAACCTCACTTGCCAAGTCTGTTTTGGGCTGGTCAGGTAAAGCTATCCAGTTTGCTGTGGTTAAGTTCTTTGCACATCACCAACTCAAGCTCAGCCATGGTTGCAGTGGGGTCAGTGGAACAGCCACATTTCACTCTTTGGTTCCTCAACAAGAGTTGTGGGGTGTCCAGACACAACTTCAGGCATGGCTCCAACGGCACCAGTGCGTGTGTTTTTTTTTTTACTCCTCCCATTCCAGTGGCTTAGTCTAAAACCTCCCAGATGGTCTTTGTGCAGTTGTGGCTGGTAAATGTGACAGAAATATGTCCAACAAATGTCAGTGAGCAACGAAGTGTAGCCAAGGAGCCCCAGTGAACAAGAGTAAATGCGGATGGTTCTCTGCCGAGAATTTACATAAATGGGTTAAAAAGGTGCCTTTATTATTTTTGTAGAAAATTGGGTAAAGGGCATGCAATTTACAATCCGTTTTGTAGGGAACACATGAGAAAATTAAATAGATGCCGGTTCACCTACAATACACAGTATCCTTTTCATGGTGCCTTCACCCACAATATATGCCAGTATTCTACTGGA